>NC_072781.1:25496013-25853417 GCF_022539595.1 Amphiprion ocellaris | reverse complement strand
TAGTTGGCGTTATATAAATAAAACTGAATTAAAATTGTAACTTATAATGTTGGAGTAATTCAGCCATATATGCTAGAAAACACATTTTCTTTGTCCATTAATCTGTTGATTGTTTTCTCCACTAATTCATTTCTTGTTTTGGTTTATAAAATGTCAAACCCAAATATATTTGGTTTACTGTCATAAAAACCAAAAAGATTTACATTCATGATGCAGGAATCAGAGTTTTTCACTTTTTATCTTAGTCAGCAAGATAGTTGAAAATGTGTGAATTGTTGCAGCTTGTGAGCCGTAGAAGGTTTTAATCTTTGGGGCCGAGTGTCAGAAAACATTTAGAAACAAACATCAACAAAACACTCAAACATTTGAACATCATTTGCATGACAATGTCAAATTAAAGGACATTTATTTCCAACGTAAATGTGTGATATTCATCCTCTGGAGCTTTCTCTTCACTTTGTCTTCCACCTGGACTGGTTTGGTCAGGAGCATGTGTAACAAACATTTGAAAAACTGCACTTTAACATCAATGAATGACGCTGAAGTTTAATCTCTACATAAATGAGACTGAGTCTGGATGTGCTACTCTGTCATTAACTCCTAAGTTTAGGGAAAGTTCAAACAAAAGAGGACAGTTCAGATAAGACTTGAGAATGAGCTTATTTTGAACAAACATCTCAGACTTTCTGAGTTTCAGCAAATCTAGCAAGATATTTTAACAACAAGCAACTCAAGAGATCCAGAAGTTGGAGAGAGTTAGCTTTAGCTGAGCCAAAGAACATGTGGGATGCTAACCTAGCAAACATTTCAGACTTTTCTCTGTGAATTCTGAGAAATAATTTACTATTTAATGACAGAGCTACACATCTTAACTCAGTCTCATTAAAACAGACTCTAATTCAGTGTCATCCATCCATATTAATGTGCAGTTACCCAAAATGTTTGTTGCATGAGCTCCAACAAAACCTGTCCAGGTAGAAGGCCACTTTGACAAACAGGAAGTGGACGATTCCAAGCAGATTTATAGAAGGGGAAACCAGACTGTACTAAGTGTGGTCGAGTATAGAGGGGTGTTTTGTGGGTTTTTAAGGCTGATAATGATTATTAGTGAGACATTTGGAGTCGATATTCATTTGCAGTAAATGAAAGTATTTAAAATCTTGGCGTGAAACTTAGAAGAACACAAACTCGAACAGAAAACTTTGCTGATACGTTTTTGTTTTGTTTACAGATGTTAAGTTAAAGGAGTTTTATTCATGACGTATAACCAATCAAATTACTCCAGAAGACAGAGGGACCACAGGTAGATAAAGGTTCAGAGCCAAAGTAGCACCATTTTTAAATGTATTTATTACCGTAAATCAGTAAAAAATAAAATACTGATAATCAGTAAATCAGTCAGTCCCACAATTACTACAATTCTACAATGTATGTCTCTTTCCTTTGACTTGTTATTTGTACAATATACGATGTATATGATGGCGTTTTTTCATACCAAAGGCTATACTATGATGTTTTCTAAGAGACATACAATGCTACTCTGTTTGTTCTGGCCCTGCACTCCTCCTCTGTTGTTTTCTGGATTGTACTCAGCTGTATGCCTTCGTCCACCCGGCCTCCGTTGACTCGTCCCGCCTGCCGTCTCTGGAGCTGAAGCTGGATTGGAACAGACCAAAGTACAGTCCAATCACGATGCCAGCTGCCTCTCAAAAGGCTCCTTCATCTGGTGGAACTTCTTCTGAGGGGAAGCTGAGCTGGCCCAGCAGAACTTTGGAGATGTGTTCCAGTGGTTGGTGGATGTGTAGGGAGATAGAGAGGGACCTTTGAATTGTTCAGAAAGGAAAACAGGGAACCCATTGGTAGTTTTAGTTTAGGGTGCTACTGCAGTGTGTTTTTGGGCTTGAAGAGGTGAACAGGAAGAGTTTTTTTTCCGTATTGATTATTTTTTACTTTGTTCCTGGTTGGAATGCCCATCAATGTCAACATGAAGTTCACTTTAGTTCTGTTTATTTTTACTTTACTAACAACCATTTGCTTTTAACCCCCTCACATGTTGTGTTGTTGTAAACTTCCTCTTTCAAATAAACACTTGTCTAACCCTCTGGAAACCAGCGTTTGGACTGTTTTGGTGTTGCTCCTCCCCTACTTCAGACAGCCGGAACAAAACAATGTTTTGTGGACCAAAGGCTATACTCTGACGTTTTATGGGTGACATGCTACACTATGACGTTTTTTGGACGACATGCTATACTATGACATTTTTAGAGCGACATGCTATACTATGACGTTTTTTGGGTGACATGCTAAACTATGTGGTTTTTTGGACCAAAGGCTATACTATGACGTTTTTAGAGCGACATGCTATACTATGATGTTCTTTGGATGACATGCTATACTGTGAGGTTTTTTGGACCAAAGGCTATACTATGAAGTTTTTAAGAGCGACATGCTATAGGATGACGTTTTCAGTGCGACATGCTATACTGTGATGTTTCAAGAGCGACATGGTACATGATGATGTTTTTTGGACGACATGCTATACTATGACGTTTTTTGGGTGACATGCTATTCTATGATGGTTTTAGAGCGACATCCTATACTATGACGTTTTTTGGACGACATGCTAAACTATGGTGTTTTTTGAGCCACATGCTATACTATGAAATTTTTAGAGTGACATGCTATACGATGACGTTTTTAGAGCGACATGCTATACGATGACGTTTTTAGAGCGACGTGCTAAACTATGACGTTTTTTGGGTGACATGCTATGCTATGACGTTTTAAGAGCGACATGCTATACTATGACATTTTCAGAGCAACATGCTATACTATGACGTTTTAAGAGCGGCATGCTACACTATGACGTTTTTAGAGCGACATGCTACACTATGACGTTTTTTGGACCAAAGGCTATACTATGACGTTTTCTACGAGCGACATGCTATGCTATGACGTTTTTAGAGGGACATGCTATACTGTGACGTTTCAAGAGCGACATGCTATACGATGACGTTTTTTGGACGACATGCTAAACTATGATGGTTTTTGAGCCACATGCTATATTATGACATTTTTAGAGTGACATGCTATACGATGACGTCTTTAGAGCGACATGCTATACTATGACGTTTTTAGAGCGACAGGCAATACTATGACGTTTTTTGGACCAAAGGCTATACTATGACCTTTTTTGGACCAATGGCTATCCTATGATGTTTTCAGAGTGACATGCTATACTATGACGTTTTTTGAGCCACATGCTATCCCATGACGTTTTTTTACCAAAGGCTATACTATGACGTTTTTTGAGTGACATGCTATACTATGACGTTTTTTGAGCGACATGCTATACTATGACGTTTTTTGAGCCACATGCTATACTATGACGTTTTTTGGGCGACATGCTATACTATGACGTTTTTGGAGCGACATGCTACACTATGATGTTCTTTGGACGACATGCTATACTATGACGTTTGTTGGACCAAAGGTTATACTATGACGTTTTTAAGAGCGACGTGTTATAGCCTGACGCTTTTAGAGCGACATGCTATGCTGTTTTTAGAGCGACATGCTATACTGTGACGTTTCAAGAGCGACATGCTATACAATGACGTTTTTTGGAAGACATGCTATACTATGACGTTTTTTGGGTGACATGCTATAGTATGACGTGTTTAGAGCAACATGCTATACTATGACGTTTTAAGCGCGACATGCTATACTATGACGTCTTTTGGACCAAAGGCTATACCATGACGTTTTTTGGACCAAAGGCTATTCTATGACGTTTTTGGAGTGACATGCTATACTATGACGTTATTAGAGCCACATGCTATACTATGTCTTTTTTAGAGCGACATGCTATACTATGAAGTTTCAAGAGCGACATGCTATATTATGACATTTCAAGAGCGACACGGTATACGATGACGTTTTTTGGACGACATGCCATACTACAACGTTTTCTGGGCGACATGCTATACTATGACGTTTTTAGAGTGACATGCTATACTATGACGTTATTAGAGCGACATGCTATACTATGACGTTTTTAGAGCGACATGCTATACCATGACATTTTTAGAGCGACATGCTATACTATGACGTTTTGTGGGCGACATGCTATGCTATGTTTTTTGGACGACAAGCTAAACTAAGATGTTTTTGGAGCCACATGCTATACTATGACATTTTTAGAGTGACATGCTATACGAATGACATTTTTAGAGCGACATGCTATACTATGACGTTTTTTGGACCAAAGGCTATACTATGATGTTTTTAGAGTGACATGCTATACTATGACGTTTTTGGCCCAAAGGCTATACTATGACGTTTTTAGAGTGAGATGCTATACTATGACATTTTTAGAGCGACATGCTATACTATGACATTTCAAGAGCGACACACTATACGATGACGTTTTTTGGACGACATGCTATACTACAACGTTTTTTAGGCGACATGCTATACTATGACGTTTTTAGAGCGACATGCTATACTACGACGTTTTTAGAGCGACATGCTATACTATGACTTTTTTAGAGCGACATGCTAAACTATGACGTTTTTAGAGCGACATGCTATACTATGACGTTTTAAGAGCGACATGCTATACTATGACGTTTCAAGAGCGACACGGTATACGGTGACGTTTTTTGGACGACATGCCATACTACAACGTTTTTTGGGCGACATGCTATACTATGACGTTTTTAGAGTGACATGCTATACTATGACGTTATTGGAGCGACATGCTATACTATGTCTTTTTTAGAGCGACATGCTATACTGTGACGTTTTAAGAGCGACATGCTATGCTATGTTTTTTGGACGACAAGCTAAACTAAGATGTTTTTGGAGCCACATGCTATACTATGACATTTTTAGAGTGACATGCTATACGAATGACATTTTTAGAGCGACATGCTATACTATGACGTTTTTTGGACCAAAGGCTATACTATGTTTTTAGAGTGACGTGCTGTAGTATGACGTTTTTAGAGCGACATGCTATACTATGACATTTCAAGAGCGACACGCTATACGATGATGTTTTTTGGACGACATGCTATACTACAACATTTTTTAGGCGAAATGCTATACTATGACGTTTTTAGAGCGACATGCTATACTATGACGTTTTTAGAGCGACATGCTATACTATGACTTTTTTAGAGCGACATGCTAAACTATGACGTTTTTAGAGCGACATGCTACACTATGACATTTTTATAGCGACATGCTATACTATGACGTTTTAAGAGCGACATGCTATACTATGACGTTTCAAGAGCGACACGGTATATGGTGACGTTTTTTGGACGACATGCCATACTACAACGTTTTTTGGGCGACATGCTATACTATGACGTTTTTAGAGTGACATGCTATACAATGACGTTATTAGAGCGACATGCTATACTATGTCTTTTTTAGAGCGACATGCTATACTATGACGTTTTAAGAGCGACATGCTATACTATGACGTTTTTTAGAGCGACATGCTATACTATGACGTTTTTTAGAGCAACATGCTATACTATGACGTTTTGTGGGCGACATGCTATGTTTTTTGGATGACATGCTAAACTAAGATGTTTTTGGAGCCACATGCTATACTATGACATTTTTAGAGTGACATGCTATACGAATGACGTTTTTAGAGCGACATGCTATACTATGACGTTTTTTGGACCAAAGGCTATACTATGATGTTTTTTGAGCCACATGCTATACTATGACGTTTTTGGCCCAAAGGCTATACTACGACGTTTTTTGAGCCGCATGCTATACTATGACGTTTTTGGCCCAAAGGCTATACTATGACGTTTTTAGAGCGACATGCTATACTATGACGTTTTTAGAGCGACATGCTATACTATGACGTTTTGTGGGCGACATGCTATGTTTTTTGGATGACATGCTAAACTAAGATGTTTTTGGAGCCACATGCTATACTATGACATTTTTAGAGTGACATGCTATACGAATGACGTTTTTAGAGCGACATGCTATACTATGACGTTTTTTGGACCAAAGGCTATACTATGATGTTTTTAGAGTGACATGCTATACTATGATGTTTGTTGGACCAAAGGCTATACTATGACGTTTTTTGAGCCACATGCTATACTATGACGTTTTTGGCCCAAAGGCTATACTATGACGTTTTTTGAGCCACATGCTATACTATGACGTTTTTGGCCCAAAGGCTATACTATGACGTTTTTAGAGCGAGATGCTATACTATGACATTTTTAGAGCGACATGCTATACTATGACATTTCAAGAGCGACACGCTATACGAAGACGTTTTTTGGACGACATGCTATACTACGACGTTTTTTGGGCGACATGCTATACTATGACGTTTTTAGAGCAACATGCTATACTATGACGTTTTTAGATCGACATGCCATAGTATGACGTTTTTAGAGTGACATGCTATGCTATGACGTTTTTAGAGCGACATGCTGTACTGTTACGTTTCAAGAGCGACATGCCATACGATGACGTATTTTGGACGACGTGCTATACGCTGACATTTTTTGGGTGACATGCTATACTATGACGTTTTTAGAGCAACATGTTATACGATGACGTTTTTAGAGCGACATGCTATAGTATGACGTTTCTTGGGCGACATGCTATACTATGATGTTCTTTGGATGACATGCTAAACTATGACGTTTTTGAGCCACATGCTATACCATGACGTTTTTAGAGCGACATGCTATACTATGACGTTTTTAGAGCGACATGCTATACCATGACATTTTTAGAGCGACATGCTATACTATGACTTTTTAGAGCGGCATGCTATACTCTGACACTTTTAGAGCAACATGCTATACTATGACTTTTTTAGAGCGACATGTTATACTATGACGTTTTTAGAGCGACATGCTATACAATGATGTTCTTTGGACGACATGCTCTACTATTACGTTTGTTGGACCAAAGGCTATTCTATAATGGTTTTAGAGTGACATGCTATACTATGACGTTTTTAGAGCGACATGCTATACCATGACATTTTTAGAGCGGCATGCTATACTCTGACACTTTTAGAGCAACATGCTATACTATGACTTTTTTAGAGCAACATGTTATACTATGATGTTCTTTGGATGACATGCTCTACTATTACGTTTTTTGGACCAAAGGCTATAGTATGACCTTTTTAGAGCGACATGCTATACCATGACATTTTTAGAGTGACATGCTATACTATGACGTTTTTAGAGCAACATGCTATACTATGACGTTTCAAGAGTGATATGCTATACAATGATGTTTTTTGGCGACATGATATACGATGACGTTTTTTGGACGACATGCTATACTATGACGTTTTTTGGGTGACATGCCATACCATGACATTTTAAGAGTGACATGCTATACTTTGACGTTCTTTGGACGACACGCTATACTATGGCGGTTTTTGGACCAAAGGCTATACTATGACGTTCTTAGAGCGACATGCCCCACTATGATGTTTTTAGATCGACATGCTATAGTATGACGTTTTTAGAGCGACATGCTATACTGTGACTTTTCAAGAGCAACATTCTACAAGATGACGTTTTTTGGACGATATGCTATACTCTGACGTTTTTTGGGTGACATGCTATACTATGATGTTTTTAGAGCGACATGATATACTATGATGTTTTTAGAGCGACATGCTATACTATGACGTTTTTTGGGTGACATGCTATACTATGACGTTTTTAGAGCGACATATACTATGACGTTTTTAGAGCGACATGCTATACTATGACGTTTTTTGGGCGACATGCTATACTATGACGTTTTTTGAGCGACATGATATACTATGATGTTTTAAGAGCAACATGTTATACTATGATGTTCTTTGGGCGACATGCTATACTATGACGTTTTTAGAGCGACATGCTATAGTCTGACGTGTTTAGACCAACATGCTATACTATGACGTTTTTAGAGCGACATGCTATACTGTGACCTTTGTTGGACGACACTCTATACTACAGGCTTTTTAAATTTACATATTACTATGACTTTTTTTTAAGTTTTTTTTGTTTTTAGTAACATATTATAAGAATCTGAACAGTTTTAAAAATTACTATACTTTTACTTGTGCAATGAAATATCATTCTATGGCATTTTTTAGACGACATATACTCTGATGTTTTCTTGAAAAACATACTATTTTGACAATATACTGCACTATGACATTTTTTGAACCACAAATCATACATGACGATTTTAGGTAACATCCTATCATTTTGCACTTTTGAACCACATAATAATCGTTGGGTTTTTTTGCCGACATGCTATACTATGAACTACAGGCCATGCTATGTTATTCTTGAAAAGTATACTATACTTTGACATTTTCTGAACTACATCCTATACTATGGCGTTATACACAGAGTGCTTTGGTTACATGTTGATTTATCATCTACATTTTTTCCTGTCTTGTTTTTTGACAGGATTACCACAGACCTGACCATGAACACCGTTGACACCCACCTGAGGGAGACGCCTCCTAAGATCTCAAGGCTGCTTGGTCGTGGTCTTTCTGGTCCTGCTCCAGAACGCCTTCATCAACTATGTCTTCTTTTGAAGAGGCCCTCAGATGCTGCAATCTCTGACCTTAAGGAGGAATTGCTACTTTCACTCTGTAACGAGACGGCGGTTATTTTAAAGACCCAGCTCCTGGTGGCTTTGAGTGAAAGTTAAACACCCATCAAAATGGAATTACAGACAGTTAAATCTGAGCTGTTGGTCAGTATTTCAAACATCAAGTCTGACCTGACTGCCCTAAAGCACGCTGTGGGTGAAACGGAAACTTCACTCTCCACATCACCGACGACATCGTCACACTCCAAAGCAGAGCACCTGTCTGCTGAACTTTTAAAAGTGGACTATAAATGTGAAGAATGTGAGCAGCAGCAGACTGTGAGCAGCGGAACAGATGTGATCAGAAAGAAGTCATTTTCTTTTTTCTTTTCTTTCTGGTTGACTTGATGCTGTCAGATGCAGATGTTGGAGCTGATTCTGATCTTTCAGGATAAAAAGCTGCTTTTCCTTCACAGACTTTTCAGGAAATTATTCTCTCAGGTTTTCTCTGCTATTTATATTTTTATTATCTGTGATTATTTCATTATTTCTTTATTGTAAAAATAAAGTTTGAGGCATAAAGACTCATTTAGTTATTTTAACCCTGAAATCTTTGATGTAGCAGAACTAAACTTCCATTTTCCTTCTTGTACTTCTGATACTAGAACTAAACGTATCTTCAACACGGATCATCTGCTTTTAATGAATCAGCAGCAACATCACAACAACAAATGAGACAATTTTCAACAACTTAATGAAACTGATGTCATTTAAAACAGAATCTGTGTTAGTGTCAAATTAAAGCTGATTACTGACAACTAGAACATTAACGTTACTGTTTTAATCACATTTAAGTTTCCTGAATGTTACTTTAATGTCAACCAGCCACAGTTTTATGAACTTAATGAACCACATTACAGGAACACAACACACTTCAGCTGTTTACATGAAACTCAACACATTAGCTTGATGCTACGTTATCTTTAATCAGGCTACGACGACTGAGCAGCTAGCTCGGTTAGCATCGCTAACATTAAAGCTAATATTTACTATGCTAACTTTCTTCTCTGGTCAACACACACTGAAACAAACTCCACCAACATCTGGAGTGCATGGCACACATTATATCTGACAGTAAAGCTGCATATAAAGTGCATTAAAAGCGGCACCGATACGAAAATAAACATTTACTTACCTATCAGAGTCCTTTCAGTGTCTGCTGGTAGAATCAGCCGAAGGTAGAAAACTGGTTAAAACAAGCCAACGGGCAGGAAAACTGTCTGTGGAAAATGTTCTGCTGCTCCACCGATAAATAAACCAACAGTTATTATATCAGAATTAATCCAAACGAGGAGAGCAGAGACTCTGCTGCCTCCTCCATAGGACCTGTCAATCATTCCGGACCGGACTTTCAATCAAGTAGTCCCGCCCCCTGGCTTCACAAAACTTTAACGCTCTATAAAAAAATCAATATTGATTTATTTTAAGATCGACCACCTGATCTCTCATTTTGACCATGAAAACTCACGAAAAAAAATGTATGTACAGTCTATACACCGTACTCTGTTTGGCTGCTTGCTGATGACCACTTCCGGTCTCAGAAAATGAAAAAAACGGACCTTTTTTCGTTTCTGGCTCTTACTGATTTTACTTTCTTGTTATTCTAAATATAAAACGAAAATCAAATCATTTAAAAAAAATCCTCTATCTCTTTTTGATCATGAAAAGGAAAAACACCTTGTATGTCAATTTTAATTTTTGTATTTTAAAACGAAAATCAAATAACCACTCGTTTTTTGTTTTTCAATACCCGTTTCAGAACGGAAAATCCAATTACCAGATCCGTACACGGACCCACCAGCTTTGCTTCTCTGAAATCTGTAATAATAAATTAATATTTGGGGTGTTTAACTGCTAGACCGAAAAATGTGTATTTATTTTACATTTTATGCACCAAATAAAAAGAAAATAATCATCAGATGTACTGATAATGAAAATAATTATTGCTGACAGCTTTACAGTACTTTAAGAACGGTGACGAAACTGAAAAGCATAGTAATTCATTCGGTTTGTTTCTAAAATGAATATTTTTCACGTTGTTGCCCCCGTAGCCCCTCCAAGGATCCGTGGTTCCCGCGAGTCCTCATATCAAGTCCTCCTATTTTGGTTTAATAATTTATTCTTGACAAACAGCGGGAGTTTCTTCAGGCTTCTCTCTCTCCTCTATCAGCTGGCTTAATTCTCAGCGGACACTGATGCACAACAAGGCCTTTCTCCCGCTCTCCCTCCTCTCTCTCCCCGTCTCTCTCTATGTCTCTCTGCCTCCCCAGGTTCTCTCCTCTATCCCGTCTCCCCTCCTCTGCTCTGCACCTGCTCCTCCCCTCCTGCCTTATTATCCTCACACTCAGAGCAGTGCTCCGTCCTCGCCAAGTGATGCTCCTCGGCGGCGCACATCGGTGGCTTCTCAGCGCCTGCTGCAGGGAAGGCTGCTCCGGCTTGTTGTTCTCCTCCGGAAAACACGCACCCAAGGGCGGCTGAACATGGGATTTTGACGGGGCTTGCGAGTGAGCGAGCCGAAGGAGGGCAGGACGACGAAGAAGTACTCAAGTCCCATCCGAGAGCGGCGCGGCAGGAGGAGGAGGGGGGCTCCGGGGAAACGGTCCCGCCGGGACGGGGGACGCAGCAGATGGTTCTGAGCTTTACATAGTTTGGAATGGACTCAAGTCTCCGGTTTGTGTTGTGTGGCCGTGCAGAGTGAGGTTACGGGATATAAAGGACGGCTCTCGGAGTTGCGGTCGGTCGTCCCTGTCTGTTTGTGATGGAGTGAGTGAAAGGAGGGCGCACGGTAACTTCACACTCGCCATGAAATCAGTGTTTTTCAGCCGCTTCTTCATCCTGCTGCCCTGGGTCCTGATTGTCATCATCATGATCGATATCGACAGTAAAAGGACCATCCGGGCTCCAGTCGCCGGTCGGACCGGCAGGACGCAGCGGACGGCCAGAACCGCCGGCGCACCGGGGGTCGGCGGCACCCACAACCAGTCCGCCCTGCCGATCATCTACGCCATCACTCCGACCTACACCCGGCCGGTGCAGAAAGCGGAGCTGACCCGGCTGGCCCACGCATTCCGCCAGGTGCCCCGGTTCCACTGGATCGTAGTGGAGGACTCGACGGCGCGCACGGAGCTGGTGGCGCGCTTCCTGGCCCGGTGCGGCGTCCCGTACACGCATCTGCATGTGTTCACTCCCCGCAGGTTCAAGCGCGCCGGGATGCCACGCGCCACCGAACAGAGGAATGTGGCTCTCGCGTGGCTCCGGCAGCACCGGAGCAGGCGGGACACCGGGGTGGTTTTCTTCGCGGATGACGACAACACGTACAGCCTGGAGCTGTTCGAGGAGGTACCGTGTTCCCTCCGCTCACCGGGCACCAGTTAGTCTTATCACAGGGGAGCCATGGGTCAGAGAGGTGCAGCTCTCACCATGGCTGCTACAGAAATAGCACATCATCTCTGACTTTTCATAATTCAGACAAATTCAGTTTAAGCACTTTGGCGTGAAAGCATCAACCCAAAAGTCGTCTCTGTGGTCAGTGAGCCACTGATCTCTAAATATGTTTCACACATGAAACTGTGCACCTATTACAATGCAAATGGAATTAATTTGAACTAATTGACTTGCTTCCTGTTTAATTCTAAACAGCTGCATCATATCTTATGTCTTGATGATATTAACATGTTAAGTGAGTAATAGCTTCAGCAGGCTGCCTCGAAGTTGTACTTGAATATGCTTTCCGTACGGAGGTAATTCCTGATGTGGATTCTGCCACACAGATGCAGTTATTAGGAATCGGTATAGTCCAACCCCATTCACAGCATCCACACTATCAGGGTAACATTTGGGACTGTGTTAGTACTGCGCTCTAGTCGCCCCACTGCGCTCAAAAGTCATTGTTAGGTACTCCCCAAGCAGGGTTATTTCAAAGGAATCCAAACATGGAAATTGTCAGATTCTTCCTGCTGACTGCATCCCTCTGGAACCCTGTTTAAACGCACTGGTGAGGCTGCAGACCCACACACAGGGAAACTGGTCAGGAGCATGTTCACACAGAGAGGGTGTAAAAATGAGTGAGAGAAAAAATGCAGATGAAGACAAAGAGTGAGCAGTGATGGAGAGACAGAGATGAGGAGGGTGGAAGAGGCTGTGGTGGAGCTGGGGATCAGGTATTGCAAATCTTTAGCTCACTGGCAGTATTGCTGTCTTTTTTTTGCTCGCCAGCGCTGAATTAGTACGCAGGACTGTGTGTGGTTATTTAGTTTCCTCTTGTGTGAGTCTCAGGGTGAGACGAGGCTAATGGTGATGCCGAATGGAATGGTTGATTTTTATTTTTATATATTTATATTAACTTTGAATATTTCACACTCCTTAATTTGTTTGCTTATCAAGATGTAAAACTGTCTCAGGCAACATTTAGACTAATTTGAGGCTCTGACAGTCTGCTGATACATGAAACCATATTGACTAGCTGTAGGCTGCAAATTGGACTACATGATATGCCAGTATTGATATTATTGGCAAACTGATGCCTTCATGTGAACCAGCTCTGGGTCTGAGTGTGTTGATGTGTTTGCGTGTGCATGTGGTGCTGTTACCAGTCGGTTGTTGTTCATATTGATGCCATGCTGTCGCCTTCCACCACAGCAGACTTGCAGGTAATAAAGAGAAATTCAATCGAAGCATCAGAAGCAAATAATAAATCCTCACACTCTTAGAAATGCACAAACAAATTGGAAGAATGCTTCTGATTGCTGATTGCTCCTCACTCTGATTATTGCTATTCAATCAGAGCTGCCCTCAAACATGAAACTGCAAAAACACAATTTTCACAATGCAGAACATTTTGATGAACTGCAAATTAGCTGAGAACTCTGAATATTACAGTAAAATCTATATCCGTATAGTTATGTGGTTTCCTCTATCTGCACATCTTTGGCCCTTTGCAGAATAAAAAATGTATGATTACTGTTTTATCTGATTTTGAAAGCAGCTGTTGTGCAAAAGGCCAAAGATGCATTTACATTGTTTGTTTGAGCTGTGGAGCGTTTTCTTTTAATTTGTTCTTCTAAGAAGTCTGGTTCATCATGACAGTGTCACTTCTGGAGAAAACGGTAAACATCAGCATCCCTAAAACTGGAGGTGAAAAAAATGCCTACCACAGTTTAATAAAATCAGTTTACAATGATATCTATCTATCTATCTATCTATCTATCTATCTATCTATCTATCTATCTATCTATCTATCTATCTATCTATCTATCTATCTATCTATCTATATAGGTGTGTGTGTGTGTGTGTGCGTGTGTAAACATAAAAACATTGAATCCTTATTTCAGAAGCAAAAGAAACATTTTGTAATTTCATTATTTAATTTAATAAATAAATCTGAGAAAGAAGAGAGATTTATTATGCTTCACTGAAATTACAGCTAATAATAGGAATTCAAGTTGAACAAGGCTCCTCTGCACTATACAAGAATGGTAAGAGGCTGAGCAACAGTAGAATCTATTGCTAAGCTAACAGCTCTGTGAGGCTCCACTCAGACACGCTGGTGCTTTGACCTAAATGCTCATGTTAGCATGCTGACATACTCAAAGTGACAGTGCTGATATGCGGATGTCCCCTGTTTTAATCAAGACAAAGCACAGAACTGGTGTTGGACTGTGATTAGCCTAGCTTAGCATAACCAAACTAATGCAGCCTTCCTATCGGCATCATGTTGGCAACAGCATTGAATGAATTACTTGTAAATGGATGGTAGGGTCAGATTTCAAGTAATGATTATGACTGGGAACATTTAATTGCCTCCAAAGTTCTGATAAGTCCAAAGGGCTGCATGAACCGTAGAAAAACTGACATTGTGATATCTAATTTTTCTGCGGAATATATTGCGGTATGGAAAAATACAGGAA
The DNA here is from genome assembly GCF_022539595.1 of Amphiprion ocellaris. Taxonomy (NCBI): domain Eukaryota; kingdom Metazoa; phylum Chordata; class Actinopteri; family Pomacentridae; genus Amphiprion; species Amphiprion ocellaris. Next base: position 25,838,835 of record NC_072781.1, on the reverse strand, counting down.
TTTCCACCTGGTGACATAAATAACTTTATTTGTAAATAATCATTCTAGAAATATTAGAGTGATACTGTAGAGCAGTAAATCCCCATGGAAAATTTTCACAATAAAAAAAAACATCTGAGTAATTAGTGAAAATGTTTGGGACCTTTCTCATATGCTGGTAAAGAGATGTGCAAAAAGTTATTTTTTTAACTTTGGATCGCTTTCAAATTTTGTGGTCCTGAATTAATCCTATAACCTCTTGTAGTGGCAACAATTGGAAGATACTGCCAGCAGGGAACCTGTTTGTAGTCAACATCATAATTTCTGTAGGTAAAATATTCCCATACAACTGAGCAGCATCCAAGGCTAGCACCAAAATGATAATCACCATCCTTTTCATCAATACTAGGGTCAAGATTAGCCTGTTTATCACAATTATTCATTGGTTATTTGGGCCAATGTACTAATATTTATAATATTTTGGTATTCCAAAATAATTTCAGATCAAGTACAATAAGGTCCTTTGTCACTAGACTTTAGTGCCTTTTTGACAGACACTACAATTTACTGATGTTCCATAACCTCACAAATCCACTCAGTTGCTGCAAGGTAGCAGTTCAGACAGTTGTGTGACAAAAAATGACTTTGAAAACAGTATCATACGGTGTTTTAATGCCAGATTTAGCCAAGTTGAAACCAAGTGATATTATCTATATGGGCTGTTTTATATTAGCAAGGCAATTTAAATGTCAGTATCACAGTCAGTCATGTCCATTTAATTATGGGGCACCAAAGTCATGATTGTCATTAATATTCCATTAATTATACAGCTCTACAGCTGAAGTTGCTTTTGAATTGTTCCAACCAAGCCTTCATTTTCAGTACTTGTCTCGTGTTCCTCAGTCATTTTGCTGTCATGTGGAGCCTACATGTCGACTAATTCTGTGTCTTGTAAATAAAAGTCAGTGCATCCAAGAACCCTTAAATCAGATTTAATGATGTTCTATCAGGCAGACTTCTCTTGCAGGTTAGCCATTGAGTCATACAAGTTGTAGCAATGATGTGTTTGATTTCTTTTGCCTCACTTCATATTGCACTTCCTGCAATATTATTATTTCGCATGCACACGTCACAATGTCGATACTGACAAGATGTATTGGGCAGTTGTAAGTCCAACTTCTCTAATATAGTTCTAGGAAATAAATACTGATGCCTCACATCAGCCAAAGACTGTTGTTCACTGTAGTTTCACACGCATTATATTGTCAGTGTATAGCATTCTAATACTCACACAACCGACTCTGCAATCATGTCGTCATGTTGATGACATAAATGCCAAGTTGTTAACAAGGGAGTCATTCTGGTCTCTGCCATCAATTCAGCCGTCATCTGGTTACGAACAACTTATAGATCCAGTCAATCAAGTCTCCCCATCAGCTCCGGCTAAAGAAATCCTGCTTTAATTTAAATGCTGCTGACTTTAGAGGGCTTTATCCTGCGTAGCTTCTTTGAATGCAACGCTCGGACAAAAATTCTCAACCCAGAGTACAGAAGCTGGGCCTACTCCAACGCACAGTTCTGGTGTTGAATTCGATGACTGTGGCTCAGTGTGAAGAGCATCTGTTTGATTTGTTGATAGCACACTGTCTTCTCTCTGCCCTCCTTCCTATTTCATTACCCAGCTCCTCTGTGCAGGTAATGGCCTGTCATAGAGAGATAATAGGCTGTCATACGGCAGTAATAACCTGCAGAAACTGTCTGCAGGCTTTAGACTGATGACGGTAACTGTGCTTACAGTATGTGGCAGCTTCACATTAGAAACCCTTATATCATTTGAGGAAGAAAAATGATTGAGGTATCATTTAAGCAACTTAAATATTATTTTACCGTGACCCTAGGTAATAATATTTCTTCAAGTAATCCGTTGTACTTTTTTAATATTGTGCCAGCTGTGGTTGTTTAAAACTAGGCATTAAAGGGTGGGACTGGATTTTATCAAGTCTTTCCTAATACGATACTACCACACTGGACATGAAATAGAACCTTCATAGTGTGATTACACAAACCCTACAAGCTTCATTCTATTTTATTTCCTCTGTACATCATAGTTCTGTATGTTCATGTTGAAAGTGAAGGCTTTCATCGGTCAGCACAGATAGTTAGACATAATAAATAAAAAATAAAAAATGGATGACTACAGCATTGTTTTGGCAATTCTCACAGCTCATTACACAACACTGTGTACAGAGGCAGAGTCAAATATGTAAAAACACATTTAATAATTGACTTTTCATGACAACACATGGACCGTACAGTGACATATTGGCCAAAATGAGTTTTAATATATACATTTGTATGTGTGTTTATATATATATATGTGTGTGTGTGTGCGTGTGTGTGTGTGTCTTTCTTTATTTGATAGCTGAAGCAAATATAGAGGCATCAATGAGAAAAGAGGCAGTGGGACATGCAATAAGGTTTGAGGTCACACTAGCAGTCGTCCAATATGTTCTTCTCAGGGCCAATACAGACGGTTAGTAATGAAGGAGACTAATAACTGATATTTGGAACCAATTCATTTACAGAAAAAAAGTCATCCGACACAGAGCTTTGCTGAAAGGCCTTTATGTATTTATGTTTTACATGTTTAGTTAAAAATGTTAAACCTTTTTCCTCTAGTGTTGATAGGTCTTTTCCTCATGACGTAGATCCAATCTGGGGCTGTGGGCAGGACTTTACTTGGAGACCAGAGTGAAGACCAAGAGAAATGGCTACATCACAGCCAAAGTAGCACATTTTTTTAACCTATTTATTTGATTTGGAATCAGTTTTAAAAATACCAAAAATTGGAAGAAGGAAGATGGCATCTGATAATCAACTAGGCTGTATACACTTTAATACGGGCTGCATCGTTTTTTTGTTTTTGTTTTACTTTCATCACAGGGGACCAACACATACAGACAGGTGTCAAATTAAAGGAAAATCCTAAATCCCTGAGCCCTACAGTGAGGGGATCTGGTGGCTCTTTTATGCTGTGGTGTCCATTTTTTTTGGCTTTGTACGTATGTTGCCTGTTCTGGTGACATGGTTGCCCAACACCTATTTGTTAGCTGTATCCAGCTTTTACAGGTGGGGCTGAGTAATGCTGGGAAAATATGTAGCTGCAATTTTTCTGACAGATATAGCAATTTGGTTTGCAATATAATGTTTTAATGACCTTAACTGCCACATGAGACACCATCAGAACGATTACTGTCACACAAGGAGGATTCTGGTGGATATACTGTGGAGTAGAGACATGCCTGGAGTCAGCCCATGATCAGCTGATGCAATGGCCAAGTCGATTTATTAGATGAGCTACTCAGCAGTCATTATGGGGAGGATGATAAGATTACAGCCGCAATTAACCTTTCACTATAAATATGGCAATGTATTGTAGTCAGACATACAGACAAAAATTCAAACCTATTCATATAATACAGTTTCTAGTGAAGACTAGGAGACTGCACACTTACATGTTTAAATTTAAATTCAATTTCTTTGTTTGTAATGTTTTGGTATTCCCATGTCTTTCTATATATATTTAGAGACGAAAAACTACATTTGCGAAGTCGAAACAGCTTTTTATTGCATGACAGTACTTAGCAACCCCTAGCTTTTACGCCAAGTCAGCATTGAGGTAATTTTATCATGCAAAAATGTACAATCTCAAGTCTTTTTTAGCTATGATAAGCTGCATTCTAATTTTATGGCTGGTAATTCATAAAATGTGTCACTATGATGGGTATCCATGGTAATTAAGCCATGTAAAAAAGCGTTTTCATTCAATATTCTGATTTTTTTTTGCCTACTAGCTACTGTAGGGCAAAAAGCAGTGTATTTCTGACCAGCAGTTGCCCAATTAACAAATGAAAAACTCCAGCTGCGGCAAAATCAGCCTCATTCTGGGTTGTTGATTACATGAAAGTAACTGCCCGGGCAGTTTCGCTGAAAGAGCGCACTACAAACTACTACAGCGTAATGAGCAAAATGTGTTTCAACCACCCCCTCTTTACCCTCTTATGAAAAAAACATAGGTACTTAGCAAATGTTTAACAGGCCTCCCTGCCTTCCCCTTCTCTCTCCGGCAGCAGAGTCACAGCGAGAAGTCAGGTGGAAAGGCATTTAGCAACAAGACAAAATCTAAAGGGTGTATTCTTCGTTTCCACACATTAGTCAGGTCTCAGTTCCGCATGGTTTATTATGCACATGACACGTTCCAGCCGAGTTGCCTCCCTGCAGTCAATAGAGTGTCAGAAAATGCAAGACTGCTCATTTAATGTCCCCAATGCAATTACGCTGTGATTAGCCCTTAACGCACTGTTTCCTGCAGGTTTGGAAAGGTGATATTGCACTTTAGCCCTCAGTGTGCTGCTGTCATGATCATTTTGAGCCACATCATTTATATAATTGAAATCATACTGGTCTTTCCTTTTAAACTTCATTCCCAAAACCCTCCAAAGTTTTAGGTACATTAAGTATCTTCTTCAGAGATTCATCCTTGTGAGGACAGACAAGCTTGTTAAGCTGCACTTAAACCACCACACAGTGGACAGTTAAACTCAATTCATACGCAGAATAATGGAATTTTTACAAGGTAAGAAATTCCCTAATCCACAGTAAATTAGGCTTCATTGATGGTTTTGGGGTATTTTAGTGAAACATGTCCCATTACACAATAGAAGGATTTCTCTGGTTGAAGGAATATTAAGGGAAATGAGGGGATTTTGCTTTGGCTGTCCTCTACTGTAAAAATACTGCTGTATCGACAGTATACAATACATTCACCAAGGTAAGGTCTGAGATCTGCGATTGGGTTGACTTTGCTAAAAAGATGTGCAGTGAGGAAAGAAACCGAAGCAGTCAGAGGATCAACAAACATGTCATTGTCTTTGGATGACCACCTATATCATCCACTGGAAAAATCTGGAAAATCCATTGAAAATTTGTAGGATCTATACAGATCTATACATACAAAAAACTATGTTGAAGTGGGTGCATGAGACATCGAGGAAACAGCGTCCAGTGTGTATAATGCAAAGAACATTTTAAATGGAAACTGCACCAGAGGAATACATCAGAGGGAGAAACAGCCACAGATGAGGATGTTCACTCATCCCAAACCCAACAAATTTGTTAAGGCTTGAAGTTCTGCTTTGCAACTTCATAGCAAAACATAATCTGCTGTCCATGTATTGGGCTACCTTACCGAACTTTTGCCTCGCATACAGTGCCGTGAAAAAGTATTTCCCCCCTACAGATTTCTTCTATATTTGCCTATAATTGTCACACTTAATGTTTCAGATCATCAAACTAAGTCTAATATAAGACAAAGACAACCCAAGAGAACATGATTTAATTTATTGAAGGAAAAATCCTGTCCAGCCTATCCACCCCTATGTGACAAAGTAAATGCCCACCTAGCTAACAATCTACCAGATGACCAAATTCATTTGCCAGTTGGGTTCAGTTTCACAGCAACACCCACATATGATTACTGCCAGGCCTGTTGAATCTAAATATAACTAAATAGAACCTGTCTGCCATTGTGAAGTAGCTAAAAGGTCTCAAAAAGCAGCACATGATGCCACGTTCCAAAGAAAGTCATTGGCATTTGTCAGTCTGGAGGGTTCCAAAGCCATTGGTAAGGCTCAGGGAGTCCAGAGAACTACAATAAGAGATATTATCCACAAACGGAGAAACATAGAACAGTGGTGAACTTTCCCAGGAGTGGTCCACCTACCAACATTTCTCCAAGAGTTTGGATATCTAATCCAGGAGGTCAGAAAAGCACTCAGACGAACATCAAAAGATCTGCAGATCTCACTGGCCTGAGTTAAGGTCCATCTACATGATTCCACTATAAGGAAGAAACTGGGAGAAAATGGATTCATGAAAGAGTCGCAAGGATCAAACCACTCCTGACCAAAAAGAGCATAAAGGCTCATCTGGTATTTACAAAAAATATATATCTGGATGAGCTCAAGACTTTTGGGGTAACATCCTGTGGACTGATGAGTCAAAGGTGGAACTTTATGGAACACATGGGTCCCGTTACATCTGGAGTAAACCTAATACTGCATTTGCATGAAGCTCAACCACAAATGGGTTATGCAGAATGACAATGACCCAAAGCACATAAGCATCTGAATGTTTTGGAGAAGCTGTGTCAAGGTATAAAATTGAATCCAACTGAGATGCTGTGGCAAGACCTTAAAGGGGCAGTTTATGCTCAGAAACCATCTAATGTGGCTGAATTAAAACTATTCTGTAGAGAAGAGTGGACCACAGTTCCTCCAAGGCAATGTAAAAGACTGATCACAAACTATCACAAACGTTTAACTGCAGTTGTTGCTGCCATGGGACCAACCAGTTATTAGGTTTAGGGGGGCAATTACTTTTTCACAGAGGTGATATTAGTTTCTAATAAATCTTCAATTCATCATCATTTAAAAACTGCATTTTGTAGGTTATCTCTGTATAATAATCAATAAATATAAATATTAATTTGATGATCTGGAAGATTTAAATGTGAGAAATATGAAAACATAGACGATAACAGGATTTCAGGATCAAAGATTTTGCATATATGTCTGAAATCAACATAAGTGGGGAAAAATCTCTACAATTTACACACATTCCATTTAAGTTATTATATATGGATCAGTCACGTTTTAATCCCTTAAGCCTCAGGCTATTTTTTTTTTTATTTCCACCTGAAAAACACTTCCAAATTCAGTCAGTAACAATTTTGCAACTGTGAGACCAAACTGAGCAACCTTGGGCTCTATGGATCAGGAATATGTGGGAGAATTTTGAAAAACATTAAAAGCAAATTCATGGTTTTCACATGAAGGATGCAGATTTTGAATTGAAGCGAATGTGTTGTTCTATTCATACTACAATAGGTACACTGCAGACGGTCACATTGCCCTTCATGATGAACACAGAAAACTACTTGGGTCTCCATGGGTTTTGGAAAGGCTGGCTTTGCTCTTTTTACAGGATATATTGTGGTGGCTAGTTACAGATTGGGCTGTAACACTATGTCAATGTGATTATTGTTGACGTGTGCAGACATAGTACCGGATTTATGAAGAATTCAGAGCTTCTCATTGTGTTTGGACTTCATTGTTGGAAAGCAAGCTCCTCCACAGACCCTTAGATGGATGATGAAATTTACATCATGGGGAGACCCGGAAAGTATGACTTGGCTTTGAGACTCCTTGTCCCTATCGCCATGCCAGAGTGAGATTTTAAAAAAACTCAAACAAAAATCAAAAGTTTTCCTTTTCCCAAATGTAAACTGGAAAGTGCAGAGTAAGTAACAACTTTCTAACAATTAGCCAGTGACACTGATGTTATTGAACCTGTTTTAAAAATTCTCACCTGCAACTCTACCAAATGTGATGCAGCAGAAATGAAGCCTAACATTTCTACTTCCGTTTCTGTCATAACAGTACTAAGTGACCTCTTCCTGCATCCCAATCTAATGCTGAATAGTGATATGATGGTCTCTGTTTGTAGGCTTCATATACTTTGGACATATGAATCGCAACCAACAGAAATCAAGAAGATGCGACCTGAGTCGTAGCAAACCATATTATCCTAAAAGTTATCTCATGAGAATTCATGAGATTCCTCTTTGTTAATGTATAAATGGGTATTCGGTAGTATTTCCACTATTATGACCCTGACTCTGTCTTTCTTGAGTCAGTTTCTTGGCGCATCGACCCATTAAGACTTGGTTGTGTAACAAGCAATCAGGAAAATTAAGCTGTGCCTTTTTTTTCACTCCTCATTCCTGAAAAGCTGACTCTGGGGATGGAGGGTTTTTCAGCTGACGGCAGCATGGCAGCGCTGTTTGATTCAGCTGCAGCAGCCTGTCAGCCAGGCAAGACTTTCGTCAGACCTTTTTTGAATAATTGAACTCCCCCGGCCCTGAAAGCTTTGCAGCAGTCACAGCGACTATTTTAGGCAGCAGGTACTGTGGCGAATGCACTGTGCTGAAGTGTGACTCGGGAACACCTTTCTGGGATGGTGCCATGCTGGGTCTAGTGTTCATTTATTAGTTCTGATGTGGTGTGATGGCTTCTCAGATTGTGTGTTAGTAATGGAAATCCTTCGCAGGTAACATCTTTTAGATTTTGAATCAAACTGCTTCAAAGAATACTCCGAGAACATGTGCTTACATTAAATCTCTTCTTTGAAATTAATTATGATTTCCTTTACTGTCACAATGAATATATTTTCTTTGTGTCAAACATCCCACATGGGGGTCAGCGAGACTTTGGTTTTTGTTCCAAAGTCACATATACAAAACATGAAGCATATATTTGATCGGGTGTCCAAGCAGCAGACCGCGAGGCCTTCAGAGAACAGCCGGGTGATGGGGAGGCGGCACAAAGAGAAACTGCTAGGATAAAGGAACCAGAGCGAAATGGGAAATTCAATTTCCTCAAACCCATATGAGCAATTATCATAATTACATAGTGTAGTGGGAGAAGTGAGGGGTGGGGGGTTGTAATGTCAGGGAAGCGAAGCAGAAAGGAGACAAACCTTGCTGAGAGAAATTGTCCGTGGTCGGGTTGGCGAGAGGATAAGGATGGGGGAGAGAGGAAGGTGACAGAAAGGCTGAAAGCTTTTAAGGGCCAATGTAAATGTAAAAAAGGTGTTACGCACCAGCTCCCTGCTTATTTTCTCTCCCCTTTTTTTCTGAATTGGCAGTTTGACGAGACACCCTCCCTTTGGTCTACTTCCTCATCAGATCTGCTTTATTCCCTTGTTCACCACTGTGTGTAACAATGGCTGTGATACATTCATGCTGAAATTCATTAAATTCACACATTCTGTCCTCAAGGCTGGTGATAGGCTTGCAAGGGGCAAGTCCAGATGTTTGTCTTTTTAGCCCACAGTCCTCAGTTTTCATGGTGTCCAGCTTGTTATACCCACTGCTGAGCTTCTATGATAACATCAAAATTGGGGAAATTATAAATAATTGTAGTATGCAATGTCTGATGAATCATTTTTAGGAGCTAGGTGTACATTTGATGGTGGTCATGGCATGATTCTCGAGGTTTGTGGCTCCTTTTAGTTGATTACTTTTGTCTGCTAGCTCAGCATTTTAAATATCGTTTGCTATCCATGGCTGAGAATGTGTGCAACATTAGAAGAAGATTTGAAAGAAATAGTCCAGAATTTTTGAATTTTTTAAAATTTATGTTCTTACAGAGGGTGAAGTTACAGGAAAGTGTTCATCTAATGTCTCTATAGGGCATTATTACAGAGCTGGAGCTCTGTTGTCTGGATTGGCTTGCACCAGTAACTTGTAAATCAAATTACTAAGTTTGAATGAGTCCTTCCACAATGCTAGTCTCAGAGTAGTGATGTGCTAAACCGTGTCAGAACCAAAAATATTGTGTTATATTGAGAGTTTTTTCTATTTTTTGGCCTACCCTCACTAATGTAAACATGTTGGGCATAGCATTAGAAATACACACCTGTACACAGTATGAGAAAAATGATGTGTTTTTGAACAATAAAGACCCTAAAAGTAAAATTAATAACGTGTAAATGTGTTTAACATGGGCTGTTTAAAACTTTACTTACTAGACCTTAATTATTGTTTAAAGCCTGCCAGAGACAGTATGTTTATATGTGCTTATAGCAAAAAGTAGCTGAGACATCACCAGTAGTATTGTTCCAGACATCTCCTATTACATAAATTCAAATGCAGACCTTGAATAGATACGCTATTTTGTAACTTGTTAAGTCACTGTCTGCTGTTTATCCAGGCCCAGGCTATGTTTACTGATTTATTAATGCTACTGGAAGGAATTATTCTCATTGTATGTTGCTGAAAGGAAAAACAAAAATGTGATATAAATGTTAAGGAATTCAAGCACTCGATAAATAATTCTTGTCCTGATTATGCCTTCTGGTTTACTAAAATCTTTGGTGGGTGTGATGGTGAACTAACTCTCTTAATTTTATGTGGTAATAGAAAGGTCTTCAGTGTAACTCAGTGAAACCCTGTGATGCAAGTCCAACCTGGTACTGTGCTGACCAGACTGAAGATGATCTGTCCATCATTTGCCTAAATGATTACTTGGTAAAACAGACATACAAAGCTACAGATTGTTTACAATAAATATTTTGCTTTAAAAAAAAAAAAAAAAAAAAAAATATATATATATATATATATATATATATATATATATATATACAAATCCACAGATGCATATACATCATATGCAAAGAGACTACATTTTAGTGTACTGTATATATATATATATATATATATATATATATATATATATATATATATATATATATATATATAGGTAGGTCTATGGATAGTCTCCCCTACACACCCACTACACATGCCCCTTCATCTCTTCATTATGTTTTTCACATAAACCCATAAAGCATTCAACCTGCACACATATCATGCACCATTGCATCAGTTTCATAGCCCGTTCTCAGCCTCTCTAATTTGATTCATTCATTTTCTCCCAGCTCATTTCTTCCCTCCCTTTCTCTGATTGCCTCTGCCATGCATATTAATAACCCACAGATAAAAATACGCTTGATTAAAATCACACCCGGCCCAGTCGCCGAACACTCGTCCCGGCGCACAAACAACACAATGACGGCTCTCTCTTCAGGGCAGAAGGCAGGAAACGAGAACATCCATAATGGATTTCATATACTTGATCATTAAAAGTCTCTTTGTGTGTACACACAATTCACTTCTCACCTATTTGTTTTCAGGGAAGGGAGTCAGAGTTGATTACCCGACCAAGCTGGGTCCTGGCTGCGAGTCGAATGAAATGTGATTCCTCTCAGCATTGTATTTTTCACCCCCAGCTTTTCTTTTGTTTACTTGTAAATAGCATGCGTTTACTGACGGAGCTGCCAGTGCTGTAATTTGTCAGGACTTACAGGTTGTTGTGCACTCAGCTGAATCTGAAATTATTTTTCTTGTGCAGCAAAGATGAATTATTTGTTATCTCAGCGCAGTGTCGGCCCTCCGGTGAAGATATCCATATTGATAATGAGATGGGAGCTTTCTTAACGCATGACAGTGTCCACGGGTGGCCCCCCCTATACAGCCTGAACTGATGTAGAGTGCAAAACAAAGGGCTTTTCACATTTATTACTGAGGCAAAGACAGTGTAAAGAGTCAGCAGAGAGCTTATTTTGTCATCAGTTCCTTCATTTTATTGGAATTCATCCCATTCTTGACGGACTTTAACGTCCACATCCAAATGGTGTTTTACATTTAAATTTAATTCCTTAAAACTGCTGGATTGCAGACCCATGGATGGGATTTGTCTTCGCTTAGATTCAGGTCAGACATGAGTCACAAATCTGATGACTGTGGACTTAGTAAAACCCAAAATGATTTGCAGCTTGTCTTTGATGTCAGTGGCTCGTGACTGCTCTTGGCTTGACTGCTTTGTTTACCTGTTAGGCTTTCACTGCAGTTCCACTGTCATCTAAGGAAACTCAAAAAGCTAAATGCAATGGTTGATTATGCTGTGAACTTCTATGAGGACAATCAGTCTTTTCTCTTTGATGGTTTGATGGTTATAAAGGAAGGACGCAGATGCAGAAAGAAAACTGGACCATCCAGAAAGACAAAATACATCAGAAAACTTGGTGGTAATTCTGTTCTCTGACTGTTCTCTGACTGTTTTTTGACTGTTCTCTGACAGCTGACTGAGCAGGAAATACAATAGATGTGTCTTTGGATGAGCATTATATGAACTTTGAGCCACAAACAAATTTGCAAAAATTTTAAATTAATAAATAAAATACACTTAACTGATCAACAAAACTAATGAAAGGGATACAACAGGAGCTTGGCAAATGTGACTTGGAAGACTCATTCGAAGCAGCCTCACAGAAAACAAGTTTCACTAAGAATGCAAATGTGCAAGACTCTTCTCCCTTAAGGAAAAAAAGTAGTGTGTAATCAGCTTATTACTAGCAAGAGTTTAAGTGTCAAATAGCACACTCTGGTGGTAGTACTTATGTTGGGGCTAAAGGAGGAAATGAGGCAATATTGCTATAGGACCACAGAGTGCATGTAGAGGAGGTCAGGGTGGATGGATGGATCAACAAAACTAATTACTTTAATAACATAGACTGCTGTTTATTTTCTGCTTCAAACCATCACAGGCCTCCAGACTTACTTTTGCACTAGTCGCATTGGTGCGAGCGACGTTGTCAATTGGTTGCACCTCCCACCTGGTCACAGGCGAAACACCTCACTAGCTGAACATTTGCTTATCGATAGACAGCAGAATTTACCTATGCTACCTGAACGCCTCACAGTGCAGGCTATGGTAGATGCTAATAAGGTGGCTGCTGTGAAAAAAAAAAAGCGTTCCAATCTCAGATTTGTTCAAGATGAAACCGAGTGATTTCATCCCCATGTGTTGTTTTCTGTGAGCAGAGAACAGTGTGAGTCCACTACCACTTTTATGAGCTGAGCACAATTTTAAATGCAAAGACGGCAGTCGATCATTTTCGTCTAGTGGTTAGAAGCTAAAATCATGACTGTTTAATTTTGCAGCTCTATTGACGAGCTAGCCATTACAATTGTCTAGCTTACTGGTTGAGTATCTTCTTGCCTGCACCTACACTCTGATCATCAGGTGTGTCTCCTTCTCTGCTTCCTCTTTAATCAGTTTTGGTTGAGGAACGCACAACAGCTCATTTTATGCATCAGGCAGGAACAGATGGACAGAGCCATGGAAGAAATAATAGTTATACTTTCGATCACTAAGACTAATGCAGTAGCTACCTGTGCTGGTTAAAGCAACAACAAAACAGCTAATGATCATTATTCACTCGCACGAATGCGACCACTTCAACTCGCACAGTCTCAAAAAATGGTCACACCATTTTGGTTGCAGTCTGGTGCCCTGCATCATTAAACTGGGACTATCCCATTTAACTGCATGCTTATTATTAAAACCTGGTAATTAAGGTTCTGTATTTTAACCAAAATCTTGATGTTTCTCTAAACCTACACAAGTGGTTTTTAAACAAAATCTAACAAAACAGAGGTTGAAAAAATTCTGTGCCATATTACACTCCTGTGGACTAGATGTGAGGATGTGTTGGGAAATGTTCTTGCATTAAGCTCTGTTCCACCTCTGGATTGTATATAAAAGAGCAATGAGGCCTTTTCTCTATATAATTAGGTATTTCGGACATTATCAGCTCATTAGAGGGCTGTTAGTTATCACAGATCATTCCCCTTTGGGCCAGTTCTGACCTCCACCTTCCTACACCTTCAGTAGTCATTATTGCCTTTTTTTAAATGGAGCTCTGTTATCACCTTAATTAACGCACTTACAACTTGGAACAAAAGCCCATATTTGGAAGTTGGAAGAATTGGGTGGTAGCATAAGTCAGTGCATTGATCTACAGTAAGCAGATTATTTTTCTTGTGCACCAAACCGATGAAATAAGAGTTTTCTCTCTCAGCTGCTTCATAGACTACATGAGGCCGAGAGAAATTGTCGACCCACAGAGTTTGTTGAGTTTTTACACCCCTAGGAGAGATGTCTCGTCTGGAGTTGTGGCAGCTCTCAACTTGAAAAAAAAAATATTACTTTATCTCCACAAAGTTCCGCTGTGTGCTCTCACAGCAACCTTCACTGTTTTTGCTTTTCCATTGCAGTCCCAGTGGGGAAGCTGTACAGTTTGTTCTTGATTTCAAACCTGATCATAAGGTGTGCTCTGTGGTCTCTGGCTCTCTGAGTGAGTTATTTGTGTTCTCACACAGGCTGGGCAACCTGCTCTGTAGTGAAACATTCATACTGAGACCAGGCTTTGTCATTCTTTGTTCATATATTTGTGTTCTTTCCTAAAATCTCTTCCTCATACAAGTTTAGAATTTTGTTGCTATCTGATGGGATGAATGCTGTGTATAGATTTCATGAAGCTTAATGCCAGTGTGAAATGAGTGGGTATGTGGTTTCTTTCATTCTATAAAAACTATTTGGACATTGCTTTAAAAATATGGATTCTTACTTACTTTCTAGTGAAATGTAACTGTTAAACACACACGCACACATGCACACACACACCAAAACAGAAGCCTTTCTGTGCAGAGGATTACAATCGAGGCTATATTGATTTTTTTCTTCCACTCAACATTTTCAGAGGATTGTTGCAGTTTTGGTGACTGTTTGAAACTCTGCTGGTCAAATTCTTTCAAACAGAACTTCAACAAAATAGCATTTTTGCCAGACGGAAGTAGCATGACTTTGAACAATACAAACTCAAAGTAGAAATTGCCGTTTTGAAATTGCATCAAGCATTTTAACTTAGCTTTGTTAGTATTATAAAAGCATGATAATAAAATCAGTTAATAAAAGATAGATTGGTCTCCTGGTTTCCTCCTGAACTGCCAGTAGAAAGAGCCTGGACAGCAGCCCGAAGCTGAGGAACACAAACATTGGTTGGTATTTAGGTATTAAAGGACTGAATGCACAGAAGTGCATGTGGAAGTCCCTATATGACAAGATCTATGAATTCTGTCTTTCATGATTTTGCTTATTTCAATTTTGATTTCAAATGAACTGATGCTGAACATCCAATAACAACATATGTATATGTTTTGATAAAATATCAGTTTCCCAGTGCAATATCCGCTTCTAAAGAGACTACAGCATTTTTCAACTTTGAATTATTATTATTATTTTTAGCTAAGATGTCAGCCCTTGCACCATTTATATGTTGTCCTGCCTGTTCAGCGTTGCAAACAAAGAGATAGCATTGTTTTCTATTTGAGTGTATAAAAACAATGAGGAAAACATGATGACAATCTGGCAGTTCTGTTTGTTTCATGTATTGATTTGAGAAAAGTTAGAGAGAAAGCTTCAGTGGGTGTTGAATACTTGGTCGCATTGTGCTTTTACAATGCACCAATATTTTGAAGTCATTCAAACATAAAATCTTTTTAGCAATGTTTTTTATTGTTTTGAATTGCGACTAGGTACAGCAGTATGAATGTGCCACAGTATGCACCGTATATTGGGCGTCATGGAAGATTTTAAAAAATTTTGTATAGTTTTACTACATCTTTCATACTTACAAGTTCCTCTGCTATTTGTACTTGTAAACTCCTAATCTTAGGTCGCACAATGGCACCTGTTTATGAGCTCATCAGATTGGACAAGATTCCATCAGCAGCATAATTGACACTCCTACATTTCTACAAAAGGCAATGTTTACTTCACCAATTCTGATTTAATCTTCAAAAGTCTTATGTATATATGTGAGACTACAAAGTAGACTTGGACGTCACAAAATTTCAAGTTCTGCAATCAGAAACCATCAGATGACACAGTAATATAGCTGCCAGTAACATGTTGTCAGAGCAGTGGTGTACTGTGACACATAATGATGGGTACTGAAACTGAATTAAACGACCCCGCTGGGTAAAATTATTAACGACTGCAGGATTGATAAGCTCTACAATATTGGTTGTGCTCTTCATGGTACACAATATATTAAGAAAATAGATTTCTTATTTATTATGCTACATAAATACTATCTTGTCACTATCTACATTTCTTTTCCCCAACTCTATGATGCATTTTCACTAATCCCAATCCAAAAGAGAGTTCTCTTTGTGCAAGGAACAGCACCAGCTTTCTCTCAAAAACTGAAGCACTGTACAGGACACACACACGCACGCACGCACGCACGCACGCACGCACGCACGCACGCACGCACGCACGCACACACACACCATAGTGAAAAAGTAGCGAGAAATAAATAAAGCGTCTGCATACTTCTCTAGAGTTGAGTTTAATAAAGTTTTTGCATCTAAGAGTACACAACAATATCATGCACACATATACATGAGAAAATGAATTTGCCATGCTGTTTTTTTTTTAATATAATATAAAATCTAAACTACATTTTCATTCAGATTAAAGCTGGTTTTTATTCCATTCAACCCCTTAAGGTCCTTCAATCACTTTTTTCCCAACATTTACTAGAGTGATGATATTTGGTCCCGCATCTTTGACTTTGGCCACAGTAAATTAAAACTATCCTGTAACACACTGTGGTTAAAGAACACACTCATTAACTCAGTAAACTGGTGCTTAACTCCAGTAAATCAAAATTCATGCTGTTGAAAAGATCCACAGACAGATTCTAGTCATTTGAACATGTCCACAGTGACAGAGTTACAGAATGTAAAATGTTGGCATATTGCTCTAAGTGAAATATACGTTGAAATATCTTATCAGCAACCAGTGACTGATGCTTGGCCCATAGAATTCAGCTTCTGAGATGACATACTGCTTTTATTCCTGTCTTTCATTCAGCTCTTTGGGTCATTACTGGAGATAATTGCACTGCATGCGGATGTAATATCCATTTGAATCTATTTACATAAAAATGCCAATCTGAAAATTGCTGTTTTACATCTTATTTTATGCAGTGCTAGAACGTTGGTGTAAAGTGAATTTAAGCCCCTGATGAACTTGCCACCTGATCTTCTTAACCCTCGTGTCGTCCTGTGGGTCAAAATTGACCCGTTTTAAAATTTGAAAATGTGGGAAAAAAATATTCTCACAGTGAAACTTCTGATGTCCACATTTTCAACATTTTTGGGAAATCTATGAACATTTTGGTGGAAAAAAATAAATGTTAAAAATGTTTAAGAACATTCACATAAAAATCAACCAAAATCCAGCGAATTTCTTAAAGAAAATATTAGAAGTTTTACTGATATATATGTAATCACTTTAGATATTTTTAGGATTTTTTTGGAAGAGTTTTATTCATTTTTTGAAAATATTTACAAGAATTTTCTTGCCAAAATTGGGGGATTTTATTTTTTTTTTAAATAAAACTTTTAAGGGAAACTTTTAAACAATTATTGGAATTTTCTTCCTGGAGGTTTTGCAAATTTTCAGAAATTTGGGGATTTTTTTGCAGAATTTTTGGATTTTTTTCAGACAAGGAAACAATGCTTTTTGGTGCCCGTAAATGAGGACAACAGGAGGGTTTAATAAAATACAATAATGTGCGGAATAACGTGAGCCCATGTAAAAACTGAAACTCCCGATCAGTCCCAACATTAAAACCACAGACTGGTGAAGTGTTTCACGTTGCTCACCTTGTTACAATATAACGATCTGCAGGGAAACACAACAAAGAGCTCAAGCTGTTGACTTTACCTCCAAACTCCCCAGATCCCAAACCAACTGAGCATCCATAGAATGTGCTGGAACCAACTCAGTCCACAGCTTCCCACCCACAACCCACAGGATCTGAAGGATCTACTGCCAGCGTCCCAGTGCCAGACATTCTGTGTCCATGGCATTACTGGTTCGAGGCAGCTTGAGGTTGACCTACACAGTATTAGGCAGGTGGTTTAATGTTGTGGCTGATCAGTGTAATCTCAGTAACCAGTCTGTATCTGCCGTTATCTAAGCTTCTGCTCTGTTAATATTCTGCTTGTGTGTGTTCTTGTCACATTATTTGATTATTTTTCACTGTACCTGCCAAAAGGGCATTGCTGAACATTCAGCCAGCCTTCTCTGTATAAATAAAGGTATAACTACAAGTTTGTGCTGCAAACTTTTCTTGTGCCAGCAGTAATCTGCAGATGGTGGCATGAAAACCAGCATGTGTTAAAGCAGTTGCCACCGAGCAGAATAATGTACCATCTGTTGAAACACTGTCACCCCACTGCTTTGTTTGGCTCCCAGCAAATATTTTGACATTGAATCGCTGTTGATAAGACGGCCTGCACCAACGCTGAAAATGAAAATTGAGATGACATCTGTAGTCGGCTGCTTCCTGCAACAGAATCTAAACACAGAATCATTCTGATTTCAGCCCAGAACTGTCCCTAATAGCTGGTGTAATATGACTTTTTTATCATCTTATAATATCAAGTTTTTTTTGAAGCCAAGTTTGATGATGCTGAACAGGGACACCTCCGGATCATTACTGTCTGTGATGAACTTGTCATTTTAATTAGATCTTTATCATCAGATCTTCTAACAGGGACACCTGGAAGATCCTGAGTGTCATTTTGTGTCTAATGATGCTGCCACTCTAGATGGACACACAAATAAGTGTATAGCCTGAATGCATTCCAGTTGTAATAGATAAATGAAAGCTATAAAGACAACGAGAGGGAATGCAGTAAAATGTGCTGCTTATATAGTCTGGCGCTGCCTGTCCACAGTTTTTATTTCACTCGTTTAATGCAGCATGGAGAAGCTCAACAGGCATTCATGTGAGAAAATGTATTTTAACCGGCCTATATAATCTATTATTGTCTTCTTACTCCTTCAGTCAGAGCAAAAACTTCCATTCGTTCAATTCACTGAAATCTCACTGGCCCATTTTTCTGATTGTCAGAGATGAAAAATAGCAGCAAATTTTAAGTAAAAGCATCAATGTAATAACAGAATCCTGGTTTGATTTCCAACCTTATTTAAGGTGCACCACTCATTTTTTAAAAAAACATTACGAATGGATCAATGACTATGTGTCATGTGAAGGAGATGCTCATAAACATCAACCCATACAAAGTTTTAATCCAAATCTGCAGTTCTTCTGAGCTCTTGGCTTGATGAGAACTTCACTGTTTTGGTTCAGTCTCACTCATTTAACCAACCTTGCCTCCAGCAGCAGGCAGATGTTTTAGTGAAAGCACTGTTAATTCCACCAGCTACTCTACCTGTCAGCTGCTGAACATAGTGGAACTTTTAGCAGTTTTATGTCAGATATTTTGCACAGGAGTTGCTCGAGAGCAAAACAGAAGCAAATGGATGGTGAATATTTGGCTCACATTTGTCAGGTCTGCAGAAACTCGAGTCTATAAATGAATGTTTTTTGTTGTTTTGTTAGCCATCAGCTCTGTCTGCCTAGAATTACAGCCCTGTAAGCTAAACTATATTCTCAATTAGATTTTGAGGGAAACTTATTTTTTGCAGGATCGTGTTTGTTTGTGATGTATCACAAAAATGTCTCTAATGAACATATCTTTGCCATTTATTTTATTGCTTCACTGTTGCTCCTTTTCACCAAATCAGTCAGTAGATGAGGCAGGACTCGTCACCCTGGTAACCCGAAAATGGAGGAGCAGCTTCAAACAAGTAGTCAAAGAGTCCTATTTTAACCCAAACTGTGAGATTTCCTAAACCAAACCAAGCATTTTTGGGTCTTAAACATAACTAAACATGTAGTTATCAGAGGTGAAAATGACCCAAAGAGTGATATTTTTCATACAGTTTCCATGTCTAAACTTAACCAAACAATGAGTAAAAACCAAAAGTAATAAACAAATGAAAACAGAACTTGGGGATGTAAGTCCTTGTCTCTGGTTAAAATACTGTGATTGATTTATGTCCCCTTCCTTCCCTTCTACCTCCTCATGTGGATCCTTCACACTGGAAGCCTTTCCGACTTACAAAAATATGTTCCTTTAAAACACAAACTACATTTCTTTTCAAAATTCAGAATGCAGTTTAGGTGTGTAGGAACACAATATTTGGGAGACTGGTTGCAACTTAGCTAAATTGTGTTTTAAATATGCAGAATTTTTAGATGTTCTTGTGTAATTTTGTCCCATTTATAACTACTCTGTGCACATTTAAATCGCTGTTTGATGATGATCAATAGTTTTGAGCGGAGCGACAGTGACTCATTGTCATTTTAACATTTTCCAAAGCTCTCTGACTGCTTGAGCACAATTTCTACCACATGTAGTGACTGAGCAGTTAACAAATGGTGGATTTAAAGACTGGTAGAAATTTAACAACTAACACATGAACCAGTTTGGTAACACATTTCACCATCAAGTACAATAAATACATTATCAAAACAGCATTATACTGTCATATGGGATAAAGATGAGTTCAGTTTAAACCTTTTTTTTTAGATTTTGCAATTGTAGCTCTTCTACAACTTTATGATATGATCCATGATCAATTGATTGTTCGTTGGTTTTAAAAAATGTCCAAAGAAAGTATTCTGATCCTTTTACACAGATTTTCTTAGGAAGGTGTTGATGAGGCAATAATTGCCAATAATCTGGGAGATATGATCTTTGCAGAAGATATAAACAAGCAACTGTATTTTTACTGTGTGTTAATGGAAACTTCAGAAAACTGCAAGATGCTTGTAAAAACTAAACTAAAAATTTTACTTATGAAAAGCCTTGTTGACACTAAATAAGATAACAATAGCAAAAACGGATATTACTGGTATATTCATGCAAAAAGTAAGATCTTTTCTCATCATTTTCTGGTAGAAATCTGGTTTCTAAAGGCCAGCTAAGCAGAAAAAATATGTGTTTCAATGGCAAAATCAAATGCTGGTCTTCAAAGTATTTGGGTTAGAAAAAACTGAGCTCCCTGTAAAACCCCCGATAGATTGTGAATATGTTTGCATACGCATGGACTCTATTCTAACGCTCTCTAATAACGTGTCAGACTGCACTGAGCCCTGAGGCACAGAATTCTAACCAGTGAATCATTAGCAGTCAAACTAGGACTTAACCGCTAAGCCAAAATAACGATCGTAGTCCAGGAACGATCTGGGAACAACCAACACACAGAGTCAGTCTGTCTTTCTACGTCTTTCCTTCCTGTTATTTTCATCTGTATTTTCACAAAGCAATGAGTCTTTGAACAATGAACTGAGAGAGAAGCAGATAGCAGCCAGAGAGGAACAAGGGGGAAGGGTTTTAGGATCACATGGACAAACTCAAGGGGCCGCAGCAATAATGGGGAAGGGGCTTCAAAGCTGTTGGTGTTGCTCTGGGGTCCAAGCAGGAGAGAGGTGTTGGAAACGGAAAGAAGAAGAGAAATGAAAAGGAAAAAAACAGGTGACGCATAGGAGAAAATGCTTTGTTCTTGAGATAGAAGTGAGGTCAGACACTAACTAAATGTTGGATTTATCCGCTTCCTTTCAATCCGTTGAGTCTAAAGATAAAGCTGCAGCACTTCATGTTATTTATTGGAAGATGAATAAGTTACAGTTACCATCTCTGACGGCTTTATATAAATAAATGTCAATTCCCTGCATTTTATCTCTGTTCCTCTGCTGTAACACAACAGAGATTCAGCCTATTTTCAGCCCAGAAAGCTTTTGTACCGCCTGGTCAAATCTCTACATGGGACACATGAAGGGATGTATTTTTACACTGACTTCTGGGAAACATGTTACTGAGGGAGCTGAGACACTTCACCGAAGTCCTGAATGGACATAATGAAAGATTAACAACACATGCAACACTGCAAGCCCTTCTTTGTACATTTCAAACACACATTATATTGTATTCTACAAAATGAAGGCCCAATGTGTTAACTAATGGTTTTAGAAGGTGTATTTATGAACTGTAGGACAAAGCAATCTCTCATTTAAGATCTTGTGTCAGTGGAAAATATAGAAATGTAGTTTTTATACTGTAATTATAATTGTTAATTTTGTGAACCTACTGATTTTTAATATCAGCTTGTTTAAGAAACACGATGTGATGATATTTCTAACAGGATCATGGACATTCATCATCAAATCCATTTCAAATAACAGGAAAATCAAATCTCACATCAATGTGATATTTATTTCTGGCAAATTCTCAAGTGTTATAGATTTGGTCAAGATTTTTGTTTGGTTGTGACACTCATGACTTAAGTAGTTTTTTGTCATTCTGGTACGTTTAGTTAATGTACTTTAGGCTAGTACACTGTAAAATTTTACTGTGTTGTTTCAGTTCCTTAAATATTTGTGCAATGGCTGAGACAACATTTTAAACCAAGTTAAAAAGCAACATTTTTTCCCTCTACCGCCAGTAAATGCTGTGTTGATTTAACCTGACCTGTTGTGTAACTCCCTGTCTTAGTTTGTTCCACTGTGATCTGTTCATTTATTGGACAGTGTAGGCAGCACATCGTCACTGTTGATGTGGACCAGTCCTAATCTGTATTTCAAACACACACATGAAGATTCTATCATGTGTGTTTCCTTCCAACTACAAAAAGTACAGTCTCTCAAACAATGCATTCTGGGAGGTCTGCTAAAACGCTAGTTTTGTCTCTTGAAAGACTTGAATCAGTTAGTTGAATACATTTATTCACAGCTCCTCAGATTCAGTCAAAGGCCCCAAGCCTGAAATTAAAAACTAGTTTTAAGTTGAACTTGATATTAACAACCCAATTATATTAAGCTAATGTGAAAACATGTTAATTCCACTGAAATCCAGCCTGGTTTTACAGTGTAATCAGTGGTGAGTTCACCTTCACTAAATTTATCAGTGTTTTATTTTTGCTTGCCTCACAGCTCAGTCTGCAGTTTTGCTTACTGTGCTGTTATTGAGCTCTGGCAAAGCTCAGTATGTATTTTGCTAGAGGCAGACATCAATTAATTAGGCTGTCAGTGGCAGATTGACAGTTCCCACCATCACTAATACATCAGCATTAACCTCTAACAGACCATTCACATGGCTGTCATTGGCCTACACATACATTTATTACTAGAAAACTATAAAAACAAGGCATACAGGTAACATTTCTTCAAAATTATTCTTCAGTAAATACCTATTAGATGATATAAACATATCTGAGTATTTTTATTTTCCACATGACGCACTTAGTTGTTCTTTGAACACCACCAAGTCTCCCCCTGCTGTTTGGAAGTACGAATGAGCTGTAAATCTTCTCTATACATTGTGCTATATATACACTTGGTTTCCCGCAGCTTTAAAAGCTAGAACTCGGTATGATGTCTGAGTGAAGTAATGCAGTGCCGCTTACTGATTTGGCTTTGTTCTGTTGCTTTGTCATGAGCGACTGGCTGGAGGCTGTTTGGGTGAGCGATGAGGAGCAACGTCTGAATGAGCGGGCTTCAGGAATCGCCAGGGCTGGAAAACACAATCTCACGCACACGCACACACACACGCACGCACGCACGCACGCACGCACGCACGCACGCACGCACACACACACACACACACACACACACACACACAAAGACAAGATACAGATGTCTCATACTTCTGCACAAAAACTCAGCCATCCTCACACAGTCCACCCCCCCTCCACATGGCCACTCTTTTATCTCGCTCTCTCTCCGTCTCATTTCTTGTCGCACTGCTTCCGGCTGTGTGCAAATTCATTCACTGTGAAAATGGAAGGCAGCTCTGCACTGCACACTGCGTTTCATTTAGTCTTATATTCAGTTAGCCACAGAGTCTCTGCATGCTGCTCTCACCCACATTTCAGATGAAATTAAAGATGTCTAATCACTCATGCAAACTGACACACAAGTAATTCATTTCAGAGTGGCATCGCTGGCCTGCTCTCTGACTTTCTGGGGCCCTGGACGTCCCCTCAGGGTAGATGTCACCCATAGGCTCAGACATCATGTCTGGTTTGCTTTTGCAGGCCTTGTATTGTGATTAGCAGGAAAACTGAATGTGGATCTGCATAAATTGTGGCTTTCTATGACATCCCAGCTGTTGTTGCTGCAGCAAATATACTTTTAACTGCCCCAGAGAGCAGATCTGCCTCTGCTGTTTTTAAATAACTGTCAAGTGCCCAGGCTTATTATATCTGAATACACTCAGTAAATACAGTTATAAACAGCATGTCACAACCCATCCTATTTCCTTCTGTCTCTTTGCAGATGCGTAGCACTCGCGGCGTGTCTGTTTGGCCTGTGGGATTTGTGGGTGGCCGAGCATATGAGCGCCCCCTGGTGTCTGGGGGTAAAGTTGTGGGCTGGTACACCGGCTGGAGACCGGACCGACCCTTTGCCACCGACATGGCAGGTAAGAAGCAACTTGCACATATACTGCATTACCAAACCGCAAAGGCTGACCTGACTGAACTTGAATATTTTTGTTTAATCTTGTTATGTAGTGCACTTAGTTTTGATGGCCGTCTTCCCCCGGTTCTGTTCTGTGGACCAGAGCCACATACTGTAACTCTACAGTTACTGAATTTGGTGTGCATGAAGTATTTGTGGTCACTGCGAAATGTCCAGTCATCAGATGACACACATTTACTTGGCAATACCTAAAATAAAAGATAAATTAGCCTCACACACATTCAAGGCGCTCATCTGCCATCAGCGGCAGGTTGGAGTTCAGTTCCTTGCCCAAGGACACTTTGGCATATGGACAAGAGATGCTGGGGATCAAACTGCCAACCCTGCAATTAGTGGAAAACCTGCTCCACCACCTGAGCCTCAGCTGCTACTTTTGGCTGATATTATTTTTTTTTTTATTATCCCTTATTAATCCCACGAGGGGAAATTCTGATTTTCGCATCTCTCCCCAGTTGGGGGAGTCAGACCTTCTGTTGCCATTGGTGCAGTCACTTTTTGGGTGGACAGATGCCAGACCGCCAGACCAGAATGTTACACAATTTTACAAGCTGACATAAAGCACTTTTTAATATTTCCCATGCAGTTGAAAACAAATGATAATCAGAGTGAGCACATAACCTTTCTACTAAGCTTGATGGTTATGCTGTGTAACTCCTGCTGGTTATGTGATGCCAGTTTTTATTAGTGTATTCATTGAAGTATACATTTACTTTGTTGTACTAGTCTAGACACTGTTCTTATATTTAGTAATTCTTTAAGAAAGATCCTGAAATCCTGTTCTGGACTGAGTGCTGTGCCCTCCAACATCCCACAAAGAAAGTGTCAATCTGTGTTCTGTGATTATTACCAGGAGACTAGTTTCCAACTATGTACCATGAGGGTGGAGACCGAGGTGTTTAATCTCAAGGTGTTCTTTGAAATGGAGACATTCAGATGTATGTGAATCTCAGGAAATAACAATAATTCAGTCTAGTTAAAGGTACTGAGGCAGCAGGCAGTCTGCTGTAGTTGGCATCACATTTTTTGCCATTTATGTTTAATTTCAAGTCTTAAGGCATGTGTGTGTTTGTTTTTCTGCCACCACTCAAGGCACTTGCTGTTAGCTTTGTGTTCTATATTCAACCACTGACATTCCATTGTAGAAAAAAGATTAATAACAGTGCAACTGTGTTTGTATGTGATGAACTTACGCAGAATCATATTAATTTCTCACAGTCATTAAACCCACAAGCTTTTTCTGCTGCCAGTAGGGAGTGTAGCGCAAAATAAAACCTCAATACAAAGAAATGCCAAACTATTTATATGTCCAGGTAGAGGCAAACACCAGAGAGTAGTGTCATATTGATTTGTGTAAAATATCACATTCTGTCTGCATTTTCACAACCAAATAATCTTATAGATCTACATCAAGGTTGTTCATTATCTCTCCTAGAGTGTGTTTAAAAAAAAAAAAAAAAAAGTCTATTGGATGGTATGTTGTTTAATTTTACCCTTAGAAACTCCTGTACTGGTAAGAGTAAATTTGAAGTAATTTATGATATGGTGTCTTATTGTCTTGAACTAGCATTGGCATAATCTGAGTTTATTGAGGACAGTATCTAAACCAAGGTGAGTTTTATTGAAAACATGAAGTTACTTCAGTCAGCTATCTTTTTTTAAAAGGCCCTCTCTGGTCAAACTCAATTGTTTTATCTTGACGTTATCTTAATGTTAACGTGTTCACATGGTGTTTTTTAATGCTGGAGAACACATGAGTGAAATAAGCAGTCATCTGCATGGCTGAGCATTTCCACCTTGAAGCTGCAGAATACTTTGTATAGTAAAAACCTCTACATATGTGTGTTTGATATAAAAAGGTGAGTTTTAAGGGTATAATCAATGTGGCTTTAAGAACAATTACACTTTAAGGATTGGAATGAAATACTAAAATCTGTTTTATACACAGTATGACTTACATGTCATTGACTTGCTGAAATTCTTCCTACTCCTTGCTGAATTATAGCGAACACAGCAGAAACACTGAAAAATCTATTTTTACAGAACAAAACACAGAATTGTATGTTAAATCTGATGGTATAAATTTGTAAAATGTCCTTGTAGAAATGTCATAGCTGTTAATCTGATTCTTGCAAGACTGGTTAGGAAATAGAGATGAATATGCAGTTCTGGCTGCTCTTTGAAGTTCTTAGTGCTTTGTGGAAATATCAAAAGATTTTATTGATCAGTTCATCGATCACAGGGCAGTTAAAGTCAGTTGGAGTGTTTTAGCCTGTTGGCTTTCATCAGAGCAGAGAGATTGTGAGTTTACCTGCAGAGATCAGACCGCTTTTCTATTGAACTGCTGTTTTTTCATGGATTAATTTGCCATAAAATGAGATTTGATCTTTTCCAATTTAATGTTCTGTTACAGCTCCACACAGGAGGAGCTCTGCTACTTTGCCTAACTGTTTATTTCTAAGATAAATCATTATAGGATTGTGGAGTCTTGTTGAATAAAATGCTGAAAAGTGACTCAAGTCAATAGAATCTGAACTTAAGGAATCCAGTGGAGTGAAAATTAAAGTTTGAGGCATCAGAAAAACTTACCAGGTAATATGTTCTGAACACAGTCTGTTTTCTCCAAAAGATTCCTTGGATTGGCCCTACAGAGTAAGTTCAGCTGACCAAATTAAAAAAAAAAAAAAAAAGCCATACGGTATGTGAGGACAGAGGCACAAATTCCTGTTTCAATCATTTATTTACACTTAAAAATTCTACTGATTAAAGTCTTCATGAAAATGATGTTACAGGGGGAGCTGGAGAATCCAAGTGCAGACACAGAGAAAACTGTCAGACAAGTGAATAAATGAAAGAGTTTTATTTAACCAGATAACTAAACCAATACATAAATGGAGAACTGCACTAGGGGGACAGAACAAAACCAAACTACTCTAAACTCTACAAACCAACACTATGAACACAAAAAAAACAGAAGTCTACAAAACTAAACTGAATTAACCAAACTAAGCTCAGGAGGGGTACTCACAAGATGGGGGAAACTGAACACAGAGGGGGAAAACAGGCTGAGGGAATCCAGGGGCAGACGGAGATGAGACAGAACAAACAAGCTGGAGACAGAAGTAAAGCAGGCGAGAATCAGGGAGAAGATCAGAGTCCATGTGGGATAATCCAGGAGGGGGCAATGAAGTCCAAAAGTGGGGAAGCAGAGTCTCAGTGGGGATGTGAGTCTTCATGATCCAGCAGAGATTATGTGAATGAACAAGGCTTTAATAGTGAGCAGGTGATATTGTGGGCAGGTGAGCTGATTACTGCAATGCATGTCACCTGCAGTAATCAGCTGAGTGCAGGCAGGTGAAGCAGGGAGAGCAAGAGGGCGAGTGACAGGGAGGGAGAGATAACAGACAGACAGAGAGAGCCACAGAGAGACAGATCAAAAGAGATAGACAGATACAGAGAGAACAGGAGGAAGAAGGAGAGAAACAGGAGGTGGAGCAGGGATCATGACAGATGTTTCCCTGCCGTCAAAACCTTTTCACACAGAGCAAGACCACAGCAATGGTGAACTCTAAAACCTATTATTTCCAAGAATTTACCAGCAGAAGCCACCTCTGAAAGAGAAACATGATACAGAAATCCCCACCTGGCAAGCTGATAGGATTGCTACCTGAGGTTTCTTATGTATGAAAATCTGGAAGTGTGAATTCGTGTTTCTGAGACTGTCATCAGCACACTACAGCTTCAAGGTGAAAACACTCAGGCATGGCTCTGACTCTGTGTGCCACTCAGCATATTTAAAACAAACAAACAAAAAAAAAATGCCATATGGACACGTTAACAAGGCAAAAAATTGATTTTCACTGGAGGGGGTCTTTAACTGAACTAATAAAAATCCCACGAGGCATGAAATGTAGTCATGTGATCAATTATGTATGTACAGAAGATCTACAGGTGTTCTTGTAGGTTGGTTCATGTCAAAGTGTTCAAAATGACATATATTTATCATTTCCTGTCCAGAGAAACTGTTGACCTTCATCCCTGCTCACAAGTCTAGGTGATTATGGTGTGATGTTGTCTAACATTCCAAACACTGTGGATGTTTTACTGCAGTAATGTGAATGCATCCAGGAGGCTTAGTGAGTTCTCAGACGGAAACACGGCATTCTAAATTAGTCTTTGTTATTATCATCCTAATGGAGAGTAAAGACTAGGCAGACTTCCACATCAATGTTTTTACATCTTCATTTCTCTAGTGTAAAAATCCAATCAGATCAGCATCCTGACCCGAGAGAAAATAACTCAGCACACTGACCAAATAATAACACTCTGTTAGTCACCGCTCATTATCCCTCTCCACCCACACACACTATGTATTGTATTTAGACTCTCTATGAAGATGTTCTTTGTTAGTAAATAAAATGAATTGTGGAGAGAAGTGACCAGGTAGATCCAAATGGTGACTGCATGCTTGCATTATTCATAAGACATACATTCCACACAGATTCTGCCCTGGGGATTAGTTTTAATTAAACCATGATAACAGGAGTGAGCTTTTCTTTTTCCCTCCTCCACCTTTTGTTGCTCCACCATGGCCAAGATCTCATCCCTCCGTCCTCCTTCAAACATCCCATTCCACCTAATCTCTCACACAAACACACGCACACACATGCACTGTAATTATCAGCCTTACACTGCGCCATATAATTACACTGTCGATTTGCAACGCTAAGATTTACTGCCGCGGCTGCATTACAAATCATTTTTTGCTTTAAATTCTGCAAGGACAACAATGGCGGCACTGAGCAAACAGCCCAAACTTTATTCACTCTTAAATTATTATTCATGGGATTTACAATGGGGTGTCTGCAGAGCGCTGAATGAGTGCCAGTGCGTGTCCTAATAGTATTGTGTTATACAGCGCTGTATTGTTAGCAGACCACTAAAGCCTCCCATCTACTGCTCTGTCTCATTTACCCAGACACAATGGAGCCACGACAATGATGGTGTGGAGCACTATTCACCTCAGTGCGTGTGCGTGTCTGTGATTAGGCACATGTGCGCACACACACACACACACACACACACACACACACACACACACACACACAGTTACATCATGCATCTATTGGAGTGACACGCAAGCACGCACCTGCTAGCACTTGAACTGAGATGAGTGGACAAGTGTATATATTCCAGGACACAGCCACAGACATGTACACACATGTAATTTACCTAAAGCACGCTACAGCCACAAAACAGAGCAAATGAGTGTATGTGTACAAACAGAGTAAATACAAAAGCCGACACTAGAACACAAGGATTGTTGTACCTTTGTTGAAATGGTGCTTGTGCATTGGGAGAGCTGCCTGAGATGGGGACATAAATGTGCTGAAACGCCAGTAACCTCAGTGTTTATACGCTGCTCCTGAGCTGGTGAGGTGAGAGGAGCAGAGAGTAGATAGAGACAGTTGCAGCTGAAGACCTTTTCCTCTGCTCTGAAGGACTGGAATTAAGTGAAAATACACATCAGCAGAATGTGTGACTCAAAAGAAAACTATAAATTAAGCAGGAAGAGAATGCATGTTGCAAGTCCTCAGATACAGCAGTACATTCCAGTGTGGACATCTAGGTCAGGGTTTAGGCCTGTTGTTTATTGTGGAAATAAAAGGCAGTCTGCTAGTCTGAGCAAGGTTAATTCAATTAAATGTAAAATGAGGCTGTGGGTGCAGGAGGAAAGCAGGCCAGTGGTGTGGCCGGGATGATGCCTACATCAGCACTGGTGCATACAGATTAAATCTTATTTATTTTGTTGAGGTGATGAGGCTATGAAAGTAAAGTCACTTTAGTAAATACTTGGGTCCTTTTGCTTAAAATTGTATCATAAAGCTGGTATTTTATATTTTCAATATATATCAAATAAGACAAAGTTTCACACTTTTATTGAAAATCAGAAAGTGGCTCAGCTCATTATCCTGCTGAAAGGATAAACTGTCGGACCAGTTTCAGGTCGCTGCTCTCTGGAGCACATTTTCCTCAGGGATCTCTCTGCATTTGGCTGCATTCCTTCCCTCTAATCTAGCCAGTCTTCCTGTCCCTACTGCAGAGAAGCACCCCGATAGCATGATGCTGCCACCACCATGCTTCAGCATAGGGATGGCCTTAGCTAAGTGATGAGACATTGTGAACAGCCATCGTGTTCAAAGTTACACACAAAGAGACCAGTTTTGGCCTCATTAGATCAGAAAACTTTCCTTGTGGTCAGAGTCCTATAAATGCCACTTGGGAAACCACACACAAATGGTACTGCCATGATGTCTTTCACTATTCTGTCCAGACAAAGGTTTGTTCTACCAAGTCGAAGAAGAGTCCTGGTGGTTCCATTTTACAATTACTGAGACCACTGAGCTATTAGGAATACTCAGAGTTTAAGAAGTGGTTTTATATGCTCACCCTCATCTAGGTATTAATGAAACTTAACATGAGGGTCTACACAGAGTTTAATTGCTTTGTTTTCTGTTTGCAATGCACTGTGAATCATTGAACCCTATATACACAGACGTGTGTCTGTCTAAATGATGTCCAAATCAGCTCAGTTTGCCAGTCATGGGCTCAAATTAGTTTCTAGACACATCTTTCCAGGGTAGATTGATTTGAAATTGAATGAAATTAAATTTGTCATTGTAAATCAAATCTAAAACATGACAAAATGTGCTAAAATTGAAGGGGGCTGAATACTTTGTGATGTGACTGTATGATTAGAAAGTGAATCCAGGAGTTGATCATAAGACACATTTATTTTGGGGTGAAGGTCTCCTCATTATCTGGGAATATTTACTTCAAAACACAGCACTGCTGCTAATTAACCAAAAATACCAGCAATTACTAATATTTCAGTTCCCTTAGATAGTGTGGTATTAAAAGAACAGCCTTTCTGGCCATTTTAATGCTCCAAACTTTGGGCAATATTCCTTAGAAGTAACAGGAACTCCCCACTATTCAGTCATAGATCCTGAACTACTGTTACACTCAGTTTGTTTTGTCAAAGTGGTACAGTATCAACCAACAAACATACTGCAAAGCAGTGATGCAATAATTGTGCACATTTTGTCATCGGAAATAGGTAATTTACTAACATCTTATGAAAGAAGTTGGTACATGAGTAGGAGGTCTCCTGAACTCAACACTAGGGGTGCAGATGGAATTGAGCATCTGGTATCAGTCCGATATTGTGTATCAGTGTATACAGTACAATGTCTCAGTATGCACTCTGACAATACTAGAAAGTGGACAATATAATAACTGTCCATAACATAAACATAAGCAATGAAGACACGCATGTTGTTACAATAATATGCTACAATGACATCATTGTTGATATGGTCCTTCAGAATAATGCAATTCAACTGCAAAACACAATAGTGGATTATTGAAGGAAGACATATTGAATGAATCAGAAATGTTCTCACAACTTATTGTGTCCTGCACGATACTGTTGAGTGAATCAAGCCTTCAGAATACCCTGTAGGTACAATTTGGAAAGGGTGAAAGTTTTTCTGACATCAAACACAAACTTAATTCTACTATATACTGGTATATATGGTACAGCAATGTAAAGCATTTATACAGCAAACATCTGTCCTGCTGTAGCACCGATAAAACTCTTTCTTTTGGTCTGTTTTCACTGTGTTTCTAGAGGATGTTAGAACGGAAAGGCCTCACGAGTACATCTCCATGAATGAAGCTGGATTCGGTCCAAATAGAAGAAGGTCATATATGATATAAAGGTCATGTACTGTTATAGAAGTTCCAGACCAGCATGATGGCAGTTTGATGGCAGTTTGATGTGCAGTCATCAGCAGGCATGGGCTTTTCTGTACTACCATGTTATGATGGAACCGTACAACACACACTTGTCAGGCATTTCAGGCTGGTCTATGGGATGTTTCAGTAGAACACGAGCACAGGGACCATGAGCGGACAGAGCATCCTGTATATGTTGTGATTAGGGACAGTGTGAGCTGTTAATGTTTTACATGTTTGGTTTAACAGTAACTAGCACTGTATGAATGTGCTCTTTCCACTGTAGTCTCCCTTCCTATATTCCATCATAGAATGTCTCTCAACATGGCGCTGAAAGTATATGAATCCCCTATAGTCAGGAAAATGTATTGCAGTCAATGAAAACTGGATTGTGGTGATCTCGGTGTGAAATCTTGTCAAGGCTGGATCCAGCCCTTCCAAGGATTCTGCCTTGATGCCTTGCAGGATCTGTGAACATTGCCTGTGATGTAGATTAAGTCATGTGGCCTGACCAAGCCCAGCGACGCAATGCTGATGCAGAATGAATAATTTGTTTTGTTCAGTAGTTTGCACTGGTGTTTTATTAGTTTCTTTATTTGCAGTATTTTCAGGATAGCTATATCTAAAAATAAGATCTAAGTCCTGATATTTTTCTGCTCAACTGTGCAATGACTCCTTAGGAGTTTTTATGCACTTACTGACTCTGGGTATGTATCTGACTGCCTATAGGAGGTATTTGTACTTGGTTTAACAAAGAATCGTGCGTTGGTACATCCCTACTCACCACCTAGTGAGCATCAGATGGACACAGATTCTATAACTCAGCTGGGTTTTTTGCTGCAGGATTTTTTCTGTTGTTGATGCCAGGTGCTTGTTTTTGCACTGCACGTCCCGGCGGTCACCCCTCAATCACATAGTGTCGTTGGCACTTGACACCTTTCTCCTTGGATTTTCAGTTGTTCTTACAGTGGCCCTGAGGTGCGAAAACCTGAAAAAATTAGATAAACAGAACAACAAAACCCAAACACAGAACGAAAAGAGAAGCATAGCGGTATTTCAGAAAATACAACAAAACAGAAAAGGAAGGCACTTCACAAACCTCAACATTTGATTTTATTGAAAGGGTGGAAACAGCATTTCTTGTTATTGGACAGAACCAAAGTCCAGAGTTTGAAAGGATGGAAGAGGAGATTGAAATCTTTAAGGACCATTTTAACAGAGGACACTCACATAAGAATGAAGACCGAGGAGTGCCCCATTACTGAGCGAGTGACCCATGAATTAGGACTGGAAGTCCAACCTATGGTTCTCTTCTCCCCTACCTTTCCTGTCACTTTTCAACAAAAATCAAGGTTAAAACATGGCCACAAAAAAATAATCTTTAAAAAAAGATTGGTCAGGATGGCTACTGTTCAAATAGCAGTCCGTGAAGTGAGCCAATGCAGAATGTTGTCATTGACACATCATGGACATGTTAGACACACCCACTGTTCTATAGGTGCACATTACTTGTGGCATGTGGACATTATAGCACATAAAAACTCTTTGGCATTGTCATATCTGACTGTGTATTTGGGTTTCTCCACAGAATCATGTGGCTCAAACATGGACCAACAAAGAACATCCTCGAACTAATAAAAAACTATTTTACTGACTGTAGTCAAAGTGTTGCCGTTGTTCCCATGAGACTGCACTCACACTGTGGAACACAGAATGACACAATAGCTGCCATCCAGTGCAGTCTTTGCCGTCACCACAGCATTACCATGCTGGTGCCAGAAGCCATATGTTTGAGTCATCTAGGAGAATTATACAGAAATATACACTGTTATGTACCCCTGCTGAATATTGATCACCAGGAACCTGTACTATGAAGCAAGTCCAGCATACCCAGGGTGTCTATTCATTATCTAGCATCACAAAACCTCACAATAGTCACACTATGTGATCATACAAAGCTGGATATCCACCTGGTAAGTCAAGGCAGGGATTGAGAATCCTTGGGTGAACACACTCTCATAATAGGGGTGGTGTTGGAACCAGATGACAAACATGGACAGCTCTACAGCTGCATATTTCTTACAGGAAGAACAAACTGTATTTCTAAACCAATATGTGGGAACTGATAAAAAAAGCACTACAGGAATAAACAAAAGCACAAAAAAGCAACAAAAAAGGCTGGCAAAAACTGACAAATGTCTGGATGTAGGCTTATCAGTTTCAGTATAAGTATTCAGATTGATATCACAAGAGTAGATCTGACTATAATTACAATTATGCATTCCAGTGCTTCTTAGATGTAATATATTCTTATGATGTGTAAGATAATTTTAACCTTATTCTTTCAGCTGCAGCTCTGGCGATATTACACAGTCTTGCGAGGAAATCAAATTCAAAAACATAATTCGAATTGGCAAGTATTTTGACTGCAAATCTTAAAAGGTCAGTCAGTACAAGGCTTTAGTGCTTTAATCAATCTGTTTCTTAGTCTGTTTTATGTCACTTTACAAAGAACTATAGAAATATAAAATGGCTTTGAAACTGCCTGTAGTCAAAAGGAAAAAATAAATAAAGTAAGGAAGACTGGAGCTCCCTCCACTGAGAATCTGTATTTCTCAAGTGTATGTCAAGGGTTCAGATGCTGAAAAGTATTGCTCTCCAAAGAAACCCTCTCACTATCATGCACTCGGAGAACACTGTTGCGCTGATCTAATATCTCAAATATGACCTGCAACAGAGAAGATTAGGTATGTAGAATTGTTGCCATAGTGAATCCAGGGTTAAACCTGAAGTTTTCTCACTAATTCCAAGTCCTTCTTTTAATGTTCAGGCCTCTGGACTCTGTGTGCTCGTTGACGGCTCAACCATACGGTTTCTGACACCAGCATGGTAAACACTGGAGTGATCGTGATGGGTGTAGAGGATGGCAGTTATGTCGACAATCACATCTTTGTTAAAGTGTTCCCTTATGACTTCACTTTCCTCTCTCATCCTCTCAAACTTAGGTAAAAAGTCACACAAGGACACTGCAGAGAGCAGTAGATGGTAGAAACTGGAAATGTTGTGTTTTGGATTTGTTAAATGTTAGGTTGTGTGCACTATTTTGTCTTTTTGGTTATGTTATTGTGTTTTGTCTGCTGTTATTGAGTTTTGGACCCCAGGGCCACCATATGTTTTTGTCATTATTCAGAACAAATAAAAAGCCTATCCATGTACCACACATCACAAACTGTGTTTAGAAGAGCAGATATAAAAGTTTCCTGAAGTGTGTTTAAAAGCAATCACTGGTATTTTATGAAATGGTGGGAAAGCTTTCATAGCAGTTGGTTCATTTTTGCCTTATGATTTTAGAGTCACCGTCTTGTGTGAATATATCTGTTTTTGCCCTGGAGACAAACTCTTTTTGTGTTTCATATCGGTGTCTGAATTGAAATTGAATCTCAGAGCAATGGGTAGGAACAGAGAGAGAGGAGAAGCGATGAATAAAAGAGGAAACAAAAATAAATACTGGCTGCACACTTGCATTTAAACTGAGAGGACAACAGTGTGATCACATGGTTCCCTCAGGCTGCAAAAGCTTCAGGTTACACTACAATAAGATAAATCAATAAAGCCCATGAGGGCAGGCCAGGCAGTGTATTCAGGCACATTGTATGGTTTTATTTATTCTTCTGTTAACTTAATTAAACCGGTACTGAAAAGGAATGCAGTATCTTTCAAATCTAAAAGGTAGATGTCGTCTCTTTTTCTCATACGGCTCATTAAAATGCAGTTTCCTACGTGCACTTTACAATTCATGACACTTAGCCTTAGCTTGTATATAGCTGGAGACTGAGTCAGATGGTACTGGAGGAGAGGTGTATATAAACAACCACATAAACAGAAAGCCAATCCGTTTCTGAGATGACTTGACACAGATTAAAGTGCTGGTCAGTGAGAAAATTTTGACTTGGTGATGGGACTAGGTTGAGGTTTAAGTGGTGAGTAAAATCTTGACGGAGGGTTAGAGTAAGACAGGGTTTTGAGGGAAAATAGTACTCTTGAACAGAAACAATGAATTCCATTCCTTTTCTTGAATAAGAAAAGGAATGTAACTCCATACAGTAGCCACAACTAGCAAGACACACTTGAATGTGCAACCAAACTGTTGATAGTTGAGTGGTAAAATATGGAAAAGGTCCACAGCAGATTTTTAAGGAAGAATGCAAGTATAAGGTCCATTATGAGTCTGACAATGCTATATGAGTGCAATGTAATGGGCACTGGAGTATTCCTGTAAATGCTAAATAACTGACATGAGTGGGCTCCAATGCTCCTTGTTGAACAACTGTTGTACTTCCAGGTACTGAGGAGCTACAGAAACTAAGTACCTTGTGTGTGTTTCTACTTCAAAGCCAAGAACAATAGGGAAATTAAGTGGAAACAGCAATGAACAACAGAGAGTGACTGTGTTGTGTGTTTGTACTGTGGTGTGACTCTAATGAATGGATCTAATGACAAAGACTCACACGAGGCTTGCAGAGATAGTTAAAGGAGAGTCAAACGCCCCTTTGTTGAGTCCAAATTGAGTTTTGTATGTCCCCACAATTAATCAAACGCCAGTTAGTTTTTCTTTTTTTTAGTTTACTCATGAGCTTTCTTGTCTTAATCACACTGTTTAAGCTCATCAGGTGGCTGACTGCAACTTTGCTGGTAAAGGTGTCCTGGTCGAGGTTTATTGTAAACAGTATTTCTGTTTATATTCAGCAATTCTTACCAATATGCATCATGTCCATCCTTGAGGTCTCACAGTTGTCTTGAATGCATTGCAAAGTACATTTTTCTTTCTTGAAATTTTTTCTGAGACTAGAATCCCAACAGGAAAGTTCGCCTGAGGAGCTAAGTTTAGACTGTGGTACCTCCAGTAATAACACAGGTGAGGTTCCTGAGCCCTGAAAAGCCTGACACAGTATGTCTGAACAGAAAGCGTCTTAGCATGCGAGAACAAAGAGCTCTAATTTCACTTGTTGACATCTTACTGTATGGACAGGGCCCACACAGTGATTCACGGCTGGCAAATAGTTTTGTCCAAGCAGGGTCATGCCTTTTGCAGATGGGCTTTACTTGCAATAGATCCATAGTCATATAGGTCAGCTGGAGTGGGTCAGTAGTAAAGTGGGACAAAGTTAGTGCAGAGTCTGGACAATAGCCTTCTGGGCAAACATGGCTCAGATAAGCAGTGATCTCCATATCACAGTGGCTGGCTGCAGGTTAGGAGATGCCTATCTTGTAATTGCTCTCATATCTATCTGCTCCACCTGAGCTCCATTTATCTCAGAGATTAGCCTGCAGTATCGCACACTGAGCAATAATAAGCCTGACACCAGCATAACCTAACAACTGTATAGGTGTTATATCAGTTTCTGCATGTAGCTTTGTGCAGATGTAAGTTAGTGTGGAAGCAGAGGGGATTTTCTTGTGGCCTTTGAGCGATAATTCTTTTGAGTCTAAGGGGCTTTTGTTTTAACCTAATGTCTCACAAAAAGAATATATTTTAAAATTAAAATATAATACTTATGAATAGAAAACATAACTTGGAATCTATAAACATTAGTTCTGTAAGAACGTTTAGTGTCTGGATATGTGCAACAATCAGGATGTGTTTGTGTTTGCTGACCTGGACAATATGCAGCAAACTAAAGCCTATAGGGAGATAATAGACCAAACATATTTGCATGTCTACAGTTTCTCTCCCTGTGTGACCCACACTGACACTGACTGTACTCAGAGGACTGCTGTCCTGTTTGCTGGCCATGTGTCACTCCCTCAGATAGCTGCAGCCTAGAAAATGTTGTTTAGCTGCGGGTGAGTGGTTTGAGGGGGAGTAGAGGGGGTGAGGATGCTGAGTTACGAGGGGTGAATTCCCACACTAATGCACTGATTGCCAAGGCGTGCCACCCACTAACGATTTGCATAAATAAATATGCAGCAATTATGCCAAGACCTTGTGCATGGAGGATCGTAGCAATTTCTGTAAATATCCTCCTGTCATGCTCAGAATAAGAAACGTTAGCAGCCCTAATAGCTGCTCTGCTTGAAACGTAGCTACACATACACTTTCATTTTTACTGTCTTGTTGGGGCATTTAAAGACTGGACCAATGTTTTGGGTTATTTACTATAAATAACGTGCTTTGAAATTGTGCCATAGTGTTTAGATTTATCATTGCGTGTTTTCCTTTTGTAATTTCTTCATTAACTTATATTTTGTAATTCTAAAAGGCTTCTGGCATGCTGCATTCAGGTCAGTGTGAAGCTACGGCATCTGAAACTTTACAGATGGGCTGTTAAAATTTAAAATGAGAGAAACTCTGTGCATCTTCACGCTCATCCTCGTCTTCCATGTTCAAAAAATGAAATAGGTTTTTGTCTGAACTTGAAATGAGTAGTCTGATGCTTGGACTGCAACAATTTTTAGGTGGGTGGTACGTGTTAAAGTACCATCCACATGAATGCCTGTGGTTGTGGCTGACTGTGGATATGGTTGCTTATTTACTTATTCAGCAGCTATGGAGCAGCATAATCATTCATTACCACTTCAGTTGTATCTGAATCAGAATTTTGTCACATTATTTGGATTCAGCTGTTCACTAAAATGAAGTCAGGCAGCACACATACACAGTGTTTTTGTTTAAATCAAGCTCTTTTAGCCTATTTTGTTCTGTTTGAATGATGTGTAAACGTGGAATATAACATTTTGTTAGCTGTTACACTGA
Source organism: Amphiprion ocellaris (assembly GCF_022539595.1). Classification (NCBI taxonomy): domain Eukaryota; kingdom Metazoa; phylum Chordata; class Actinopteri; family Pomacentridae; genus Amphiprion; species Amphiprion ocellaris. The sequence continues at coordinate 25,800,374 of NC_072781.1, read as the reverse complement.
AATTTCGGCCTATCTAGACACTTATCAAACCTGTCGGCATGCACTTTACAGTGGCTACGGCTACATGCTAGTACCTGTTTTATACGCTAGAGTTGCTTACTTCTCCCAGCACTGGACCTACTGATATGCAGGTTACTCACAAGACCACATTCCTTAAGGTGAACAAAACTCAATATCACTCCACCTTCTCTCATCAGTTAACCATGAGCTCAGCACATGTTGTCACTTGGACAAACAAATGCTTGTCTTAAAGAATCATCAGTGGATCAAGGATCTTCAACTGATGTATAGAAGCATTGACTTTCAGGTGGCAGCCCAAATCTACACTCATATTTCTGGCCATCTGCTGGGTGTAACGCCAATGTTCAAGCTCTGTCCAACTCCTGTGTAAAATACCCGTTTCTTTAGCTGTTTAACATTCCACTATGTTCACCAGCTGTTTCTAACTTCGTCATTTGGTCAAGAGGAGCTAAGGAGTTGGGTCATAAATCAATGTGGGTTCATCAATCATTCACACTGTACATTGTCATTTTATACATGTCATTGAGAAAATATCACGTATAGCCAGTTTCAAAATGTTACTGTAGCCAGGGGCTGATCAACTTAGTAGCATAATGTTCCCGTATTTGTCCTAAGTTTATAAAAAAAATCCACATACTTTCGGGTAGGTGTACATTTGCATTCTGCAGAGAGCCAGACTAGCTGTTTCTCACTGCTGCAGTGTTTATGCTAAGCCAGGCTAATTACCTCCCAGGTACAGCTCAGGCTTTAACACACACACGAGAGACATAAGAGTGATAGAGCTGGTCTCCTCTAACTTCTCCCCAAACTTCGAACAAAACTGCTCATAAATACATCCCAGGATTGCTGATGTAAAGTATGAATTTTCAAATGGGCTCCTGACTGTGGGTCACTCAGTTGGTTAATTTCAGCTGAAACATCTGTCAATGCAGGTCTCTTCCTCTGCTGCTGTTTCTGTCTATGGACTCAGCAGGTAGACTGAGAGAGTTACTCAGCAGGTAGAATAAAGGGGAGAAGGTGCTGATGGGATTTGTCCTCAGCCCAGTGGGGGAGTACTTAGGCTGCAGGGTGGGCTTATAAAGGGAAATATCACAGAGGACGAGAAATCGTATATAAACGCTATGTTTGTGAACAGCAACAGCCACATTCAGTTTAGAATATTAGAGCTATTTTACAACTTGCAATGAAGTAGAAGTTCTTTATTTGACAAGGACTCACAACCACAGATTGTTATTTCTAATAATAATAATGATGATAAAATACTAATAATCATAATAATTATCAGTCCATCCTTTTAGTCCAGACTAAAGTACTGAATGTAATTAATTTAGTCAATCCCAAAACTTCAGTTTGCCCACTAGTTTGCTTTATGACCACATACTTGCACAGTTAGTGGGCTGTAGATGCTTAAAGCCCCTCTTCTCAGATGTTTGAGCCTCACAATGTATGTTTTAGACATATGAAGCTTGTTTTCAGATTATTCTGAAAATGCTAAATTTCTCTGAGCTGGGTTTAAGCTGTGGACCTGCTGTAAGTCTTGTTAGACAGTCAGTTGTTTCATATGAAAGTCCTACATTTTTCACACTACATAGTGATACATGTGGCTAAAGATCAAATTAAATAGTAAATATCTAACTACTAATGAGTATGTGGAAGACAAACTCTCAGGAGCACAGTGTGAAAAGGAAAACGTACTGGGCTGAGGGCCAATTACCAGCATTTGTCAGCTTTAAAATAGGTCAATCCAACAGTCAGCTATTGTACGTGTATTTTCAAAACAGTTTAAGGCAGCTGAAGATCTATAGAGGCCATAGTCCTGAATTTCACAATCATCAGTCACTAAAAATGCAAAATTACTTAATGTAGCAATAATGTCGCAATGTAAGACAAACTGCAGACTGCTGCCAGAGTAAGAAACAGCAAGGCAGTGTCACTTTGGCAGACAGAGAAGGCAGAATGTTTGCTAAAGGTCTGCTCCAAAACTACACTGCAGAAAAGATGTGAAAGATGACAGGGTGACCATATAGAGACAGTTCATATCTTAAGGATCCCATTCTTTATGAGGTGCTTGGATTTCTTGTCCGTAGCTTCATCTCTGAGCACAGTGAAGGGTCATCTAAGCTCACTACAAACATGTAGCAGACTCACCATGTGTCACCTCCAGACGTCTGGCCTCAGGGTCAGACAACACATCAGATGTGTGAATGACGTGTTTCTCCACATGCATGCTGAGTTTAAGTAGAGCAGCGAGTAGCTTTAGCTTCTCTGTTGAGTTTGTTGATTATGATTTGATAAATCAAACTCAACAAATTAAACTAAACTAAGACTAAATGATACAGTGTGAACATTTGGATAACTTTAGTCATGGAAAATATTTTGTGGCACTAATCTCACAATCTGAATTACTTTTTAACCTTCAAGCATGTTTTTGGATGTAGGGCAGCAAATATCCTTTTGCTTTGGTAATTACATAGTGTCAAATAGGCAGTTTTCCCCCACAGTTACCAAGTTTTTATCATCGGATTGATTAAATCTGGCTGAATAGAATAGGATAGAATAGAATAGAATAGAATAGAATAGAATAGAATAGAATAGAATAGAATAGAATAGAATAGAATAGAATAGAATAGAATAGAATAGAATAGAATAGAAGATTCTTTATTATTGAAAGCCAGCCATTAATTCCTGCTTCTGCTACAACACACCAGCTTGATGAGCACTTTGACTTCCCTTTGACCTTCTCAAGCTCTCCTCCTCATCTGTAGTACAATTATCACAGGAGAATGGCAGAGCCTGTGGTAAATGAATTTCATATCTGCCTTATCATAGTCATTAGATACACTAATGAACTCTATCATTTTCTGCTGTGATTATAACAGGCCCATAATGTGTTTTTAATCTATGCTGGCTAACCTCCTCACCATTTCTCTCTTTGCCCTCCTTCTTCCTCATCCTGCCCTCCCTCAGGTTTTGCGGTGAATCTCCAGGTGATCCTGGCAAACCCGCGGGCGCAATTCAAACGACGAGGCTCCCAGCCGGGCATGCAGGAGTCTGACTTCCTCAAGCAGATCACCAAGGTCACCGAGTTGGAGCCCAAAGCCAACAACTGCACACGGGTCAGTAAACAGCACCTCTGTCACTGTGGAAACACATGCAGGTCAAGAGGCTTATTTGCTGATCACAGTTTCATGCTGAGGACAAGGACCTTAACCAGCATGATGCAGACACTAGCCTTCATTCCCACATCAACACATGCAAACAGCATTTAAACTGTTTTGCAGGACTGCTGATGGCTCCTGTTTTACTCACGCCGCACGCAGATAAACATGAGCTTGGAACATAGTTTTCATCTTCAAGTCTAAGCCTAAGTTTAAGATTTCAGTTAAACACAAAGGCAGTATGTAGTTTGTATTGTCTATAAAATGAAAGTGACTTTGTCCATTTCACTTCTCATTTTCAGTTTGACTGCAGGGCAGAAGAGATCAGTTATATAATAAGAATGCAGTCAGACTGTACTGACCTGCGTACTGGAGGTGAATGACACAAACTAGGGTTGAATAAAAGCCCAATTTATCCATTTTAATCTAGCACTTGTGCGCCTATGTGTGTGTGTGTGTGTGTGTGTGTGTGTGTGTGTGTGTGTGTGTAGGGCTGATATGAAGCTGCAGCCATAATAATGGCCACCATCACAGCAGTAACTAACCATGGGGCATCTCCCCCCCTGTTGACAGCATGAGTCATGCTTTAAGCTAGTGGCACAGTCTAAACTTAGACACACACAGTTAGAACTGGATAGAAATGGGGTTATAGTGCTATCAATTCTAGTTGTGTGCTTGGACAGCTTAGATCGATGCAGCCCATCTCAAATCACCACAGCCCCTGTTGGCACTTGGTTTTATGAAGCCACTCATCCTCTTGACAACCATCACAGAGCTGCCTTAAAGGACTTTTTGTGAGAAATGGATCCTATTATGTTTTTACCTTTTAAAGAATATGTGAGTTAAATGTGTGACGGCCAGAGTTTCGAACAAGCACCAAGCATTCGAGTGGAAATGCATTTACAGGCGTTTCATTTTTGTATTTTATAAACTGCTTTTCTGATTTGGGCGATATTAAAGACCACTGCCAGTGAAACTACAGAGAAGTGTTTTTGCAGAACATCATTTCACATGAATATACAATGTCATCACTTCACCATTTTATCTTATTAGACATTTGTGTTAAATTTAGTCATAGTTTGCATATGATTTTTTGAGTTATGTATAAAAAGGTGTTGTAATCAGTGCATCCCTGAGTCATAGTAAATGTTTATGCTGAGTTTGAAGAAATTTCCTTGAGGTGTTTAGTAGGGCTGGTCCGAATAGCAATTTCTGGGCTCTGGATATTCAGCCTGATTATTGATGAATATTCGGCTCTAGGGTACAGCCCTAGTGTTTAGGAGACATTGATTTCATCAGAATGGGATATACAGACAGTCAGACCACCTGAAACCATAATGCCTGACAATGTCTGTCTCCAGCTCAAAGGAGCAAAAATGCCACCTTGGAACAGGAACTTTCTCATGATGTAGCCTGGATTACATCATGTGTATATTTTAGCATAACAGCTTTTTGGAAAAATCATCCATTCAGTATTTACATGTTTAGCAGCATGCAGCAAACACGGTTTGCCATCAGCCACCAGGCATTTGGGCTAAACGTCATGGCTCAACAGGATAAGACTTTGGAAGTGAGCTTTGGTCAGTTATAGATATTACTGACACAAGCCAACATATTTGTAGTTTCCTTTCATGGCTAGGTTCTTCTCTGTGGTAATCATCATTTACCTAAGATGTCAAAAGTTGATGCATGCTTGTTTTAGACTATAAAAAGAGATACAGGGAGCTATACTTTTTCTTTTTTTCAAAGACCAGTTGATTTTCATTGTGATCACCTCCCATGTAATGGTCACTGTAATGAAGGTCAGCTTCATTACCTATGTGAGAGTTCACATTCTGGGATAAAGACATAAAAAGACACAAGACAATGACTGTTGGATAGGTTTAATGAGTGTAGCTTTGGGGCTAAGGTGTGCTGCAATGTGCTGTTTGATGGCTTCTCCTCACAGCACTGGGTGAAAACCCTGGTGAGACCTACAAAACGAAGAAAATAATAGTTTTAGTAACATGATTAAGTGATTGGATTTAATAACTGAATGACTATAGAAGTGTGGCATTATTTTAAGAATGTGTGAATTGAAAAGCTTGAGATGACTCACCTCTCATTTGTCGCTTCGGAACCTTTAAAAAGGTGTTCCAGTCCATTTGGACTCTCTTGGCTGGAACGCCTTTTTAAAGGTTCCGGGAGGAACCAAGTGTAGGTGAAGAGAGGGTGAGTAGAAATCTCTTCAGGTGATAAAATAAATATATTGCTTGATGAGGATGTCAGTAGTTGTTTTTAGCAAATAGATACTCAGTTTTAATGTTTGTTATTAGAGTTAAAAGTAAAGTTATATTGTATTTTTGTGAATTTCTTGTGTTTGATCATTTTCAGTTAACACTTGTGTTGGTAGGCATGAGGGGCTGATTATGGGCTGCCAGTAAAAGGCTGGCAGATGAGTGAGAGCGAGAAGAGAGGGAGGAAGCGCCACAACACACCGGTTAACCACCTTGCTTTGTTTTTTTTGGTTTGCTGTTGGTTTGTTTTTGTTTTTTTTGTTGTTGTTGTGACGTGAATGTCGGTGAATAAACACCTTATCTCGCTGCAAGCCTCATGCTTTATCCAGCAGCAAAACGGTCATCCTAGCAGTCAGCTCGCTGATAAATGTTGCCCTCAGTCTGAGAAGCAGACAGAGTGGATGAGCTCTGAGCTCAGCAGTGTCTTAGTTAAATCAAGCAATTATTCGCAGGTGTTTACACTGAAAGGAGATTTGCTATATGTAGTCGTTATATATTTTGCTGTGTTACAAGTATTATTCAGTTTTAAGCTGCTAGTAGCATTCACTGCTAACAGGCTCATTTCACCAGGGTCAACGCTGTCAAGTTCGATGCTGTCACTTCAGTCCTGGACAGTTTCATGTTGTAGGGTCTGAGAGGTACCTGGTTGGCTTTGGTTATATATTTTGTTTGCCTTTATTTTACACCTGTAGCCACAGCCTCCACCTTGTATTAATGCCTCTCCAACATTACATACATATATTGAATGTGAAAAATGCAGCTGTAAGCAGTGGTTTCACCTGCAATCAGCAAATCCAAATTTCCTGGTTCACCATATGTGTGCAGGTCACGTAGCTGTAGTATAATTCCCTGGTGGGTTATGGGTAAATGTTTCCTGTAGGGAATAGGATGAAGACCCCCCGGAGCTGCCGGATCATCATTTACAGCTGGCAACTACGGCAGACAGTAGTGTGTTGAAACTATCATCATCATTATCAGCCCCATTACACTAATGGAGGTGCCCTGCCGCTGATATTAATACAAGCTATTAGCAGGCTGTGACATCATCAGTCATCACCAGCAGCGCGCAGACAGGAGGACGTGATATCAGCATTTACCACGTCACTGACAACAGCAGTGAGATGTGACATCTTCACTCATAAAGCCGCTGATGTGCAGTTAAAAGATGTGACAACACGCAGCATGTGCAGAATGCAGTGCTTCATACAGTTAACTATGGCATTATTTATCATCATTTATATAGTTGCAGTGAGAAGAGGTGAGATGTGACATCATAACTCATGACTAATTGCTTTAGACAATAATGACATCATCATCCATCAATTAAACTGTCGTTGTGCCAGCAGCAAATGCAGTGTCATCGTGAAAAGCTTGTACAGCCAAAGACGACAGCATCATTAATAACTGGTTTGTGTAATTTTTGAACAATAAACAAACAATAATACAGGAAATAGAAAATAATATAAATTGAACAGGTAAAATCCCACACAAAAAACATTGTGAACATACAGTACAGCTGCACTGTAGGTAACCGTTTTTTGTTTTTTTTTTTAAACTAAAATGGATTAAATCATCCATTTTTACAGAGTTGCATTGATTAATTTCAGTGTATCCTGTGTTTTTATCCTAGTTAATGTTGTTACTAGTCACAGCTGTAGCCTACTGCATCTCTGTCGCTGTGATCGCTTCTCTCTTCAGCTCCTGCAAACCAAACACAGTCGCTACCAGAGCATCAGCAGAGGCATGGCAACACAGAAAGCAGATTCAAAGAACCTACGTTACGCTCTGTTTTTTCCCCTTTCATTTTAGTGTGTTTTTGTTCATGCATGTTAAAGTTCATACCAAAAGCAATAATTCTTTCCGCAGAAAAAAAAAGCACTTTACTGGCCAAAAACTCCTCATTTGACATCCAAGCTTCTTTTCTGTTACGTGTCTCTTAATTATCACTTTGTAATAAATTAGCAGAACACCTGATAAAGTGGCTAGTTTGGCCCTCAAACAATGAATGAACAGCTTGGTTGCAGTCCACCTTTATTTCCTCACTAGGGCCACATCTGTTAGGGCTGCATCTCTGTACTCAGAGATCTGATGCTGCAGTACCTAACCAATGATAGCTAGCTTTTGTCCTTCAAAATATAGAAGACATTCCTTTTAACTTTTCCTGTGTAATTAAGGTAACAAAAACTGTCCAATACTGCGGAATTCTACAGTTCTATATGAGACATCCAAACACCGACCAATGCATTAAAGGTAGAATTATAAATTGAGGATTAATACATCCATTTTTGTTACATTTCAAATTGAGTCCCAAAGATACATTGAGATTTGAAATGGTATTTGCTTCTTTTTAAAATTTTCCCCCACATTGTGAAAAAGGTCAGAAAAAATGTCACTGTTACTCATATATTAGACAACACACCATTCATTAATGTGACGGTAGAAGATACAGAATTTTACATGACCAAGTCCTGGTTTTATCAGTCACTGAGGGTAAATCCTGACAGAACTAAACCTTCAGTTGGCAGATTTAGGCAAATGATTTGGCTGGTCTGCAAGGCGGTGTTAAAACAGTGCTCTTACCAGGAGCTGAGACACTCCCTAACTCCAGGCTCTGTCCATTTTGAGGAAGGTATCTGGGATCAGATCACAGAGCCTGAATGCCGACCTTGACAATGTAGGGCAGAAATGCTCATCTGATGCTCGGGTCAGTATCTGGAGACGACTGACAGGATCTGTAATGTAGTTAGAGCAGGAGAGTAATGGCAACAGACAGCAGTGACAGGACAAGAAAGGAGGGGGAATGCAGGAAGAGATGGAGACAGATGATAGCACAGGAGGAAAAAAGCTCAAGAAGAGAGAGGAGAGGAGAGGAGAGGAGAGGAGAGGAGAGGAGAGGAGAGGAGAGGAGAGGAGAGGAGAGGAGAGGAGAGGAGAGGAGAGGAGAGGAGAGGAGAGGAGAGGAGAGGAGAGGAGACGAGAGGAGAGGAGAGAAGAGGTTAGAGGAGAGGAGAGGAGAGGAGAGGAGAGGAGAGGAGAGGAGACGAGAGGAGAGGAGAGGAGACGAGAGGAGAGGAGAGAAGAGGTTAGAGGAGAGGAGAGGAGAGGAGAGGAGAGGAGAGGAGAGGAGAGGAGAGGAGAGGAGAGGAGAGGAGACGAGAGGAGAGGTGGATTTATTGTAAGTGGAGATCAGGAAGAAGACAGAATGACACAGGGGAAAGTAAAGGGACACTGGGAGGTCTGCTGCCATGGGCTGAAAGACTATACTATTGTCTATTTCATTTGCATTGGCTCCTGGCTTCCTGCTAAACTTAATTTTTATTGCATCAATGTGGCTCAACGCATCACTGACCAGTACTTGGTCTGGTTTGGGTGATGTGATCTCCATAGCGTCTTGAGTGCATTTGCAAATTAAAGATTAGATGCATTTTAGCTCTTTGTCCCATCAGGGACTAGTCTGGTTTATTGTAGTTTGGGAGTGGAGACTGAGACTCACTGGACTCACAGCATGGAACAAAAAGTCATCGACATTCTCAGAAAAACTGGAAATGTGAACTTTTGCAGTGCATGAGTGAAAACTTCAGAAAAGCTGCTAAAGGACAAAGTTGTATTTAATTTTATTTTGTTTTTGTACAGCTGGTCATGATTTGTTTGTCCTTCCCATAAATAAATATGAACCGTTGGAAGAAGCAACACTTAATTACCGTGAAATAGTTTGAACACAATCCACAGCTGAATCATAAAATGAGTTATAATGTTGACATGACACAATTAATGCAGTGTGTCGAATGACATTTTTAAAAAGCAAGCAGATTACTTTCATTTTACATTTTTTCACTTTTGCGGTTGAATCGAAAATAAGTTCACACTTTGTCTTTTAAGTGTCAGGATTATGTGTTCAGCCTGACTCAGGAGTTTGCTCCATTGTGTGTTGGCTAAGAGAACAAACACTGGTTAGTCTGATTGCAGAGCAGCAGGACACCTGATGGACTGATTAAGTGCAGATCAAGTGTATGTGCTCATCGAACTGCAGTTACATCCAGCAACTGCTATTTGTCACTGTTTTGATGCAGTCAGACTTAATGCTTAATGGACACTTCTCTGGTCATTTCTTTATGGTATCTGCCTATATTCAGCTCTGTGTGATTTCCTGCTCAGTCAGAGATGGTGGTTAGTGCTTGAGCTCATGATGCATGCTGGCTTGAATTTTTAATTGTGGAATAATTTCAGTTTACTATATAGAATATAAATATCATTGGACATTTGTCTGACACTGCAAAACAACAAACATTATAAAATAGACTTAAAGCGAAAAATTTTCGGCACCACGTTTTTCTTGGTTCAAACTTGCTTTTTCTGCAAGTTGGTTACTTCTTTGAAAAGCAGCGAAAGGCATTCTGTGAGATGTAGCCTGCCATTGTTAGAAAATACTGAATATCACTGATCAGTGTTGGTGTGTGAAGGACATGTTTTCTAAGTTCTCCAGTATTATTTTGCATTCCGTGGAGAAAAAAGAAGTCCTCTGAACACACTGGTACAAAAGAACAAAAATCAACAACTAATATATTTCCTACTTTTGGAAAATAGCAGCTACAGTATGAATGATGCTGTAAGCTTCAACATGATCCTGATAAAGGACTGAAAGAGCTCATTTTGTGTGTCCAGTATGAGGTTTTCTGTGTGTACAGTGAGAAATAAAAACAGATTTACTCAGATATTTTGGAGCCTTAAGCATCATCATTGAGCATCTTAATTATTGGTGATAATTGTACCAATGATTAATACTCTTGCTGCAGCGTTTTGGATCAGCTGTAGGTTTTTCAGAGAGCTACTGGGACATCCTGATAGTAAAGAATTGCAATAGTCAAGCCTGGAAGTGACAAGTGCATGGACTAGTTTTTCCGTGGAGGAAGGGATGAGTGGTGAAGATGAGAGAGATGGAAGAAGGTAGAGGTAGAGGCGTGATGGAGTGAGGGAGGATGAGGAGAGGAGGAAGTGAAGGGAAGGTGTACAAAGAGGGGAGGCAGCATGAGTTTCTGTTGTCTATCAGCTGAACAAGCAGCAGCCTCCTCCACCTTCCTGCACAGCCAGTAGCCCACTTTGGTCTCCTCTTTGTCTTTGTTTTTCTCATTTTCTTTCCGTTTCTTCATTTTCAAGTTGGTCTTCTCTTGCTATTCCTGATTCCCCCCTTTTCTTTTATTCCTTAGTCACTGTCCCACTTCCCCATTTCCATTTTCTCCTCAAGTTTTTTCTTGTCCTCTTTGAATTTAAAATGTTTTTTGCTTCTCCATTTAATTCTTCTCCTCCTAGAGGTCTTTAGTCTGTGTTTGCTTCTTATTCTTCCGAGAATCTTTCTTGTGCTCCTGAAGTGCTTCTTCCTCCTGCTGCTGTTCTTTAGTCTTTGGTTCCTGCCCTTTTATATTCTTCTCCATTTCTTTCTTTTGCTTCTGAAAAACCTTCTTCTCTTCCTGTAGGTCTATATTTTCATGCAGAGTTCTGTGTTTTGCCATTCAAGCGTCATCTCTCTCTGGAGGTTTTCAGCTCTTTTAAGAGAGACTTTGGATCTCCTGCTGGAGTCTCAGGGTTTCCTCTTCTGTTCTGTTGCAGCTGCTTCCTCAGCCCGTCCACAATGTAGAGCAACATTATGGATGTATCCTCACTCTGGGTGGAGACATCATCTCTCTGGGATTTTCTTCTTCTCAGTCTCAATCTGTTTCTCCAGCTTGTTGCACTTCTACTTGTAGAGGTTTTTCTTTGATCTCACTCTCAGTCTCACACTGAATGAAGCAAAAATCTCTCAGCTCCATTTCTAGCTCATGGATTTTTGTCCTCATTCTGTGGCTCATAACTGTTGATACTCCTCTTGAAGCTTTCTCCATCTCTGACGTCCAGGAGCTCCTCCTGTTCCAGCCGTGGTGCTTTCAGGTAGTGGCTGCTTTCCTGAAAGCCACCCAAGGTGCTTTGCAGCCCAGTGGGGGTGGTAGTTGCTATTTTGTTGCCCCATGGTAAGAAGTACTGGCAAAACCTCCTCTGTATGTTTGGTTGTATCTGTAAGCCATGACAGCTGGGAACCTTGTACACAAGTGGAGCAGAAGTGCTGACAAGAAACTTACAAATACAATCAAGTATAAATTTAACAAAACACTTGAGACATGAGTCCAGAGCTCAGTAATATCCTCCAATCATTTGGATCATCTACTCTTAAACATCCACAGCTCCTTCACATAGAGAGCACATTGAAACAGGGAGGTCTTTAGGAGCCGCCAAACATCTGAATCACACTGCTTTAGTTCCAAAACGGAACCATCCGTTAACCTGAACTAAACTCATGCTGCTGCAAAGCTGAACTCTCAGCAGCCAAAACTCAATTTCTTTGCTGTGAAATAGAGCCATTAGCTAACTAGAAGCATACTGGTGTAAGTGCAGCTGAACCATTAGCTATCTGAAACCAAAATAGTATAGTTGCTAAACTGAACTCTCAGTAAGCCATGATTGTTCGTGGACAGAGTATCAATTAGCTAACCGGCATCAAATATCATCACCTAACTTGAAAGAAACTGTTAACTATAAAATAAAAACAAACAAACAAAAAAAAAACCTTTAGCTAATCTCAATTGGGGCTGCACAGTGGGTTGATGGTTAGCATTTTCGCCTTGCAGCTAGAAGATCCCTGGTTGGTGTCCCGGCCTGTGATCTTTGCTGGTAACCTAAGCCATTAGCAGTTGTTGTTCATTAGCTAACCAAAAGGCAGCCTGACTCAGGAGTTTGCTCCATTGTGTGTTGGCTAAGAGAACAAACACTGGTTAGTCTGATTGCAGAGCAGCAGGACACCTGATGGACTGATTAAGTGCAGATCAAGTGTATGTGCTCATCGAACTGCAGTTACATCCAGCAACTGCTATTTGTCACTGTTTTGATGCAGTCAGACTTAATGCTTAATGGACACTTCTCTGGTCATTTCTTTATGGTATCTGCCTATATTCAGCTCTGTGTGATTTCCTGCTCAGTCAGAGATGGTGGTTAGTGCTTGAGCTCATGATGCATGCTGGCTTGAATTTTTAATTGTGGAATAATTTCAGTTTACTATATAGAATATAAATATCATTGGACATTTGTCTGACACTGCAAAACAACAAACATTATAAAATAGACTTAAAGCGAAAAATATTCGGCACCACGTTTTTCTTGGTTCAAACTTGCTTTTTCTGCAAGTTGGTTACTTCTTTGAAAAGCAGCGAAAGGCATTCTGTGAGATGTAGCCTGCCATTGTTAGAAAATACTGAATATCACTGATCAGTGTTGGTGTGTGAAGGACATGTTTTCTAAGTTCTCCAGTATTATTTTGCATTCCGTGGAGAAAAAAGAAGTCCTCTGAACACACTGGTACAAAAGAACAAAAATCAACAACTAATATATTTCCTACTTTTGGAAAATAGCAGCTACAGTATGAATGATGCTGTAAGCTTCAACATGATCCTGATAAAGGACTGAAAGAGCTCATTTTGTGTGTCCAGTATGAGGTTTTCTGTGTGTACAGTGAGAAATAAAAACAGATTTACTCAGATATTTTGGAGCCTTAAGCATCATCATTGAGCATCTTAATTATTGGTGATAATTGTACCAATGATTAATACTCTTGCTGCAGCGTTTTGGATCAGCTGTAGGTTTTTCAGAGAGCTACTGGGACATCCTGATAGTAAAGAATTGCAATAGTCAAGCCTGGAAGTGACAAGTGCATGGACTAGTTTTTCCGTGGAGGAAGGGATGAGTGGTGAAGATGAGAGAGATGGAAGAAGGTAGAGGTAGAGGCGTGATGGAGTGAGGAAGGATGAGGAGAGGAGGAAGTGAAGGGAAGGTGTACAAAGAGGGGAGGCAGCATGAGTTTCTGTTGTCTATCAGCTGAACAAGCAGCAGCCTCCTCCACCTTCCTGCACAGCCAGTAGCCCACTTTGGTCTCCTCTTTGTCTTTGTTTTTCTCATTTTCTTTCCGTTTCTTCATTTTCAAGTTGGTCTTCTCTTGCTATTCCTGATTCCCCCCTTTTCTTTTATTCCTTAGTCACTGTCCCACTTCCCCATTTCCATTTTCTCCTCAAGTTTTTTCTTGTCCTCTTTGAATTTAAAATGTTTTTTGCTTCTCCATTTAATTCTTCTCCTCCTAGAGGTCTTTAGTCTGTGTTTGCTTCTTATTCTTCCGAGAATCTTTCTTGTGCTCCTGAAGTGCTTCTTCCTCCTGCTGCTGTTCTTTAGTCTTTGGTTCCTGCCCTTTTATATTCTTCTCCATTTCTTTCTTTTGCTTCTGAAAAACCTTCTTCTCTTCCTGTAGGTCTATATTTTCCTGCAGAGTTCTGTGTTTTGCCATTCAAGCGTCATCTCTCTCTGGAGGTTTTCAGCTCTTTTAAGAGAGACTTTGGATCTCCTGCTGGAGTCTCAGGGTTTCCTCTTCTGTTCTGTTGCAGCTGCTTCCTCAGCCCGTCCACAATGTAGAGCAACATTATGGATGTATCCTCACTCTGGGTGGAGACATCATCTCTCTGGGATTTTCTTCTTCTCAGTCTCAATCTGTTTCTCCAGCTTGTTGCACTTCTACTTGTAGAGGTTTTTCTTTGATCTCACTCTTAGTCTCACACTGAATGAAGCAAAAATCTCTCAGCTCCATTTCTAGCTCATGGATTTTTGTCCTCATTCTGTGGCTCATAACTGTTGATACTCCTCTTGAAGCTTTCTCCATCTCTGACGTCCAGGAGCTCCTCCTGTTCCAGCCGTGGTGCTTTCAGGTAGTGGCTGCTTTCCTGAAAGCCACCCAAGGTGCTTTGCAGCCCAGTGGGGGTGGTAGTTGCTATTTTGTTGCCCCATGGTAAGAAGTACTGGCAAAACCTCCTCTGTATGTTTGGTTGTATCTGTAAGCCATGACAGCTGGGAACCTTGTACACAAGTGGAGCAGAAGTGCTGACAAGAAACTTACAAATACAATCAAGTATAAATTTAACAAAACACTTGAGACATGAGTCCAGAGCTCAGTAATGTCCTCCAATCATTTGGATCATCTACTCTTAAACATCCACAGCTCCTTCACATAGAGAGCACATTGAAACAGGGAGGTCTTTAGGAGCCGCCAAACATCTGAATCACACTGCTTTAGTTCCAAAACGGAACCATCCGTTAACCTGAACTAAACTCATGCTGCTGCAAAGCTGAACTCTCAGCAGCCAAAACTCAATTTCTTTGCTGTGAAATAGAGCACAGTTATATAAACAGTTATAGCTATTAAACATAGTCATGAAGTAAACTCAACTAGGTGAGCTTGTAATTGCATCTTCAGCTATCCAGACCAGACTCTTTAGGTACAGAGTAGGACATGAACTAAACTAAGCTGATTTGGCTGTTTTAAACACTATATTCAGTGTGATTATCAGTCTATAAAAAGCAGTTTCATAACAGGACAAAGTGGACAAAGTAACAACAATTAAAATAGAAATTCAGCACAATCATCAATGATGTATCTTAAGGTAAAACTGCTTCTACACAAATTCCTCTGCCTGATGGAGAGAAACAGGCCTTTTCTGTCCTTAGGCTATGAAGGCAAAAAATAAAATAAAAAACCCTAACCAGGCAAAGCTTTTTGTCTCCAAGTTGCCTGAGGGAGGAGGAGAAAGCCAGAGGACTGAGAGGTAAAAACGGGAGCACAGCCATGAGAGAAAAAGTGGACGTGATGAATGAGGAGAATAGAGAGCAAACTGGGAGGAAGAGACGGAGAGGTGTGTGGGTCCGGGGGAACGGGGAGGACACTCTGACTGCATAATTGGTGTGAGCGCTCACTCTCAAACACCATTTTCCCCACAGCTCTGGAGCGCCGCTTTAGTGGCTGCTACATTAGCCTCGTTAGATATGCAAAGTGGGCCAATTAGCAGCACAGTGTGCAGAAAGTGACATGTTCCACCTGAAGAAGCCCAGAAACAACGTCAGTGTCTGCAGCCAGCAATAAATCATGCCACTTTGAGTCTGTGTGTGTGTGGAGTTTTGGACACACTTGAATTATAGGCTCATTAGATATTGTTCTATAAAAAAAAGAAACTGCAAAAAACCTCACTTGAGTTTGCGAGGGATGAAATATTGATCTTTGCATTCACTGCAGCGCTTTCTCACTTATATATTGCTGTGAAATTGGCTGCAAACACAAGACAAACAGCTGCAGTGAGGTGCGCACTGCTTTTGATTTGATCCATTTCAGGAGGTGTCAGATTGTTTCCTGCGAGTGGAATCCCTCCTGGCAGACTGGTGAGCATGAAATTCATCAGCAGGAGGATACAACGTGCTCCGTGTTGCTAAGGATATAGCAGCATCTTTTATTTGACAGATATTTCATCAGAGCATCGTCAAAGAGTCAAGCCTGTTCTTCCAAAAGTGTTTCCAGTGGGGGAAACACAACTGTCCGCCTGACTGTAGACCACTATATTGGGCTTTTATTGATACCAGTCACCTCTGATCTATATCTGTAAAACCTCCACTGAAGTGTTCCTCATTCTGCTGGTCTCAGATCTTTGTGTCAATATGTCTGATGCCCAAGAGGGTCTTAACTGACTTAGCAGCTCTGATCACATGAAATTACTATCACAGGCGAAAGCAACTGTATTGACAGAGGACAGATAATGATCTCTGAATTTACCCACCGTCATAGTCTTTTCAAATGCAACTACTTACTAATAAATGAAGCATCATGCTGTCAACAGCTTTAATGTAGAGCTGTATTTATTCTAGCACAACAGTCTGTTCTTTATTTATTTATTTTTTTTAACGCCTAGTGTTTTCACTGTCTGCATATTTTCTCATTCTTCTTCTCTCTTTCAGGTGCTGGTTTGGCACACTCGCACAGAGAAACCACACCTCGCAAATGAGCCCAAACACCGAAAAGACACGGTGGTCATCGAGGTGTGATTGCGGCTGAGGCTAACGATAGCACCCTGCTTTCTCTCCTTATTGGGTTAATACAATCTGTTCAGGATGGATACAGACTCTGAGGAGCTGCATGATTCAAGACTCCTGGCTGTCTGTCAGACGTTGCTTTGTGAAAGCTGGACAGCACAGAATATGTTTGTTTTACAAACTGGGATGACTAGGACTGTTGGCTCCCTCCATCCACAGCTTGCTGATGTAAAAAGTAAACTATAAATGTAAAAAATATCATGTTGCTGAACGGAAAAGTACCATGTGAGTCATTTTGAATCATTAATGTCGTTTTTAATTATTAATACATCACTGTCAAATTAACTGTGGCACCGTGATATAATTACAATAGAAAGGAGGCTCGTGGTCCAGATGATGGGTTCCAATTTTATGACTGTAATGTTGAAGTGCTGACATTTACCCAAAATCAAAGGACATTTTGTGAAACATGGTTGTTTGCTTTCTATTTATGAGTGTGATAAGCTTGATACAAATTTCAAACCTGTGAATTAAGTATGAATCAGGATGCAGTTAGCATAAAGCTAGCTTTGTATAGAGACTGGTAGAAGGGATAAATAATGTTCAAACTGAAAATAGCATTAAAAATAATTCTCAACACCTTGGAAACTGTAGTGTTAACATGCAGTATACAACAGTACAGTACATTCCTGTGCAATAGCTAACTGTCAAATGATTCTAAATTGTATCAACTTACAAGGATTACATTATTTTTAAGTTGAACTATGGAAAATGTTCTCTCATGAACAATCAAAAAGAAATACCTTAGAAAGACTATTTTGAACATACAGGCCCTAAATCAGAAACTTAATGCAACAAAAGTAAATACATGTGTGATCACTGACACACAAGTTAGAAAATCTGTGATCTTAACTACATTGAGTCCAAGTGTGATTTCCAATCAGTCTAATTACATGGTTCTAAATTAACTGTGAACACCAGAACTTTCTCAGCTTTGGATCTATGGACTGTGTCTATCAGCATGTCTGCTCACGGCTCCGCTTTGAAAAGAACTAGCAGAGGAATTAAAAATTTGATTGTGAGACTTCACAAAGAAGTAAAGAATACTGGAGGGTCAGTGACCAACTATAAATCAGTGGAGACACAGTTGCTGCAGTATTTACAAGGTATATAACGAGTAGTACCACTAATCAGATCTGCAGTGGTCATGATCCTATAATGACTGCATGGACGGTGCGCTACTTTGGCAACCTGGCTCTGAAAAACAACAAGCAGCTGCTTCAGACTTGGCACAGGGATTATCAATGGAAATCAGTTTCTGTGAAGCTCAGACAGTGTGAAGGACAGTTCATAACATCAACCTCTGTGGAAGGTGTCCAAGAAAAACACCCTTGTTTGCTCTTCAGAACAAAACTGCAAGATCAAACTTTGTCTGAAGAACGTAAAAAGAAGCCTGATGAATATTGCAAAAACCCCCATTCTTTGGTCAGACGAGGCCAAGGTGAATTTGTTTGATGAGATGGAATCCAGCATATTTGGAAAGACTACCACAGTGAATGCATGAACCTGACAGTGAAGCACGGAGGTGGAAGTGTGATGATACGGGGCTGCATGAGAGCAAAAGGTGTTGGGGAGATTTAGATTCATCACCATGAATGTCTGTGGATAAACCAAAATACTGACTGACAACATGACTCCCAGTCTACAGAGGCTTGACAGAAGAGGAATATTCCACCATAATAACCATTCAAAACACACTGCCAAAAGAAGAAAAAAGGACAAACTATGACCTAAGCAAGTGTGATACCTGACTTGAATACAATAGAACACTTTTGGGGTATTTTAAAGAGAAAATAGATCAACACAACCCTTCCAGCAAACAGCATCTGAACAAACATGTTCTCTAAAAAATGGCAGAGTATCTCTCCAGATATTTGGTATCCTCTATGCTGAGGAGGATTGAGTCTGTTATCAAAAATAAAGAGAGAAATTTGATGTATTGAAAGAATAAAAGATCTGAATCTCTGTAATGAAAGGTGTGCTGACTTTTGTTGCATTGAGTTCCTACTGTGGGGCCTGTGTATTTAATATAGAAAATCTAAACAGTCAATGTTTAATCTTACGAGAGGAAATACTGCTCAACTTAAAATCGAGCCAGGTATTGAGGTGATAACATTTAGAATCATTTGACGATGTACTCATTTTTGGAACAGAAATACTGCAAATACTACAACATGCTAGATACAATAAGCTTTAAAAGTGTTCAGAGATGTTTTTTTTTTTTGTTTTTTTTTTACTTTAGAGGAAACCAAGCTAGCTGTTTTCCTCTTCTTGCGGTCTTTATGCTAAGCGAAGCTAACAGTATTGTAACTCCAGGTCCGTGGTTAAAAGACACATCATTTTCTCAAAAAGGTCGTGGAGAGAAAACGAGTTAAGTGTATTTCCTAAATGACTGAATAATTACCATAGCTTTCACTACGGATGTTAACAATGCAGGAGGGTATTTTATTTATTTTTTAGCCTTGTGTTCAATAGTTTTAGCTCAGTTTGTTCCAGAAGAACATCCTCTTTATTCCTTCACAGGGCCTCATACCCACAAAATGCCAGTCAGATGGCGAGAGAAACAGCCAGCTCTGGTCTTCTTTGCTTCAGTGATTCACATGAATGTCTCACAGTTAATGCTGCAATGATTTATTGATGCTTAAATGCTATTTAATTTTCCTTTGATGCACCTGACCATATGTATATCTCATGAAATGGAGCGAATTTTGGCGTCCTCTCATTCTGTATGTATGTGAAGTTCTGTGATCAGGATGGGAAGTGGCTCACATCAAGTAACAAATAACATGATTCCTGACAAGCTGCCATCAATAATGTAGAGTCTGTGGGCCGACAACAAAGAAAACGCACCTGCCAGCCAGGGAGTGAAAAGTATGTAAGCAGCACATCATAGAGGCTGCGACTTTCACAGCTCCACTGTGTGAAGAACCCTTTTCTTCAGCGGTATTGTCCTGAGCATGTGATGGGGTTTGATGTACACACAGGAGTCAAAAAAACAAAACAAAACAGGATGAAATCCAGGATTCAACAGCCTTTATTCCAAATGACCCTTCTGTAAACAGGAACGGAAAAAAGGAGCAAACAAACTAAATCCTCCAAAGATAAAACAGTACTTTCAGAGTAGTCATTGGACAAAGATGAACACAGAAAGATTCCTGTATATTTACGGTTTTAATGCACAAAACCACTTTTTTTTTCTCTGTACTAGGCACCAGAAAATGTAAACACACTGGAAATAAACCTGGAGGACATTGTGGATTTATTGAATACTTTTACGTGTCGCTCACACACAGAGTGCTACAGTTATTGCATGGCAGAGGGACCCTGTGTACACGGACATGAATCTCTGCTTCGGTGCTCGGCAGTGCGATCTGTGTGCATATGAGTGCGTATGTGTGTTTTGCTTGTCTGTTCTTACGAGGGCTGGACAGTGATGATGGGACCCATCCAGGGTTTTCATACAGGTCCCCTTCCTTCAGCACTTTCCAGTCCTCTTCATCGTCCCGCCAGTCTAGCCCTCTGATTGGTCGTCCAGGTTTATTTGCTGTAGAGTAACTGTGCTTCTCTTGTACTGCACACAACAAAACACCACAATAAAGATGGCGGATGGCAGAACGTACAGTTATAGCGTCATATATGGAAGGAGAAACGCTGTGGGTGTCACACTGGTCCAGAATTTTAAACAAAAAGTTGGATTTCCGAACGAGCAGCAGGAAGCAAACTGGCAGTTAGCTAATCTGCTCCCTGACAACCATCTGAGACATGAAACCACAACACAGCACGAGATATAGCACCTGCTCTGCTATATAAAGTGAAGTGCAGTAAAGACAAACCGCTGTGATTCAAGTAGTGCTTTAATTTGCCTCCGGGATCACGAGTGGCAGGGGTGGGAATGGCTCATTTAAACAGCGAGGAATGTCTCAACTGGGTCGGAGTCCAGTTTCCACTGAACTCAGCTCGTTTAGTTTCAAAACACTTACAAACATCACAACAAAGCTACCAAAGACACCCAGGGGACCCGTGGCCCACCCAGCAATTACTCACACTTTAAGGGAATCCTTGACATTTGAAGTTCTGGGGTGTTTTTAACCAGCACGAGGTTTGAGAAGTAGGGTTGAACCAAAATATTCATCTGCTGATAAAAGTACACACACTGAAAAATGTAGCGTTCTGAAACTTTTTGACTTTTGGCCATTTGAAGCAAAAGGCATTTCTGATCGTGACTATGCAGGCAATAGAGGGAAATAATTAGACCTTTTATTTCACACTGTGTGTAACATGTCTCCATAATAAAAACTGAATTATTAAAAAGGGTGTCTTCAGTCCAAATACGACATGACAGATAACTGGCTTCGTTAGCTGCAGACTGTGCTGAGAGCAGTGCAGTTTTTAGCAAATTTATGTTGGGGAAATGGTTAGACCTAAAAAAGACACTGCTCTGCACATCTGTTTTTCTGTTCATGGCATATATGCCCATGTTATGAGAGATGAAGCTATGAGATTAAAGTAAAGAGTGTGTGATTTTTACTTTCGTCCTGTCCCTGCCATGTAGGTAATACAGCTGATGCTAGCCAGGCAGCTGCCGGGTGATCAGGAAACATGAAGCACAGAAGCACATCAGTCAATGAGCATGTGTGTGCTCTATTTAAACCAACATTTCAGGAAATAGCTGTGTTACAGATGGAGCTAGCACCAGGAGGCTACTACTTTAGCTTAGCATAATTACTGGAAGCAGGGGGAAACCTGCAACAGTTAATCAAACAAGGCTAAATTCTAGGAATCCAGCTTCTTAAATGTGAATATTTTCTGGTTTATTTCCTCCTCTATGACAGTGAACTCAATATCTTCTGACTGTGGAAAAAAAAAACAGAATTTGGGAAAGCTAATTGAAAAATATAATAGACGATAAAAATAATTGTTAATTGCAGCCCAAGTCTCTGTCAAAAAAAAATTAAAAGGTAAAATATCTCTAAAAGTCATTAACACACAGAGTATTTTGATGTTTAGTTGAGACAATCAGAAATGTAAACGATTTTACATGTAACTGGAACTATTTATCAGTGAACAGTCAACTGCAGCAACAGTAAACAGCAAAGATGCTGCACATCTTTTATATTACTGTTTGTGTACAATTTAAAAACACATTTTAGTTAAAATATTACACTGAACTATGCCAGCTGTTTCTACTTTTTCCAATCTTTATGCTAAGCTAAAATAATTGTCTTCGAACTTTAAGCTCCTAATTTAATACAACATGAGAGGAATTTTTCCATTTCTCTCTCAGCAAGAGTGTGAATAAGTGTACACTCCAAATTATCTAATTACTGCAGCTGCATAAGACATCTTATGGTTTTTAAATATGCAGAATAAAGCCCTGCAAGTGATCTAGTTCTTTGTTATTTTTTCTCAAGTTAAAACCACAGTATTTTAAAAAAAAAAACAAGCTTAAAAAAGAAAAAAATTAACAATTTGTGCTGCTAATGTGTGTTTTTCTTAATATCTGTTCCAATAAATTCTCAGATGTACTGTGAACCCAGGAGGGTTCCAGCCCTGCAATTGGAAACCACTGGTGAATACAATCAGTACACTGGCTGCTGTGGGAATAAACTGAACCTGCAGTGATTGTAATAAGACATTGCTTGACTTAATAGTTTGGAAGTCTTTGTGGGAAAATAATTGAACTTGGTGACTGTCAGTGCAAAGCAACACGTACTATATAAGCAGCTTTAAACCCATGTCACTCAGACCTCATTTAGCAGAGTTAAACTTCGCAGGAGAGCCTCATCTCCGCTTCATTTCCCCCAATGGAGCTTCACAAGATGAATAAACTCAAATCACACGAGGCTGTCCAGAGTCAAAGCATCGACTTCTCTCCTGTGGCTCTGAAAACGCGGGAGGTTCACATCATTTTCACATAAATACAGTACTGCTCTGACAATTATCTGCTGCGAGGCTCTGCTCGCCCTACAGAGGGAGGAAGGAGAGAGGAGAGAGGGGGAAGGGGGTTACAATAAGCACTGCAGAGAGAGGGGTGAGGACAGGGTAGCACAGACCAACCACAAGATAGCCATATCTACTGTAAGTACTGAAAGACTATTCACTAACTATCCATTTTGGTAATGATATAATATTAGTATCACAGACACTTGATGTTGGTCCAGCAGTGTTCTGTTCTGCCTGCTCTGCTGTTTTTGTCTTGTTCTTCAGACAACAACAACAAAAATAAACCAGAAAGGAAGAACAGTTAAATAAAGACGCGAGACGACAGCTGCCGGTCTTTTTTTTTTTTCTCTCACTCCATCCACTGTGATGCTGTCTTGGCTTTTTAAAGGAACCACGGTGAAGGTGTGTTGGGGTTGGGAGGGGCATTTTGGGCAGTCAAACTGCCCCTGCTGTGCGTTCTTTATTCGGACCTGTGAGGAGATGGGTGAGTTGGGATCAAATTTGGCTGTTTTGCTGCCATGTGACTGCCCTTCACTGCCCCCCCGCCTCCACCAACTCCTCCCCTGGACCCCGTCCTCGTCACTTCCACAGCTGGGTGCTGAGGGTCTGGCCTGAGGCTGGCGGTGGAGCAGCGGGCCAACCAGCCAAGGGGGCGCCTGACTGGTTCAAAGTGCCAGGCGTTGGCCCTCCATCGCTCAGAGCCATGCCTGACATCTGGTGGGTCATCTGAGTGAGAAAAGAGAGAGAGAGAGAGAGGGAGCGTTTGAATCCATCAGAGCAAAAACTGTTACTCCATCATGTCAGAGCTGGAGGGGGATGGGTCTTCTCCAACCTTTAGCTCCACTCTCCTCCATCCACCACTCTTTAACTTCGCCTCTGCTCTTGGAGGCTTCCCCTGCTCCTTGCCCTCTCCCCCTGCTCCCTCCTCCTTCCTCCCAGTGCACTTCCCAATTCCTCACCCTCATCCACATCCTTCACTCACCCTCCTCCTTCCATTCTGTCTTATCTATTATGAATGTGCTTTGGTGCAGCGCTGCTCCCTTATCTGGTCATCTGAGAGCCTCTGTGTGTGCAGGTATATGTGTGTGCACGTGTGCGTGTGCAGTTATGCATGTGTGGTGGCCAGCTCTGGACATACAGTGGTGGAAAAAAGTTTTCGGACACCCCATGCATTTGGGGAATATTGCATTAAGAATCACTCTTAGGTCTTCAAGTGCAATTTCTTTTAGTACAGCCACAGCCGAAATACTAAACAAATCCTAAAAAAAGCCATTAAAAACTTAAAATTGATTGGTTCTATAAACATACATGAGAAATTTTGAGTATTGTTTCACTTTGGTACCAGAGATCCACGAATGAAGGTCGCACATTTTTTGCTGCCATGCTTCATGTCTATATAAAACCAGCACATTTGAACGTTCTTCAGAGACAAAAATGGCTAAAACAAGGAACCTAACGCAGGAAACACACCTGAAGATACAGATTCTCAGCCAGGAAGGGTAGAGCTGCCAGATAGTCAGAAAGTGCAGATGCAGTCCTTCAGCAGTTGGATGCACTCTGCAGAAATACAGACCAACCAACAGCTTGGAAGACAAACCAAGATCTGGGCGTCCAAGGGTTTCTTCAGCAAGAAATAACTGCATCCTGATTCAGTGGTCAAACCCAACTGGTGTCAGTGTTCCACTTGCACTTTCTGTGGCCAACTTTTAGCTCATGGCTCAAGGTCCTACAAGGCTGTTAAGAAGCCCCTGATCAATGAGAGACAGAGGTTAGCATGGCATCATTGAGCCCAAGCACATGAGAACTGGACAGCCAGGAATTGGAAGAAGATTCTGTGGTCAGATGAGTCCAGTTTCCAGCTTTATCTTCCTCCTGCTAATGTGAGGCTAATCAGAAGGCCAGGTGAAGCATTACCTCCAGCATTTACAGTACCTACTGTCAAGCATGGTGGAGGCAGTATCATGGTATGGGGATTCATGAGTGCTGCTGGTGTTGGTCATCTCACTGTCAATGATGGCACATTGAACTCTGCCAAGTTTGTTTCATTCTCCAAACCCACATGCTCCCTTTGCAGATGCACTGTTCCATCCAGGTCAAAACTGGATGTTTCAGCAGGATAATACCCACACATCCAGGGCCAGTAGAACTTGGCTGCAGAAGCACAGGATCCAGGTCTTAGAGTGGCCAGTTCAATCCCAGGACATGAGCCCCATTGAAAATCGGTGATGGATTATCAAAAGGTCTGTTTCAAAGCGTAAACCAAATAATTTAGAAGAATTAAAAGCAGTAATTCAAGAAGAATGGGACAAGATTAGCCCTCAACAGTGTGAAAGGCTTGTGGGGAACATGCTAGCCAGGATTAGAGCTCTACTTCATGCTAATGACAGGACGACTAAATATTAACTTGATGATGTGATGGTTTATTTATTTTTTGTTCAGTTTTGAACACATTCTCTGTTATTTGTTGATTTTGATACCAACAATGTTCAGAACTGACATACAGAAACTGTTAGGAATTTAGTTTTGTTAGTTTTTCTTGTTAAAAAAAAAAATGCATTTGTTTGTGTTTGTCTAATGCAGCCACACCAACTGAAACACAAAAAAGATGTTTCCACAAATATTTCATGATAATATTTGAGGGTGTGTAAAATATTAAGGGTGTCCACCACTGTATGTGCAATCAAGCAGGTACTTCTTTAGCTCACTGTCCCCTCACTGTCGCCGAGATGTGTGTCTTTGCTTTTGTACTTCCATGTTTGTGAGGAAATTCTGGTCAATCCTCAGTTTGGGACCTCAAAGTGCTGTTTGAGGGTCCACACTTGATTTCAGGCTTCAGGTCAGAATCAGGATTAGGTTTGTCCTTGGGTTGGTGGTGGGGTTATGTATTTACTGGTGATGGTCAAGGTTAGGGTAAGAGGTTACAGACTGCATTATGGTAATCAATGAGACCCACAAAGGTAGCCATAAAACCATGTGTGTGTGTTTCAGTGGTGATTTACGATCTCTCATTAGCCTCCCTTGTCATCAGGATGCTGACAAGACTTTTGAGTGGTGAGTGCAACCACACACACACACACACACACACACACACACATACACACACACACGCACACACACACACACACACACACACACACACACACACACACACACACACACACACACACACACACACACACACACACACACACACACACACACACACACACACACACACACACACACACACACACACACGGTGTCTGTGAGTGTGAGCTGCAGGTGAACACATGGAGGAGAAGCTCTAATACAGATGCAGCTCGTCAGTCAGTTTGTGCATTTCATATTATTTTACCATTTTTCAAACACCAGGAATCTACAGAGCTAACAAAAAACAACCTCATGCAAGGATATTTTTTTTCTTACTAACAATACAAATGTTTCCCTTGAACGACAGCTGACCTTGTTATCGGCCAATGATCAACGAGTCATTAAAACTGTATGAAATACAGGTAAGTAATACAGTGAGGTTTTCCATCAGTGAATCAGTGACTTATATATGCAGCAGACACACAGCACAATATGAATTTGAAGAACAAATACAATAAGCAACACATTTATAAGCTCACACACCATCTGTGTGTCTCAGCAAGACAAAATGTGGCCAGGAGACATCAGCTATGATGGGAGCTTTGATAGGTGTTTATTTTTCAACACTTTGGCGTCACAACTACACAGGATGCAGTCACAAAATTTCACAGGTGTATAGCTTGTAGTATTACAATGAAGATTCAGTTTGAAGATGAGTGTTGTCTGACCTAGGACTACTGAGTCCTCATATAGTCATGTAATAAAATAATAATGACTGCTGAGCACTCAGAGAACAGAATATCCACATGTTGAGATGTTGTGGGTTCCCATTGTGAGGTGTCCAGCTGTTCTATTTAAAAAGCTATAGTAGCTGTGATCTTGCTAATGTCACTGCGTGTTATATAAAACCTATATTTGTGATAGTAACTTGTGCCTTGTTCACTGCTGTCCAACATTTAACCACATACTGTTGCTTCAGCTTTACCAGTCTAACCCCCAGCTCAGTATTTACAGCCACCTCTAAAATGAAGCTGCATACAGCAAAGCTGATACACAAGCATCACAAGCATTTGTAATCAGAGTCCTTAATGTCAGCAGGTACTGCTGCTCTCTGCTGACAGACACTCAGTTTGTGGCCTGCGCTAACCCAGCTAAGTTTAGGATTAGCGTGAGCCTCAGACAGTCACCTAAACAGGACGGATGCCAGACAACAACTTTCACAATTTTACATGGCTGTGTTCATCAGCACAACTACCACATTTGTCAAAGTGAGGCAGAAGGAGACTGTCCTGTGCTTTTGACCACAGAGTGTTTCCTAATGACATTGTAGATCTGATTACACCTCGGAGGCCTTGGTAAAGCAACTGGATAATATAGCAGGTTTATAATACATCTCCTGGCAGCTGCACTCAAGCTGCAGCCTCTGGTGCTAAAGAGAGAAGCAAGATTGACGTGCACAAAACTACAGTTCCTCAAATGTTCACTCGAGACTGGTTCCAAAAGTGAGTCAGTCCTTATGGATGCTGATGTTAAAATGTCCAATGCAGCAGCAGAAATAAACATGTTTACAGCCTAGTACAAAAAACTGTTTTGCTTGTTGTAGTAAATTGTCCCATTTATGACAACTGTACAGGGGGTGAATTTTTGCATAACTCATTAGTTTAAATGTTATTACGGCTTAAAGATATTCATAATTAATGGTAATCATTGGACAGTCCATGGCTGAGAGAGTTTGAATGAATCTCCCCAGCTGAACTTAGGCTGCACATTACTGAATCAACAAAAATGACCACTTAAGGCAGTGTGTTCTGCTAGCAGATCCAGGAGTTGTAAAACAGTTCACAAAATCATTACATATTAATAGAGCAGCTGCCAGTGACGTGTCACTAGAACAAACAGAGGTAATGAGGGAAAATGACATGCTAAAAACATCTTTCAAAAGCAAAGCAGGTGCTTTGGAGGTGGATGTGGCAGTCCTGAAGGTATTAGGGGAGACAATATACCAGCCTACATTAGGCGATATAACACTGCCACTAAAATAAGCCAATGAAATGCCACTAGCAGTTTCCAAAAACATGTAATTACCCCCCAGTGTGCTGGGAAGTCATGATGAAAAGGAGAACAAAACATTATATGTAAATTTAGCTCATCTCAGAAATACATGCTGTTTATGGTTAAATTCTACATGTATTCAAAATCCATCCTGATTTCAAGGCAAATGAAGAGCACTATCAGTTCATGACCTATGAGTCATGAACTGATAGATGAAATAAATTCTCTGAAATACCTTCTTCACGCCACGTAAAAATGAGTTTGTTTGTCAGGCATTTCAGCAAAACATTGTGCTTCTATGGGTCGGTTTTTTTAAAGAGTGAAGAGTGTTAGTGTAACACATAGATGGTTTTTGGTAGTAACCAAACATATGCTCCACTGCATCTCCATCTGCCTGTTTTCAGTAATGTTTCTTTCACAGCTGCCATCTCGTCCGACAGTTTACTGCAAGCAAATGGGTCAAAAATGATTTTTTTTAATCCAAGTTACTCCCTTGATGCTGACCAACAGACTCCTTACATATCCCGTTAGCTTTATTTTAACTCAGCTGATGTTGTCATTAACAGTGTCACGGTTGCACTTGGGCTTCATAATTAATGTCTTATTTAATTAAACCCCTGATTGGCAGAGCAAATGTACTTTAAGCCCTTTGAGGCAAATTTGTGGTTGAATATTAGCAAGTCTGGTTCATTAGCTGGGATAAAATTAAACATAAAATCTGAGACTTCTTTTCCACCAGGTGTAAATGTGTGATCTGGATGTCTTATCTGCAGAAGGAAAATGCATATTCAAAGGGTCACCTGACTTTTCCTCTCCTTGCTGCACAGACGACCTGCTCTGCAAGAAAAGTGAAGCTGAGTCAGCAGCTTAGCTTCTCTTGTTCTACAGCTCAGAGTTTGCTTTGGCCTGCTCCACCTACCTTATTTGCACATTGTGATAGTTCCACTATGTGTGTGGAATGACAACAATAATGCTTATTAAATGTGTACATGAAAACACCAGTGATCACGTGTTATTGTAAAGATAATGGACACAGACACAAGTTGTGTGTTTATAGCAGGTGTAAATGGGGCAGAGGAGACTCTTCAGAAAAGGTAAAACAAGGACAGAACAGACTGACCTGCTGCAGCTACACTATAGCTAGTTCCTCTGTGAACACACTACAAAAGTACTGCTTGAGAAGGATAAGGGAGGTCAGGGAGCCAGTTTCCTTCTCATCACATCTGTTACAACACAGCAGCACAACGCTGACTGGATTTTAGTACCGGCTCCATGTTGTATATTGGTTCAATCAACCCAGCTACAATCAAAAATTTCATCACAGTTTTAAGTTTCCAACTGATTTTGTCACCGCATCAATGAGGCCTTAAAACACATTGATTTCAATTATATCAAATGACCTTTAATCCTACAAGCCTGAGGCTATTTTCAGGGTCATTTATCAACCATACAAACATGCTAAATGGAGTTATTTACTGAACAGTCTTGGCTATCCACATCTTTCATCATTTGATATGACAATATGTGTTAATTTTTTACATGAGCCTTAATATTAAGACAAAAACGAATAATGAAAGTGTTCTGTTTTTATATGTATTTCACAATAAACTGCTGCTAGCAGAGATATCTTTTCATAATTGTGTAGGAGATATTCTCTGGAATCTGGCAAAACCCAAACCGTGATCCCTGGTTCGGGTCCGGGCCTAGGGTCCTTCTGCATAGAGTTTGCATGTTCTCCCTGTGCATGCGTGGGTTTTCTCCTGGTTCTCCCGCTTCCTCCCACAGTCCAAAAATATGCTGAGGTTAATTGATGATTCTAAATTGTCTATAGGTGTGAATGTGAGAGTGACTGTTTGTCTCTCTGTGTAGCCGTGTGGTAGACTGGTGATCTGTCCAGGGTGTCCCCTGAATTCACCCTAAGTCAGCTGGGACAGACTAAAGCCCTTCCGTGACCCTAATGAGGATGAAACAGAATAGATAATGGAAGAATGGATCTGCACCTATGAACAGGTATCCTAACAAAGATAATTACAAAGCTGTCTTTATTATAATACATTAATAACATATCATCACATGGATATGGTATTATGTATAGTCAGGGGGAATAGCATTGTGGGAAACATCACGCTACACTTCACTGCAATAAATATTTCAAGACCAATTCAACCAGGAAATGGGATGTGAATTTACATGTGACCTGCATTAATCTAAGGGTTAAAGTTATTAAAGAGTCTTAAAATTCATTCTTCTACTCTGGTGTATGCTATAAATTTACTTAAAAACACAAGTGATTTTTTTAAAATGTGATTTTAGCCAAAACTGAAGGGAAAATCTCCAGCTTCATTCTAGAACTCTGATGTTATCTAAAATGTATATGTATTTCAAATGTAATCTTTCATTTTTAAATTGGTTAATCCTTCTATTCATTTATTCATCTATTTTCTGCTGCTCATCCAGGTCTAGGTCCTGCTGAACAACAATATTATTATAACTTGTACCATAATGCGTGACAGTAGCAACAAAAAAAGTGAAAGCATTCAGGCACAAATCATGTTGGTCATGTTATGTCTGCATGATCATGAAACAGATTTTAAATAGAATTATATGTTTTGTAAAAAGTCTGTAGAAACCCTGCATCAAAGATTACATGCTCACTGTTCGTGTCACTGTACTGAGCTGAATTAGGGACGAGAAAGAAACAGAATTTTGGAAGAAAATTTATGATATTATATAATAACCAGGGTTGTGAAAAGACTGAATAGCTGATTAAAGCTGCTCCTCTTGGGCTTTTGGAGAGGTTGAAGGACTGAGGTCATTACTGCAGTGGACTTTGAAAAAGGAAGCACAACGCTGAAACCATAAGACCATATATCAACTGTTAGGACAAGGACAGTGAACTCTCACAGGTGGTGCACCGTCGAGCAGAAACACACCAGATTTATTAGAGTATTCTTTAGTCTAATAAAAATATAGTAAACACTTAAGTGTGCTACTTATAACATTAATGTGCAGAGGAGTTTATGTCCAGTGAATTAAATGTTAAAATGAGTTATTCATTTCCATAAAATGACTTTATGGCCATCACCCTGTTTGTGCTTAAGAAGGGTAATACATATGTAAATGTGTGTCCCGTGTGCTACCTGGCTCATGTTCCACTGCCCTTGCTGCATGCTGTACATGTTCTGTCCTTGGTTTGCTGGCAGCACGCCCTGCTGCATGCCCACATAGCCGCCGTTTGGCAACGCCATGCCAGACATCATGGCCCCTCCACCCATCATGGTGGTAGGAGGGACCCCTCCTCCCATCGCTGGGGCGAAGCCCTGAGGAGTGAACTGCATCTGAGGCTGTCCCATGTACATACCTGCTGGAACAAAGAACAGCAAATACACAGAGTACTGAACACATTCTCCTGAACAAGAAATTAGACAGAGCTGTGCTGGAGGAAGTAAACTCAAAGAATGCAGTTTTGCTTTGCTCTACTAGAAGGTATGTTTTTCATACTTCAAATCCAATCATAATAATCTTAACACCCATGCAATCCAGCTGAAATGGAAACATTTTGATGCTCGTCCTGTTGGGTAAAGTTTGTCTCTTTTCCATCCATTCATCTATTCACACAGTGGCAGCAGGCTGGATCTCGATTTTCAGTATGAATACAGACCATGAAATCATGGCTTTATGAGGTGGCACAAAAATGACCACAGTGATAACTTGGAACTGGTGATTTGGTGGTTGGGACTCTAGGTTACTTATCAGAAGGTTAGGGGTTTAAACCCCAGCATTGCCAAATGCCACAGCTGGGCCACTGAGCAAGGCCCTAAACCTTCTGTTCCAGGAGCGCCTGGATTGTGACGTAAAGCCTCTAAGGCAGAATCCACTCAGAATCTCTGCTGACTCTAGCTAGTGCCAAGAGCTGCTGGTTACTCTGTTGGAGTGTGTCAGTTGATGGTTACCTGTCTCCTATTTTACATCACGTTTGTGGAGAACCTGCTGCTAAATCACTGGCAGGTGACCTGATTCAGGATATATGTAAGGGAATAATTCAAGAATATGTAAAAACTATATTTGTGCATCAGTGATAGACTCTCTCTGGCGGCTGCTGAAAGAATCGGAGTCATTTTGTCTTACAGATTTTTCAAAAAAAACATCAGGAAAGTCTATGAATTTGTTTTCAATAGTCATGAAGGTATTTCCTGAACTATTGCAGGAGGCTTTAGATAAACCTACAAATTCAACTGACCAAACCAAACACTTTCAGTACTAACTGACTTACTAGAAATGGACTGAAAAGGCTCACTAAGCCAGCAACATTAAGGCTGTCCATAATGCACCACTTTCTGTAGAAGGCACTAAGTAGACTTTATGTTCAAAAATAATATCTGACGGTGTGGCCATTAAATTGTCTTGTCCTGAAATATATCGTGTTTTTTCCCCTTTTTGTGGAAAAGACTGCTTCCTTAAATTCCATTATACTGTATCACAAGTCATTTTTCATTGTATCAACGTTTTTTCTGCCGTAGTCTTTAAATGTACATATATTCAGTAATTACCTCTCAAGATAGTAGTTTTCCACCATTGCTGCTGGCTGACATTTGCTACATGCACGCTGGGGATTCACAGGAGACTGAACAGCATGTTCTTAAACATTAATGTTCCTACTTTTATGTGATTAATAGAACCCTCACTTTTCATTCTCCTAACAAGATATCAGAGCTGTATTACATTATTGCTCATGGAAACAGAAAGTACAAGAAGAAGAAGGTGCAACAGTGTGAGGAGGAGCAGCAGGTTATAAGCTCTTATTGAAATTTGTGTGAAATATCACACCTCCAACATGACACAACAGTGTACGGCACTGCTGTGTGGAAAACTACTTGCGCAGAGTGTATCATTGAATTAGATAATGGTGAGGAAAGATGGATTCTTGACTTTCTTTTCATTAAAACATTTTGACCAGATCCAGAGAGCCATTAGCTCCTCTGGTGTTTCCCAAATGCCCATCAGCACGGCACAAGACACTGTGAAAAAAGTGAAAAGTGCCAAAACAAGACAAGAATTTGAGAAGCTTGTCCAGTTTGGGGACATCAGGATTGATTCTCTGTTCTTTGCAATGATGTGGTTCTGTTGGCTCCATCAGACCGTGACCTTCATCAGGCACTGGCTAGTTTCCAGCAGACTGTGAAGTGGATCGAGATGTCAGCACCTCCAAGTCCAACACCATAGTATTCTGCCAAAAAACTGTGAATTGCTCCCTCAGGGCTGGGAGTGACTTGTTGTTCCAAGACCTACAATTCAAGAGTCCCAGGATCTTGTTGACAGTAAGGGTAAAACTGGAGTGTGAGATCAACAGGTGGACGATGCAGTCAGCAGTAACTGTCCTTGACCATTGTAGCGTAGACTGGAAGGCAAAGCGTTGATTTACCTGCTGATCTTCTGCTGTATGCTCATGAGGTAAACAAGGTTTTCCAGGTATGACTAACGTACACTTATTGGAGATTATAAAGCTCATCTTGCCTGGATAGATCACAGGAAAGCGCAAGGAAGAAGTGGAAAAGGGTGCTGAAGACGTGGACATCTGGATTACTTTACTCAGCCTAATGCCACCATGATCCGATTGTGGATAGAAACACTTCAAGAAGCAGTGAGATGAACATCTTGAAAGCGGCAATAAAAACCTTCTGATATTATCCAGATATTCTGACTGCATGTAAACAAAGCTACAGACTGCCTCCTCACTGACTGTATTTACATGGACTTGAGCATCTCAGTTCTGATCAGGTTTTTGAACCTGCACAGATATGGTTTCATTCAAATGATGAACAGTCGTTCCCCATAACTGGCTACACTATTACCAGCCTCACAGGTGATGGAGTTGGTGCTCATACAGTTCAGCTCTATCACAGATCTTCATCATGATGACCCTATTCCAATCATCGTCATCCTCTGCTCCCTCGTCCAATGCAGTGGCAGTGTCAGCCTGACCGCTAGTCAAAGTCGAGGACATGTTTAATTTTTCCTGTCGCCCCCCGTCTCCCATTACTGGCACTAAGATGGATAAAACAAATCCGCAGTGTGATGTTGGCATTTATTAGTGCTAAACCCGCTATAAGCCAAAGTGGCCTCGTTTTCAATATCCACAGTCAAATTAATTTAGGTTAGTCTAACAGATACAGGAGTGTCATATTAAATTGTTGGTTTGTGTTGTAAGCTTCACAGGCAAACGTGTAAATAGCATGTATTAATCAATACTGGGATACCAGTATTTATCATGTATACAGGGATATGAAAAAACAAATTTTCCAGTGCTCCATGTAAACACTATACAATGAACAGGAGGAAATTCAAGGCAAGACTCAAAACTGGGATACTGGTGTGAATGAAGACATAATTATAGGGAAAAATGGCATCTTGTAGCACAATTCATATCAAATC
Source organism: Amphiprion ocellaris (assembly GCF_022539595.1). Classification (NCBI taxonomy): domain Eukaryota; kingdom Metazoa; phylum Chordata; class Actinopteri; family Pomacentridae; genus Amphiprion; species Amphiprion ocellaris. The sequence goes on along the minus strand of NC_072781.1, from coordinate 25,766,446 downwards.
TATAAGTTTAAAACCTTTCACTTGTATAAATTAGATATGTGGAAATCAATATATCACCAATAATGGACCAAATACTTTGGTTTGCCTTCTGTATATTCTGTGTGATCTGGCAATTTGAATTGTGTCAATAAGAAAACACACACATACAGTACGCACAGGATGAAAGTCGGTGATTTGGGGCATTAGTCTGGCAAGGTTATTTTGGCTTTGATCTGCATCAGCATTTATTTGGATTCAGAGGGACAACGAGGCAGCGGAAAGCCCTTCATCCTGATTTAAATTCCTAATCCTCTATACATCAGTGTAAACATACAGCAGTATGATCAATATGCACATGTGCTTGTCATACAAATCTGCTGCCTACTATTCTCCAGTATGCAGCAAACATGCGAAGTGCTAATTCTTTCCCACACACTCCAAACACGCTCAGGTTAATGCATGTGTACCATACAATATGTTAGAATATCCGCCTACGTGCAAACACATAAACATCCTGGCACTTCAGTGTTTATACATAATAGCTGTGAGAAGAGAGTGAATCTGCAGACACATCTTTATTTTCACTGCTGCAGTGGGACTCTGGTAAATGCAGCATGGATAAAACCTGGCTGTTTTTCAGCACACTGACCTTTAATCTGTCTTCACTCTCCTCCATTTTTATGACACATCTTTCCCCTGATGTATATGTACATAATAGTGTGTATGTATAAAATCCTAATGTGCAACCTTGTGCATCTATACTGTATGTTGTGTCTGCTCATGACACTCTAAATATGTAGTATTTGCTCATATTTTACATGTGCAACACATTGCAGTGCTTTTATGTGTCTGTCAAATTCAACATTCAAAAAAATTGTAGTACTGTGGATTCTTGGTTCGACAACTACCGTTTATCTAATGACAATGAAAAAATACAATGGATTTTTTTTTTTTAAAATGGGCTCCCAACCTAAGAGAAGTCACAAGGTTGCTGTTGTAGGTCAGAGGATGATTACAGGGATAAAAGAGAGAAAAAACTTGGATACTTGCTGTCCAAACTTTGGTTATTTTCCTGATTTTTCTCTAGCTGTTTTCTAAAGAAAACTTGAACTATAACAGGATTAGGATTTATTCCCATTTATAACCTTGAAAGAGACTTTCTGAAACTCCTAAAAACTAGACACTAACAGACATTGCTTTAGTGTCCCAGTGGTGTTAGGTGTCAATCCAAAAAGGTTGCTTACTATTCTTCTACATTCTCCGTCTGCATGTGTCTGTAAAGGTGTGGCCAGGATGACTTATTGCAAATTCTAATAATAGACCCACTGCACATGTTGGATAGCAAAACACACATTAAAAATGTATGCAGGATGAGTCTGTGCAGGTTTTGGGTGAACGCTCAGCTTATTTCCTCAAAATTCATCCATAACTCTACTTGTTTATGCTGTTTTCCTCCAGTCCCTCTCCTCTGCCCTCTGTACAGCTATGAAATACAGACACTGAGCCTCAGGACACACACTTTTTTGCCCCAGCTTAACTATTTTCAACTTATGCAGACCATTTTTTCTACACTTTGCACCACCCTAGGCTCACAATGGGTGACACACACCTACAGGCTAGAATCAGCACTATCAGCATCATATGGATGACGGAGGCAGGGGTCAGACCACACAGTGCACTTGTCAGTTTGGCAGATGGAAAATAAATCTCAAACAGGTTGCTATAAAGACCTCCCCTGTTGAAAGTTATTTTTTTTTTACCTTGTTAACATGGCCATATGGTCCTTTTATAGCCTGGAAGACACATTATGAGCGAAATAAGCACTCAACACCCTAGCTGAGGTTTTCTATATTGACACTGCTTTGTACTGATGACCATTTCTAAAACACAGATTCAGATTTGCAGGGCTTCATACGTAAGAAATCAAAAGAAATAATCCTGTCTGGTTGTAGGTTGGGCTTTCTGTATTCTTTTTCTTCTTCAGAATCAGTTTCCAGTTGAACATGTATGGCTGAATTACCCCAATATTACAACTTGCATAGCATCGAGTAGGTTTATAGTGTTTCAGCAGAATCACAGGTGAGCTGGTGTGCTTCAGGTGCAGCAAGTATGGAGGGGTGAGTGGAGGGAGAGCTGGGGATGCTAGATCCATGCATAAGAAAGAAGGTAAATGTATAGAGTAACATTTAGGTCATTTTAAGGCAGGAAGAGGGGAGTTTTTAGGAGTTTAATCAATGACTAAAGAGGGACAAAAAGCAGCAGCAGAGATACCTATGTCACTATATAAAAGTTTTCTGCATTTGCATTCCTCAATCACCAAAACTCAGTCTGATCACCAATCACCACCAGTCTAACTGTGGGTCAGTGCATGCATTGCTGTGAGCATCAGCACACCCATCATGGTTACAAGGTCTGTGACTACAAAGCAGGTAAGGTACAACAACAACGGTTGCAATGCAGGCGCAGTTATGTTAAATGACGCAAAACAAAGTGAAACTCAACCTCATTCGCTGCCACTTGGAGGAGATGAAAAGGCTGAGAATCAATGCAAAGCTGACTGCTATATCTTCCTCCTGGGTAACATGCAGCCTGCTGCTGAAGTACGCTTTATTACACACTGCAGCTGTAATCTTCAGCTTTGGTTGAGTAGCTCAGATTTCAACAGTAAAAGTACAAAAAGTAAGATGCTCTCAAGTTTTTTGCACAAACTGCACCCCAGCTCAGGTACAAGAGGACACAGACTGAATGTTCATTTTCAGATGTGATTAGTACAAGTAGGGATGTTCCTAAAGACACATTTCCATGCTGATGAAACATTTAAATTTTAAAAATTAAAAATTTCAGAATATAGGTTTAGACTAGTCGACTAGTTGAAAAGTAAGAAGACACTTGTTATGCTCCAGTCTGGATTTGCGTTATCTTTATAGATCGAGTTGTATTACAAAGTCTGTATTTAAAGAATGCTCCATGTCAACGGCCTCCAGTTTAGCCTAAAAGTCCCTGACTTTTAGTCACATTACAGGCGGCTGCAGCTGAGTCACTGTCAATGGTGTTGAAGAGTGCAGATTTCGTTGTTTTTTTTTTTTTTATGGGATCTGTCCAAACTGTTGTTTTTTGACAAATTTCTCAAGAAAAAAATTACAATTTTAAGCTTTGACTTGGATATTTTTTCCAGTGCAATGGGAAGTTGCATGTGGTTAGCTGAAGAACAATCAGAAATCTGAAAATCAGATGGTTCCGTCTGCTTTTACAGTTTGTGGCTCTGATAATGGGAGCATTTTAGTAACTGTTTTAAAGATAACATTCCTTTCAAACCCACCAGTACTTTTGGGGGGTCAGGGGGTTAATTGCTTAGTCGACTAATCACACGGCTGATTTCTAATAAAATATCTACATAGGGGTACCCAGGCCCATTTCCAGCAACCATCACTCCTGTGCTCTAATGCTACAATGTGTTAGCTAACCGTATTGAAAGGCTAATTGATGATTAGAAAACCCTTGTGCAGTTATGTTAGCACATGAATAAAAGTGTGAGTTTTCATGGAAAACATGAAATTATCTGAATGCCAGTGTATGTGATTTAGTATATGTGATGTGATCATTTAGTGCAGCTCTCATGGTCAGATGAATTCAAATAACAGAGTAACTGCAGCAAAGTTCAGAACAACTGAGACAGAATCTCGCTTGAATTTCACAATGTAAATATACAGAGATGCTGAAAGAGACAAACCGGTTGAGTTGCCTTAATGCAGATAAGGAAGAGTTAATAAAAAGGCTGCCAGTGTGAGGGTGTGTGTTACCTTGTCCTGGAGCCGGCTGTTGCTGGCTCTGTGGCTGACTGCCCACTGAGCTGCTGGCATACAGAGACAGGATGGAGTCTTTAGATAAAAGCTTCTTCTTCTCCTCTGCCTTGGTAGTGGTAGTGGTGGAGGTAGAGGAGGAGACTGAGGAGGAGGTGGAGGGATCCACCTGTGCAGGTGCTGTACTGGACCCAGACTGTCAGACAGAAACACAGAGGAGAGGATGAGAGAACTGTCATGAAATATGTATAGGTCCATCCAAACACGTTCAGTGTCGTATGGATTATATCTTACAGTATTTGTTCTTGTCAACTCATAACTGCACGTACCATGAAAAGTAATGTAACATCTTAAAGTGTGGCTGAAGCCTTTATTTACCAGACCAGAAGAGAGAATCGGGACATTTTATGCCAATTTTATCACATTAGTAGATGTTTTCTAACCTGCTGCACCTTAATGGTCTCTGATACAAATTCAACTGTTCCTTTTATGTTTCTCATTTCTTGATAGATTCAGCATAACATACACTTCCACAGCACTAATTTGATCAATCTGACGCATTTGCCAACCTCAGCTCTCATTATTTAACCACAATACTTTTCTTAGTAATTAAAAAGTCCAATCACTTTTACTTTGCACTTCTTTCAATCAGCATCAAGCTGTCTCGACTCAAACTTGGGGCTCCCTGCAGGCATATTTTACATTGAAAGCCTTGCAGTGGCTTGAAAGGGCATGATTTCTACCTTTTCTGGCAGGCTTTTCATGTGAAAAATCTGCACAAATTATCGAGGGCCACTGATGGCAATACAACAAAAAAAAGCCAAGAAGCAAGGACTAGAGTTAAAGTTGTGAGAAAAAAAGAGATACTGTAGAAGGAAACAAAACCCAACTCCGAATTCTATAATGTTGTATCTAAACACAAGCAACCACACAAGAACTTTTACTAAACAAAAAATGAACTTTTCCCAAATAAAGCAGCTAAATTATGAGGGCAATCAGAAACTATCATGCCAAAGAATGAGTCCTTCTGGTACTTTACAGATTTTGACACCTTCTTTGGCCAATACTGCTCATGTGGAGCTTCAAAAACATCCACTAGCTAAATCTGACATTGTCTTTCTCTTTTATTTCCAATTGTTTGATCTCAAGACTGCCCAGGTAACAAATAGTAGATGCAGTTTGACTGGGAACATATTAACTCATATTTATAGTTAACGCTATGTCAGGGTGAGACAAGAAGAGAGAAGATAGGCTAAAAAAATGAAGGGGAGAAGAGCAAGAGTTGAATAAAGGACAGGAAAGGAGGAAAAAATGGATGGGACAATAGAGGAGACGCACTGTCACTGTAAGTGAGACAGATGACATTAATTAGGTGGCTGCAAAGAGAGGTAGACATGAACTGTTGCAGACAGGACACACACACACACACACACACACACACACACACACACACACACACACACACACACACACACACACACACACACACACACACACACACACACACACACACACACCTTTTATTTAAAATACAAAAAGAACCTTTCAGGCACACACCCATTACATCTAATGGATGGCGCTGACAAAAAGTAACACCTGCTTAAGAGCTCTGTACAGGTGTGTGTGAGAAGGGATGGGACAGACATCGGCGAGAGAAACGGGGAGGCGACAGTCTGCTGGACTTCATGAATAAGATAAGGAGAGACAGTGTGATAACCAGCAGCTCCTGCAACCCACTCTCCAGTGAATAAACACACTGAATCCAGAGTCACAGGTACACTGCATCTACACACAAATTATACATTAATCACACACACACACACACGCACACACACACAGCTTGGCGAGTGTGTTGTCCTCTGCTGCTTAGCAGGCAGTGCTGCTCCCCTCGGTCTCTCTCTGCTGACTCCCTTTGACTCGGGGAGGAAACTAGAGAGGAGGGGAGGAGGGCGAGAGATATTGTAAGGTTGGAAGGAGGGAGGAGAGAGGACAGAGAAGCAAGACCAGGAAATGTAAGAAGAACGGGAGAGGAGAGGGAAAGAAAGTAAAAATAATCGAGGTTGGAAATGATGCACAGGGGAAAAGTAGGAAAGGAAATTTGTGAGAAAGAGTGATGGAAGGCAGAGAAATAACAAGGTATGGAGGAAAAACAGACAGCAAAGGCAAGGATGAGTTAAAAGGAAAGGAGGCAGAGGCTAGATGGAGGGATGAACAGAGCTTAGGAGAAAAGATGGATGGCTGGTCATGCCAACAGACACAGATACACACTCAGAGTGCATTTTCTCTCAAGTGGAGCCAGTTAAGGTGAGTCAGGTGTTGATGGAGGCAGGATGGGGCTAGCTATTAATAGCTGCTGCAAATTAGTATGACGCTCGCTCCTGTATAAAGGAGCGATGGAAGGTGAGGACATGCAGGCAGCAAACTGTCGTCACCGGATCCGCCTGATGTCAGTGAGCTATATAGCATAACTCAAAGAGCTAAGCCTATTCGCTGCAAAGCTTGTTCGCAAAGTTGAAAAATACATTTAAGAGACTTCAAAACCTCCGAGCTGTGGTAATCGCCGGTGATTCTGCTTCCTTCTTTGAGAAGTGTTGTGGGGTGGATGGCACGACTCAAGGCAGCGTCTGCCGGCTCTGAACCGCTGTGATAAGACCATCATCCAGTAAGATTTGGAAAGGGAGCAGCAACATGCGGAGCATGTGGGAAGTGAACCAATGAAAACTGGAGGTGGGGCGAGTCTAATCCGGTTTGCACTAAGAAGTGGTAACTAACTTTTTACTGATATGTACTTGTTTTTGTACATTTTTAATTGCTATTGCACGTCTGAAATTGTGATGCTTGCAACTTACAATGTTGGTCATAAATTCAGACCTTTGACTTTGATGTTGTATTTTAGAAGCGGCAAAAACATTTCAATTGACAGAGCAGTAATTAGATTTGGGAACATGGTGACATTGCTAATTACAATAAGACTCAAATTCATAAAGCAAAATTAAGACTTACTATATTTTTCATGTTAAGGCTCAACAACAAACATTCAAGTCAAACATACACATTTAAGTTGTCACTTTAAACAATCAGTGTGTAAAAATCTTTTTTCTAAATTCTCAGTGTATAAGTATCTTATAGTCCAGTGATCTGTAGGTGACTTCATAAAAGGAGACCGCTGTGTGATGCTGGCAGGGAAGCAGCAGAGGCGCTGGAAGAACCAGCCTCAAATCTGCCTTGTAAAATTCAGTGAGGACGGGATAGGGACAGGAGAAAAGCCCAGGTCTGAGTTCTGAGCAAAAACTGCAAGAGCTAGCCTGGCTAACAGGCTAACAACACCATTCTGGAAAATTATGAGCCAGCAAAATCTAGTGCAACCAGACATAACTTATTTTAACATTAAATGATGCGAGTTGATTCTGAAATGAATCCAACTTGAATTTTTGCAAAAGTGACAGCTTCTGATACAAGTTATCCAAAAGAAACAATAATTTCTGTGCTAATGATAAGAGAAAAAGTAACAGATGTAGAGTTGGATCATAAATGTATATATATGTATATATAATAAAGTCTTACAACAAATTAACCAATTATCAGTGTTCATGCTCACAATACTATCAACCACATGACCAAGACAGACAGACAGACAGACAGACAGACAGACAGACAGACAGACAGACAGACAGACAGACAGACAGACAGACAGACAGACAGACAGACAGATAGATAGATAGATAGATTTAATCCAGAGGGAAATTCAGGACAACAATAATCTAAACTAAAAAGATAAAGATGGGTGACAAATTAGAGAAAAAAATCTGAACGCTTGACCCCTACAACGTAACAGATGCCGTGGCTCGGTAATACTGTGGGGGGCATTTTGTTGCCGTGGTTTGTGTCTACTTGTCCACTTACAGGGAAGAGTCGCTGCAAATCAATACAAAGAAGTTTTGAGTGATCAGTTTTATGTTGTGATGAAACAATTGTGTCCTGATGAAAGCTTGTCTCTTCCAGAATGATAATGTCCTCATCCACAGGGCCCGAGGGGTCAATGGATGGCTTGATGAAAACGATGTGAATCATATGCTGAGACCTTCACAGTCACTAGATCTCAACACAACAAAACATTTCTGGGAGATTTTGAACCCGTGTGTTAAGACAGCACTCTCCACCGCCTTCATCAAAACACCAAATGAGAGTATATGTTATGGAAGAATGATGTTTCATGCCTCAAGTAGAGTTGAGAGACTTGGAGAATCAATGTCAAGGAGCAGTGAAGCTGTTCTTGCAGGATGTAGTGACCAAACGTCATACATGGACCTGTCATGTTGCTTTTTCCTTTAGTTTGCCACCCTTCTGTAGGTTCACATTTTTTTTATGCAAGCCATATTTAAATGCCCTTATAAAGACTGAAACAGGTTTGGTTTGCTGCAGTCATTCCTCCTGTCCATACTGACCATTAAAAATGTATTCATAATGCACTTTGAAGTGATTGCAGAAAAAAACACACCACCCTTGCTCAGTGCCAAAATGCTTTCCAGAGCCTAAGTGAAATTAAATTGAAGCTTTAGCTGCCAGGGTTAGACAGATGAAGAGCACATTAACAGCACATCTTACAAAGTTAGGGTATTTTCCGTAGGATCACTGATCATTGCTTCTTTTCGCGTCATCAGTCAGTGTTTCCTTGCTGAGAAGAAGCAAACAGACAGTAACACAAAAAGGAAGAAGGTGTAACTTCAGGGAAGGCCTACTTGATTTGACTGATTGGTGCAGAATGGTACATAAGTGCAAGGAAAAATGTTAGTAATTGCTGCATTGTCCTCCTATAATTACTTAAACAGAGCAATTGTTGATGTCATTAGATGCACCTGTTCTCCTCCTAATTTGACAAGTCATTATGTCTGAAAAGCCTGTGCATCTGACTCATCTGAGAGTAAAAAGGAACTATAGTGATCTAATGATTGATTGTTTACATAACAATAGGTATGTAAAGGTGCCCACCCTGAAACATTCAGTACATTCAGACTTCTGTTTACTACCAGCATGATTTCCACCAACACTGTGGCTTCTTATTTTTTTCCTTCTGCACTGAAAATGTCCAGAAACATGATCCCAAAATGGAGCTACATACCAAACCATAAATTTTGTGTTGCCAAATATCTTGTTATATTACATTTATTTGGCAGATGCTTTTGTCCAGAGCAACTTCAATTTTTTTGATTCTCTGGAGCAGTGAAGATGATTATGGCATTCTGGTGTGCCTGTTTAGTAAAACTGCAGCATCTTTTGGCAAAAAAAGTAGTTGCCTAAAACTGAACAACTTCCCAGAGCCTTTTTTATTCTTTCCACCATCTGTGACTGCCAGACACTTCAGAAGCATTAGCTCCATTTGTACTAAAAGAACGGCGAAGCAATCCAGGGGATTTCCTGCCAAAGCTAAACAGGTGGTACACAACGTAAAACACACCTAGCATCTCTTCTAAAGGAAGGCAGAGTACGTCATGCACATCCACTCTTTTTCTTATTCTTTTTGTCTTTCTCAGTTACACTGACATTAACGCACATGCGCACACATCCACACAACACCCACATAGCGTGTGATGTGTTGTGGGGCTCCTAGCAGCAAACTGTGTAATCGAAAGGCTCTTCAACAAGGCTCCATTCTTCTAGGCCAGTGTTGGTGTTGATGGGTGCAGCCGGAGCTCTGAATTACTGCTCTGACAGCCTTTTCCTCACCGTCGCTATTCATAGACCTCTACAGCCAAACACACACACACACACACACACACACACTGTCTTTCTCCCAATGGTTTTCCATCACTGCTTGAAATACTCATACACTCCCCTCTGATAGACCATCTGTGGCTTTAAAACCCCACACTGGGCTCTGTATGTGTGTGTGTGTGTGTGTGTGTGTGTGTGTGTGTGTGTGTGTGTGTGTGTGTGTGTGTGTGTGTGTGTGTGTGTGTGTGTGTGTGTGTGTGTGTGTGTGTGTGTGTTGAAAGTTGAAGGATTTGTGCTAATTTTCTGAAAACAAAAGCAAAGCTTGAACTGGAAAATATGAATTAGAGAAAAGACGGTGCCAGATAGGAACAGCAGGAAAAATGGGTAATAAACAAACAAACTGAAAGAAAGACAGGATGAAATAATGAAGAAATAGACAAAGACAGGAAAAAAGGGCTCGCTGGTCACCAGTTCAATACCTCTGTTCTCGTTGCCTCCATTAACCTCTTCGTTCTGCTCTCAACAAACTACAGTTCAACCATTTCCTCCTCTAGACCGTCATCTCTTTTTCAGCAATCAACTGCACTTCCTTCTGCATCTCCCGCTGTTTACTTCAGTCTCCCTCTACCATCGCCATTGATTTTGTCTATCTTCATCTTTTGTTCTTTCCTCACCTCTCTCTCATCCTGTGGCTCTTGACACTTGCACATGCTCACAACAGCTTAAAATTTGATGTTCTTACTAATGACACAGGGGCCGATGTGTTGCAATACAAAGCAACTTTTTATTAACAAAAACGCAACTAGAGTCAAAAGATGATTAAGAGTACTGATGTCATTAATGCGTAACTAGAGAGTGCTAAGCTGTGACAGAAATAAAGAAGGAATGGTCCTGCATTAGACTAAAATTGGTGGGATGGTAGAGGGGAAGTGTCATGCATGACATCTGCATAAAGACCAATGTACTGCAGAGGTAGCAGTGCTGAAATCCATCCATCCATCCATTATCTATACACCACTTAATCCTCATTAGCATCACGGGGGGGCTGGAGTCTATCCCAGCTGACTTAGGGTGAAGGTAGTGGACACCCTGGACAGGTCTCCAGTCTGTCACAGGGCTGCATATACAGACAAACAATCACACTCACATTCACACCTATGGGCAATTTAGAATAATGAATTAACTTCAGCATGTTTTTGGACTGTGGGAGGAAGCCGGAGTACCCGGAGAAAACCCACTTATGCACAGAGAGAACATGCAAACTCCATGCAGAAAGATCCCTGGAAAGCCGGGACGTGAACCGGGGATCTTCCAGCTGCAAGGCCAAAGTGCTAAACAACCCCGCTGGCAAGCTATGCTGCTCACATTATTGTAGTGTCGTAAACTAGACACTTGCAGATCTTCTTGGCTTTGTTTCAGGCTTTAGAAAATCTAACTTGTGACAGTAGAGGTTAGCTAATCGCAGGACTTTTCACCCAGATCACATAAGATAGTATGAAGAGAAACAAATCCCAGTGCAAGCAGGAGATGGTGATCCCACGGGTTAGACAAATGAGTTCAATCTTTGGTGAAGTCACAAATGCATGTTGACTTCTAGCTTGACTATCTTTGTGAGGTGCTTAAAACAGAGAGAGGACACAGTAAAGCTGCAGGAGCAGGGGTGTATATTTTCAGATTGTGGTGTTTATTCCTTTTCCAGATTTCTGCAACTGTCATTTTAAGAAGAAAGCTGTTTGTCCAAGTGGTTCTTGCTGAGACCCAGTGTGTCTCACAGAAAGGAGCACTGATTCATTTGGGTCAAAAAAACTTTAGTGAGCTAAAAGATTCCTGGACTTACTGCAGGTGTTCCTCCAGATGCATTAATCTTATGCCCTTACGGTTAAAAGCTCTTTTGCCACTTTGCTTTATCCATGGTTTCTGACTAGGTATGATTTGTTTCAAGTGCTCTGCCAGCCATCCTTTGATTGTACTCTGTCTTGAGCAGGGAGCTTACTGATCAGATGGCTTTGCATGCTAGATGCAGAGGGTGTTCTGCTTCAAATAGAGCTGTTTTTTTTACTGATCCTCAAATTCTGTGCTGACTTGTCTTGTCTGCAGGTTCAGCTTTAGATGAAAATGAAAATCTCTCTGGTGTTCACTGCACTGCCCACAGTGGAACTTTGAATTTAGCTGCAATTTGGGGCTGAAATACATTTTCAGCACTCAGGAGAACAATTTGGTCCCTAACTGCTTCATTAACACCTCTCTAACATCATTATACAGCATGTGAAAAAATGTTGCTACACAAGTCTTTTCTGCTAAAAGCCCTAGTAATACGGACAATTATGGTCACAGGATTGTACTGATTTGGTGAATATCTTGTAATAGTTGGCTAAAAAAAACAAAACAAAAAAACCCCCAGAAAAATGCAAAAATATTAATATAACGGTTACTCACATATAACAAATAAATCAAAGTATTTCTAATAACTAGTCACTGTGAAATGATAATAACCATCATTTCCTTGAAAAGCCTCAGGTTTAATTTCATGATAACATTGTGTTGTACAAATGTGCATGGTGATTTTCACTGATTTTGTAAGTCACTGCAGGCTGCATGCATTCAGTGTTTGATTTACAAAGACAGCAGCTCATTACACAGTTAGATCACTACATGTCCACTGCCAGAGTTCAAAATGATGTTATAACCTTTCGCTTGAATGAGGCTAAAACAATAATTCATACCACATACTCCAACCCATGACCTTCTTCATGCAAACAACCAGAGCGCTAATTTTGTAGGCTAATCCTATTTGTTGATGTAACGGTACACGGTAAATTGTGCCTGTGTATATCACTGAGATATGATAATGATGTTTATGGAGCACATATGTTACTGCTACAACAACAATACCTATATTTGTATGGCATCTTTTGAAAATAAACTTACAAAGTGCTTTCCAGTAAAAAAGATTAGGCCTGGCATTACGAAAGTGACCCAACCAGTGGAAATATTCGGTTTAAGACCCAGTAGTGTTATATATGGTGAGATTTTATCTGAGTAATGTTTGCAGTGTTGCGTCAAAATTCTGATTCGATGCAATACCTGTCTAAATACACTACCAATCAAACGCTTGGACACACCTCATTTAATGTTTTTTCTTTATTTTCATGACTATTTACATTGTAGATTCTCTGAAGATATCAAAACTATGAATGAACGCATGTGGAATTACGTAGTAAACAAAAAAAGCATGATATAAGTCAAATGTAATCATTTGGTCCTTGTGTCATTTCTGACCTTCTCTGAAAATGTCATCCAAATCCATAAATCCGTTATTGAGTAATGTTGCGAACAGACCGACGGACAGATGGACAGACAAACCAAAGCCGATCATCCAGTAACTGAAAATATTTTGACACCGTTAAAGCGAGGTGATGGAGGGTGTGCAAAGAAGCCATAACACAGGAGGAGTGAATTACTGCACCACTGTGCTCATACATTTTAAAATCCAACTCTAACTGCAGGAACTCTTCATGAAGATCAGCTCTTTACATGTTCACATCTCTGCACCTTCACATGTCACACTGCTGCTGAGAAAAGGTTCAGGCCTTGTAGACATAAGTGCAGCAGTACTTAAGTGAACATTTTAATCACCCACTCTCACTCTTTCTGCATGAATTAAGTGGAACATTTCTAACTGGTGCTGAGCCACATACTCAGGACATCTGATATTCAGCAGCTTGCAGTAACATGAGGTAATGGTACCAATGTGAACGCTGCATTTGCATATAGAAATGGTCGACATATTGGTCAGGAAGCTTAAAATATAAAGCAGTGAACAGTTTTCAATGGCTTCCTTGACCTCGTCAAATTCTGATCGTGAAAAAAAAATCACTTGTTACAAAACAAATCTCACTAACTTGTCAAAAAGATGCTTTGCGTAGTTGGATGTGTTGGTTGTCTCAGTCTGCATGGGGAGTCTGTGGGCTCGGCATGACTGTTGGCTGTAAGCAAAATAATGCTGTGGGTCTACTTTGGTTGCCAAGCCTGTGCTCCTGTAACCAATAAGGCTGCAGTGTACTTATAAGAGTAGAAAGTGGTTGATAAGCCCGCTATGCCTGCAGAGAGTGGAAGCAGAGAGCTGCACACACGTTGCCACACTGTCACACATCAAGACAATTCACAAGAAATACAGCTTTTACTGAAACCCTGTCATTCTTTAAATAGTGATGCTAATAAAATAATAGATAATATTGTCTTAACTGACAGGTTATTTGGATACATTGCTAGTATCGCTACTGAAGTGAGAATTGTGTCTAATGCATGTATTCTGAGAGGTCCGTCAACACGTTCCTGCTTGCTATGTCATTGCTGATCAACTGACTGTTTGGGCCAACAGGAAATACCATTGACACACTGTCTACATGAGACTAAGATGCAATTATCAATACACATGGAGGTAATAGAAAGGCCCATGGTAAAACCAAAAGGACAACCAGGGAGCTTGCCTCTTCTTGTTCCATCCTTCTTGGCCTCCTTACTACATCCCTGTATGTTTTCTTGGTAAAACCTATTTCTTAACTACATTTTCCTCACTCAGGGAATCGACGGGATGTAGAGAGAAAGTGTGCGTGAAAGAGAGAGAGTGAGGATGGGAAAAGCTGGGGATAACACAAATCCTCCCCCTCCTACAAGGCTGTAATCGCATTTTTATAATTGACGTATGCACAGATAGGCGAATGTTCCCCGATGCCGGTTAATAGCTGCCCGAATCAGCAGGCTGCCGGCTTCCTCTTTCTTCACGCACCCAGCTAATCACAGCTGTAAAGCAATATCCGCCTGCTGAATCCCAAATTCAGCCCTCTGTATATGTGTGCATGGAAGAAAAAGGGTGTGTATTGACTGTTAAAACTGTGCCCTTGTGTGCTGCCTGTACGTAATGATATTTGAAAAATGATGTTACAATGTGAGAGTGCTGGAGCTACATGCTGGTTGATAGGGTTTTCTCTTGGGAACTTGCTGACTGACTTTTGCATGCATGTGAGTGAGTCAGGGATGAGAACATACACTCATTATATATCTGTGAGTTTGGAAACACAGGAAAGGTCACAAGGTCACCTAACTCCAATGTGTTTCTTCCTTTGTCTGAGGCAGGAACATGCACAGGCCATTAGTTGGACAGATTTGTTGGTTACACACAAACAAACAAAGGGAGTCAATTACAGGCTAACCTTCACACCAAGCCAGAGGCAATTATTATCCACATACTGTGAGGTAACTGCATTCTCTTTAAATGCTGCAGGAAATTTCAGTGAAGCACATGAAGTTGGTCATGGCGCAGACAAACAGAATCTTTCTTGGTGCAAAAAAACAACAACTTCTGATTAAGTTAAGGCAACACAGAGAGAACTGTTCTGGACTTTGGGGGTATTTTAATACACACAGAAAGAAAAAAAATAGTCCCAGTGGAGAGTAGCAGTAAATTCTTTTCTCTGAACAGAGGACTGAGGCAGAAGCAAAATGCACAGTTTGACATTAAAATAATATAGTCAAGAAGACAGACAGTGCTGCCACAGTCGGGGGGCGATGTGAGAGCAGCCTGTCTGGAATCAAACAGCCACGGTGGAACAATCATTTGCAGTCTATGAAGTATTGTGCAAGAGTCGGAGCTCTTAACAGATAACCCAGCTCTGCTGCAGTGACAATGGTTCTAATCTGATAACTCTTCTAGCCTACAGCATTATGTGTGTGTTTTCATTGTGTAATGTGCTGAGCAGTGGTGGAAAGTACATTTATTTAAGTACAAAACTGAGCTTTCTAGTGTAGATAAAGTCATTTATACATATATACACTACCGTTCAAAAGTTTGGGGTCACCCAGACAATTTTTTCCATGAAAACTCACACTTTTATTCATGTGCATGAGGGTTTTCTAATCATCAATTAGACTTTCAACATCATTAACTAACACAATGTATCATTAGAACACAGGAGTGATGGTTGCTGGAAATGTTCCTCTGTATCCCTATGGAGATATTCTATTAAAAATCAGCTGTTTCCTGCTAGAATAGTCATTAACCACATTAACAATGTCTAAACTGTAATTCTGATTCATTTAATGCTATCTTCATTGGAAAAATTGCTTTTCTTTCAAAAATAAGGACATTTCTAAGTGACCCCAAACTTTTGAACGGTAGTGTACATTAATGTAATTAATGAGCTTATTAAATGCAATACATTTTTGAGAATAAAACTAGTGGTTCTCAACCTTGTTGGCTTGCAGTGCCGACAGAAAATAAAAGCAGCCAGAAAATATGAGACATGCTGTAGTTTCTGTACTACTACTACAAAAGTACTACCTAAAACATGGAAAAATTGTCCCTGTGACTGATAGGTTATTAGATGAGTAACACTAATGTATCAAAATGGAATGTACTGTAAAGCAGGGCGACATTTCTGAAAAAATTACCACAACAAAATGTGTAATGACTCCACGAAGGAACAAAGCAGAGTTATGTGACGATCGGCATTGGTTTGACTGTCTGTCTGTTAGCAACATTACTCAAAAACAGACAGATTTGGAGGAAATTTTCAGGGAAGGTCAGAAATGACACAAGGACCAAGTGATTAGATTTTGGCAGTGATGCAGCTTATAGTCTGGATCCGCGGATTTGTTAGAGATTTCTGTATCATTGTGAGATAGCGGCACAGCATCACTGTAACTATGACTACAGTGAACACTGCGTCAGCTGCCTGCTGACGATCACATTATTGCGATCCTACTACAAATCCACTGCTGCAGACTTATTTATTTGGAACAATTTTTTTCTCTTATTTTATTTTTTATTTTATTCTAATTTATTTATTTATTTTTATTATGATTCAATTTTTATCTTCTCTCATATTATTTGTTACAGTTGTGTGAAAGGAACTCACAAAATAAGAATTTCTTCACTCAGGGTAACCACTGTGTTTCTCCTGTGTGTATGACAATAAAGTTCTTGAATCTTATCCATCGGAAATGATACAAGGAACAATTGATTAAATTGTGGGGATGTTTCCGTCCCATCAATTCCTGCTGTCCACTACACATTTAGGTCACGGGATTTGGTATCCGTACATAACGTACACATGCATAACACACGGCTGTGCCCAGTGCAAAGTCATTTTGTTTGTGGGTACATCTATATTAAATGGCAACATTTTATGTTGATTTTTGATCATCAATAACTAAAGAAAAAAAAAGGCTGCATTTCTGACAATGTCACAGGGGGAAAAGAACAGCCTTGCTGGACTATTGCGCTCTCTGAGTGCTTTTCTTGTTTCTGTCTATTTTGATAATTATTGAGAATTTTTAATGACTGATTTTTAATAAAGACTAGGATACAGAAACTTTATTTAGAATTACCCACTTCAGTCTATTTTTTGGGGAACACAGAAAATAATTTTAATGTTAACACAATAATGACAAACACACACAAATACGTCCATTTTCACACACTAGAATCTAATGGTAATGCAAATTATATAAAGAAAGCAAGTTAAACCTGGAGGCACATGGAAAGTGGCCAGAGTGAAGCTGCTGCACTGCGCTGAGGTTAAGGCTCCTACTGACCGGCCTGGAATCACCAGCATTTCTTATTGCTATTGATGAAGTGTCTATTGCTGCACACATCACTATCATTTTATCACCAAGGAAAAATGTCGTGCTGACTTTGCAAAATCCTCCTTTAGCCCACCTCAGTTTTACTGTTTACATTACAGTCTATATGAATACTGTTGACTGACCATCCTGCCACTATAGTTCATACATAAGAACTAAATGTTGATATGCTCATCTAAGTCATCTTTATTTATTACGGTGCCTTCAGAGCAATAAACATAAGCAGCAGTTTGCCCTGAGGCATGCCTTTTAGGCTACACACAAGCTTGTTAGTGAACGGATGGGGCCTTACGCAGCCTGAATGAAATACCTGCAGACACCACTAAGGGCTGAAAATGGAACTGTCAGCATTACTTTTTGAGGTAACATTTTTCTTTACACTGGATATTATTTTGTAAGGATTGTTTAACAGGCAAGAGAGTAAACCACTATGCCCTATGTGGTAAAGATACTGAGAAAAAGTCCAAAACTGAGTCCCTTTTGCTGTTTTTTTGTGCAGCTTTTTGTTCATCTCACGCTGTATTTAATGTGAACAAGAAATAAATCTTACTCATGTACTTACTTGATTAACAAGGCACTAGTTAACTTCAGAAACTGTATAGGCAAGAGAGTGAAGGACAGTAAGGTAAAGAGATTAAAAATAGAGGAAGAAGAGGACCTCTTAAAAAGATGAAGGGGAGATAAGCAGGAACAGTGCTGAATGTGCGGATTCAAGGAAAATACATTCTTGTGAAAGAATGAATAGTGAGTGCCTGCAGAGATATGAAAATGGAAGGACAGGGATGAGAGAAGATAAACAGAGAATGGAGCGAGAATTTGAGAAAAAGCAAAAAGGTGTAGTCAAACAGAAGGTAAATCACGACAAGCAGGTAGAAAAGCTATAGTATAGTCATATAAAAACTTGGCCAGCATGTTTAAAACTTATTTATGGACCTAAATCACTTAAATGATGCTCTATTCTATAACCCCCCAGTTACAGCTAAACACTGGCCTGCAGCGACAAAGTATCAAACAATTAAATCATGCAGCGTCACTGCTTTGGTAGAGGCTTCTGAAGCACTTGAGCTGCTGTAGCTTGGAAGCAGTCATTACTGTTGGTTGCATACTTTTAAAGGCAAAATACTGAAATATACAGAGCTTGCTGAACTCCAAGTGCAACCATTCTCCAAAAATTGCTTGTTGGATGTTGTTTCCTGGACTAATGGGACTGTTGTCCAGTTCTCACCTGTTCTGAGTTTAATTGGGAAAACTATTCTTTAAGGAAGGAAAGTAAGGAAATAAGAAAAATAAGAAGACACTTAAATGATGATGTTCTGCTGACTGAGAATCAAAAACTTAAACGGTGGCTGTCTTTCACTTCAGGCTTGGCATAAGTTCACAAGTGAATGCAGTTGAATTAACACAGAAGCATACACAATGCATCCCTTGATATACTGTCCAGTCACTGTGTACATTCTGTGACGCTGTCTGTCACTGTTGTGGGTGTGAATGAATGAAGTCACGAGGAACATTAATGTAAAAGAGACCTATGTCTGAATGACAGAATGTTGTTACTTTAACAGATTGATGAAGCAGCAAAGTTACATATCCTGCAATGTCTGAGCAGAGCTTATGCAACATCCAGGATCTGTGTTTTACACAGAACATGCTGGCTCTTGACCTTGGAGTAGATGCTTGGCTAATACTTCAGGTGGGAAGCAATTAGCTTAGCTACTGGCTTACAACACGATGTGTGAATAAGTGCTGTGTAGAACCGCTGACGTTAATAGGTGCTATATAAATGCAGACCATGTACGGTTCAATTCCTGACTAGCTCGACTGCGCTAACCGTTGAGGGAGCAGATGTGGAGAAACCAAAATAAAGAAAGCCATTCGCACCATTCAATTTTATAGAACACTGCTTTGCCAAATGAAAGACAAAGCCAAGAGAAGCTTTTGTACCCATGTAGCCATTAAAAACAAACTGGGCACAACCAGCTTCTGCACAAGTAGTAGCTCTGTCATGAATCCTGTGAGGATATGTCATTGAAAAACTCTGTGCCACTGCATGGTTTGACAGGGCACTTGTGATCTGTTCACATCATATCAAATATACTATATGGTAACCAATTCACAACTTAGGTTGGTTGTTTGATTATAGAGGGGGGTTAAAAAATATGTTTTGACAGTATGAATTTGTCTTGGCTTCAGTGAAGGAGTTCTGGGATTATTAAGCAGCAGGATGGATGCACCGCAGCTTACAAAAATCTGAGGTTCTCAAATCACCAATTTACAAGTCAAAAACTGCTGCGAATACCATATGGCATTGTACGTTAAAAAGCCCTACGGAAAATGAATAGACTTCTGCTGATGAGTTAATTTAATGTGGAAGTGTGATCACAGTCTTTAAACTGGTTGACCAAGCGAGGGGTTGCATGTGTGGTGTCACCAGGTCTTCACTGAGAGGAAAAAAAGAATAGAATATAGGACTAATGGATATATGGAAATGAGCCCCAGTGTGAGGCTGACGCAGAGCTGCAGTAGATGGAGCGACAGAGGAGGTGGTGAGCGTGGAGGGGAGATTAGAGGGCAAGTGGGAAGCTGGTAGTGGCAGAGGGGAAGCTTGCAGTTGCAGCAGCCCGTAATTGTTCTTCATGCCTGGGTCTCCCATGAGCCACTGCTTGGCCTTGTCTCAGAAGGCATAGAGATGTGTGTGTCTTTGTGTGGGAAAGTAAGAGAGAAAGATATACAATTTAAAACCTAGGAAAAGGTCAGGGACTGAAAGAATGAATCTGAAGCCCAGGCAGGCTTTGCTGTGAGGGGTCTTTGTGTTTGTGTGTTTCTCGGTCTAACGGTAGAAGACATGCATTCTACCTGTGTGTTTCCTGTTTCCATTCTCCAATTAGAAGTGTGCGAGCACATGCACAACTTTTGAGTGTGTGGATGTGATATTTGTGTGTATAGATATAGATATATATAGATGTATGTGTGTGTTTCTGCATGTAAGTGTGAGTCCTCATTTCTATCTAAACCAGAGGTCATAGGCCATGCTTAAAGGACCAAACCGGCATTTTAAACTGTGCTGCTTCTTAAAAATGTTTAATTCAACCAGCCTTGCTCATCCCCGTGAGACTAGTTGCTGAAGGCATGAGAGGAAGGAAGGAAAATGAGGACAAATATGTGGAAATAAAAGTCAAATATATTATCACATGTACCTCTTCTCCTATTTTTCTCTCTGTTCTCATTTTTATGGGCATCTTGTTCTGTTTTTGTTTACCCAGAAAATGAAAGCCATCAAATATGGCTTCAGACACTCACTGGGCACACAACTCCATCTCCGCTCTTCTCCATCCTTCCATCACTTTGGTTTTTCTGTTTGTCCTGAATCGTCTTCCCTGCTTTTGGTCTTTTGTCGAAAGTATGTAAAAATAATCCCACTGGGACTAAATGATTTGAGGAAAATAGCTCATAAACATCTCATTTTAACTATTCTAACCAACATTCCCATTGCGATTTAAATGTGATTATTTCTATAATACTTTGGTGAGTATTGCAGACTACATTCATAATCATAATCAAAAGCCTAACAGCAGACCTGCTACTGATGCAGGGATTATCACTGAAAATATTTCTTATGGAGTTCACCTTGAGAAAGATACTATATTAGCATATTAGCATCATACTTGACATTATTGGTTATTCATTCATTTATTCGAGCTTCATAGCTAATGATAGTTAAATTCAGTGATGGCAATGACAGTGTAGTTAACTAAAGCAACCTATCTAGCCTAGCTTAGCTTACATCTCTACAACCACAGCTGTCCCATGAGTGTCATAAGATGACACCAGGCTCAAAGATGAAGTTCACATAAATATCATATATAAAGTATGCCTGATGCCTGACCCAGTAAAGCCTTTTTACTTCCTGGTTTGTGCTTTAGTAGCTGTCTGTGTCGCAAAGACTTTACATTGTGATGATGCAACAAAAATAAAAAATTGCTAAGCACTGGTAATGTTATGAGATCGCCATGAATCAAAAAATTATAATGAAGTAAAAAGCAAAAAGTTGGACATGTCCTGCCAACCTTTTAACAGACATCTGTTTTATAATGCTGGTTTACGGTAAGAGGGACAAACGCTTTATGACATCACTCACAGATTTGCTGCAGTGCAATACCCGACTCCTCTTAACTCCCAGCTAATCCAAAAAGTCCAACCATGGACCCACCTGTCACTTAAAGCAGCCACACCCTTGATTATGGAAAATTAAAGCTCAAATACAATTAAACAGAGGAGTTATAAAAACATCCATTCCTGTTTGTTTGTCACGAATGGGGTAATTAGCTATAGAGTCCAAACCGTTTCTTCTACCAGTCTGTAAACATGTTTATTTCTGCTGTAAAGTTGGGCATTTTGGACATTTTCACGCAATGCTTTTTGGGCCACAGAAGTTGCTTTTGCTGCAATACCAGAATTAAACACTGGGACAAATTAGCAGCAGGGCTGAGTGGTGGCTCTGCATCCAGCTCTATAATACATCCAAGAGCCATGTCCAGGTGTAACTCGAACACTTTAGCAGCATGAGGCCAATTCAACAATAGGTGTAGTAATTATTGAGGTGAAGGTCATGCGCAGGAATGGCGCTAATGGCCATGCTTCAGCTGGTTAGCTAATGTTACCCTCCCAAAGTAACCACCACCGAATACAAGATGCCATGAACCAGAGACACAGTACGACTAACTGAAGCCAATCGGCGGTGCTTAACAAAACTTTGGGATATTCCCAGTACTGTTTATATTCTGCCAGCTGATAGTTATACACAGTCACTCACTAGAAGCCTAGCTTTCAGCAAGCCTTCTGAATGGACATGTTAGACTGTAATGTTAGAATGGTGATTCAACACAACTGGTTGGTGGTCATCATGGTATGCAGTATATAAAGCTCACACAAATCAGACAATGGTTTACAGCTCTGTCAAGCGGTAGAATTACCATTAATTAGCCACAGCTGGTTTCATCAAACAAAACTGGGAATCAGGAACTACAGCTTCTACCTCACACAGCTTGGTGCTGATCTTAATATATATAAAATAGATAATCAAGCTTTAAAAATTGCCCTTAAAATGCTATTTAACATTTCTCAGTTTATCAGTTGTGCACATTAGCTGAAACATCTTGCAAAAAGTACATTCATATTCATTTAAATGTTCATTTTATATTCAGCATTTGGGTTGTATATTTTATTCTGACTCTGTGGTATAGATCTGGAAGGGAACTTAAAGAAGTACTGCACAAATTCAATAGTATAAATTATTGCTGATATGCTCTGAAAACAAAGGTATTCTATTTAATGGAGCTCTACAAGCCTGCCTGCTCTCTTCATTGCAGTAGTTCACAATCATTGCTCTCTGTCAGACAAGCCCACACTCACCTTTGAAGGACATTGGTCATATTAATTCAATAAAAGCAAGTCTATGACAGTTTGCTTTGATGATCCTCAGAGAGTATGTGTCACCACGGACAGGGGAGGTGGTGTGTTTGTGAATAGGCTTGTGTGTGTGTGTGTGTGTGTGTGTGTGTGTGTGTGTGTGTGTGTGTGTGTGTGTGTGTGTGTGTGTGTGTGTGTGTGTGTGTGTGTGTGTGTGTGTGCGTGCGTGTGCGTGTGCGTGTGCGTGTCTGATACCTGAGCCTGCTGTGTGTTGTTGGATGAGGGGAGAGGGTTGGAGACCATTGGTCCAAAGATATCCATTTCATCATTGACTGGTGCAGCACCACCTGAGCTTTTCCCACCACCCTCTGGAGCATCTGAGGAAGAGAATTAAGTTTTTCATGTCATCCAACAAGAAATCGCATGTAACTTAATTTTATTTATTTAAGTTAAAAGAGATTTGTATCTTTGAAAATATAGGACAGAATCAAAGACATCTAAACAAGCACATCAGGTGAGAAGAACCATAACACCTGAACACCTGATGTAATTCTTTTCAGATTTCTGATTATTTATGTGCTTCAGTTTATATGCTGTAAATTGTGTCACTATACTATATATATTACATACTATCCAATACTACCATAAATTATTCAAAAATGTATGTGGCCACAGTAATGGCTTCACTTAGGATCATAGTTGTATGTTTTAGTGTTTAGTTTGTTACCCATTACGGGTTGCATCTGGGTATTGAGTTAACCAGCTTCTGCAATAGCTGTTTCGTCCATGTTTTGAGCAGAAAAGCTTTCAGTTCATCCAGACTTGAGCATCAACCAGCTGACTTTTTCTTTCTCCATGGATGCTCTGTGGGATTTAGGTCAGGATTCTGGGAGGGCCACTCTAATACTCTGATTTTCTCACAGGCAGTTGGTATGATACGGATCATTATCTCGCTCAGAGATCCACCTCTGTTGCTTGAATCATTTGTTGGTCTATTTCTTTAAGTTTGCATTAACAGTTGAGAGTTTGTGATTCCATCAATAACTATATGTTGACCTACACTACTATAAAAAAAACAAACAACCCCAGGCTTTGATGCTTCCACCTCCATGCTTTAGCGTGCCCTTTGATTTAAGTTTTTCCCCTGGCTTTTTCCCACACAAACCTTCTGGCTGAATTTGGATTCATCTGAAAATCACACGCATCTCCAAAAGCTGCATGTTTAATCTTAGCTCTCTTATTCTTTGAGCGTATAAATGACTTCTGCCGCACTATTCTTCCCCTGTACCCATACTAATTTCCAGTGTTCTGTGAACTCAGTTGAATCTGGTGATTCTCTGATTTCTCAAGTGATTCTTTGCTGCTATTTGTCTCGATTTTACTCACAATTATGCAGTCCAGTCTGCTGTTGGTTGTTATGGCGCTACTTGTGTGCTTTCTGTTCTCAGTCACAAGTTCTCCATTTTTGAACTACTTGACAATATACCTAACTGTGGAGGATGTATGATTGTTTGGATGGTTTTTGCTGCTTTGATGAATAGTGTGTCCTTCCTTGTGAAAACAAATGATGCTTGACCTTTTCTCTGAGCTCACTTCATTTGTCTTTGTCATTTTTGTGGATGTATAGTCTGTTTCCCTTAGGTTCAGACAGGTGTCTCTGACAGAGTAACCACAGGTGTAGTTTATCACATTAACAGGTGCTGCAAGGTCTGACACTCATAATTTGGCCAAATATTTTTTGTGACAACCTGCTTTATTTATTGTCAGAGCTGTGCTAAATATGTTCTATAAATGGAACAGCAGTTTATCCAATATTTTCTGAACTTCCTAAAAGCTTGCTGATAGTATAAACTTTTGCATTTTTCATGCAATATCCTGTATTTCAGTATATTCAAAAGAAAGAAGAACAGTAAAAGTATAGACAGTGACAAGAATTAGAAGTATTTGGTATGACCTTTACATACATATCTAAGGCTATTTATAACATTTATGCACTCGCACATTGTCAAAGCTCCACACAGTTCAATTTATAATTGCCATGCTTTTTAATTGGAAGATCCTCAAGGAAATTTTGATGACTTTACTCCAATAGTGAGCTTTGCCGTGAAAATGATTTCACTCTTGATTTTCCCTTTGCCCTTGGAGTAAAACTTGTTAATTAATTGTCTGTAATTGCAAATATTTTTGACACTGTCACAGAGCTGGTTTCGCTTTGCATGATTTTATTAAAGTTCAGTGGATTAACAAGGCTATTCTAATTCTAATAATTCTAAAACATTTACTGACTAGAAACACAAAGTCAGTATGAATTACTCAATATATTTTCAGATGTTTCAGTTTTGGAATTCTGTATGAAAGCTGGCAGTATGGAACTTTGCTGAAAAGTCTTTGAGTGGTCAGTATAGCTGTTCTTTTTTTCCTTATATTATTGGGGGGTTTTTTGCAAGTTTTTAAAAAATGTATTAAATGCTACTATGTATTGATTTTACTGTATTTTAAGCTGATCTTTAGATTGTTTAAACTACAGTATCACTGAGGAAAGACTGGGCTGTCCACAGGGTTGTTCCCATGGCACCCAGAGTATGCAATGTATTCTCATTTGACAGAGAGAAAGACAGTGATGAAGAGGCAGAAAGAGGCAGAGGGAGTGTGAGAAAAGGGAAAAATAAAGGTGAACTGGCAGCGTGAGAGCGAGTGCAGAAGCAGCAGAGGTCGTTTATATAACCACACTGATGAAACATCCATAATTTAGCCCTTTTAAAGTGTGAACAAGACTGAGCCCTTTAGCCAGACACCAGGGTACAAGGAAAACCATTTACTGGGAGAAGGCAGAAAGTCTGCTTGACATGCTTTTAAGAAACTTATTAAAACTCCTTTTCAAAGAATTACTGTGACTGGGTTGACCTCCATCCTAATATTTAGGCTATTGATTGTTGCTCTCTAACCAGTTTGGCATTTTCGTGATTGTTCAACAGCTTTGTAAATTGCTGTAAAAAGAAACATGCTTGAAGAATAAAGTCTATTAGGATGATTACTTCAGGGGCTGACAAGAATGTCAGGTGTGACTCACATTATTCACATAGTGAAATAGAAGAGAGAAAAACAGGATTTCATGTGCATCAGTTACCCTCCTACCAATCTAATCCTCCCTCTCTTACCAAAAACTCATTCACCCATTGCCATGGAAATGAGCTGCAGGAAGAATAGGGCCCATCATCCACATCATCACCGCCGTGTCAGGCAATGTGCCCGCTATCCCTTATTATGGGATGGAGACGCTTCTTGAGAGCACTCTCAGCCTCCCCATGGAAACAGACCAATGGTTCAGGCAGGGGGTGTGTTTTATAATCACCCTTTTGCCACACACACACACACACACACACACACACGCACACACATACACACACACACACACACACACACACACACACACACACACACACACACACACACACACACACACACACACACACACACACACACACACACACACCCACCCCTCTCTCCCTCTATCTTTACAAAACACAGTGACCTCATTGAGCAGGGAGGTGCTTTCATGTTAAAGATTTGGTCACCACCACAAAGGGTCAAATATCTGAAGTACCAAGTAAACATTTCCCAAATCATGACACTACCAGCGGCAATAGCCAGGACTGTTGGCACAAAGCATGTCTGGTCCATGGGTTCTTGCTGTTGATTCTGACATACTGCCTCAGCAGAAACAGAAATCCATCAGACCAGGATACATATTTACATATTTCACATTGTCTTCAGCTGTCTAGTTTTGGTGAGCCTGTTCCCACTGCAGCCTCAGATTTCCATTGCTGGCTGGCAAGAGGACTACCGAGCGTGGTTGTCTTCTTTTGCAGGTCATCATCCTCAAGGTTGGACATGCTGTTCACTATGAAATGCTTTTCTGTTGAGCACAGTTATAAAGTAGATATCTGAACTACTGCAGGCTCTGTCAGCTCCAACCATTCTGGCCATTCTCCTTTGACCTTACTCATCAACAAGGCGTTTCCATGCACAGAACTGCTGCTCACTAGGGTATGTTTGTTTTTCACACCTTCCTGTGTGAACTCCAGAGACTCTAAATCCTCTAAATCAGGAGATCAGCAGTTTTAGAGAACTTAAAAAAAACATCTGCCACCAACAATCATGCAACTGTAAAAGTCACAGACATCGTATTTTCTAATTTCTGACAATTCTGTGAAGATTAACCGAAACTCCAGATCTCTATCTGCATCAGTTACACATTGCACTGCTGCCACACGATTGGCTGACCGAATGAATAACCAGGAGTACAAGTGTTCTTACGGAAAAGCTTGATGCATGTTTAAAAACAAAGACACTTGTGCTACCACGATTGACTGAGAACATTGCTCTTGGAATAGAGTTTATTCTCTCTGAACACCAGTGTTAATGTAATGTGTCACAACCATGACGGCAGACGACTGAGGTGGCAGTGAATAGAAAGACAGAAGAACTCAAAAACCAACAAACATTGGGGGTTCATCAACAAAATTATTATTTTTTTACTTGTTTCATGTGCTTTTTAAGGAGATCTGTTAAAAAAGGGAATTGCTGGTAGCAATCTTTTTTTAAAGGCTAATATTGTCCTCTTTTTATAGCAAAGAAAGCAGACACAAGAACTGAAGGTGAATTCTTGTATTAAATACTACTCTGGATGATCTCGAATGTTTTCACTGAAGTGACAGAAACACGCAAACACAGAAGCCAAGGGAGACAGAGGCTCTTTGACAGCGGTACAGTAACCGGAGACATGGAGGGATGGATGGAGCCACGGGGGAGATGGGGGTGCTGAAGGCATGTTGCCACGTATTTGACTTATTGATTATGTGTGTGAAATCTCATCCACTCCACATGGCTGTAAGGTGTGTAGCATTAGTTATTTATAGCACGGCATCCACTCTCATTCTTCCACGTCGTGGTCTGGAATTTCTGATGTATGCTGTTTCCACCGGCGCCTTCTTCTGTCAACGCAGCTTATCCTCATTTCAGTCCAACACAATATGGGCCCATATCGGGGAAAGTGTGATTGCATATGAGAAATTTATGGTCAAAACCCTAAAGTGACCCTTGCTTATTCGTCTGTGTTGTTGCCGGTCAGGATTAAGGTCAACAAGCGTGGAGCAGAATGTCCTGGTGGTTAGCAGGGCAAGACACACATCGTGTACTCAAAATGTCACAGGTTTGAATCCACTTTGTGACCTTTGTTGAATGTCATATCCTCGGTGCATTCAATCTTTCTGGTTATTGTGCTGTTGTGTTTGTCAGTATAGCACAAATGCCATTAAAATGCATGTATTCAGGAGACCATGTGATCAGATCTGCATCTAAACTGACACCTAAGAATTTGCAAACTGACAGTAAAAATTCCTAGTGGTTCTTGTGTCACTTTATCATTGTGGTTCATCTGAGTACATCCAGATGATCTGATTGTAAATTATATCAGATATAAGAGATCAGGGATTTGGGAGCATTTTTTTTTTATTGTTTTCTATGATTAGAGATTTTATAGTGTTCAAGCTGGATGAGGCCACATACGTCATAACAGATGCATCATAACCAATAGTAGCAGGGGTAGCTTACTTCACCTCTTTTCAGAGGAGAGTACTCAACTTTTTAAGAATAATATGTTATATTATAAATACTATTTGAGCATGTAAGTAAAGACAATAACTGTGATTTCCATGAGTTGTTTCTGGGTTGTGATTTCCTTACAAAAACTGACATTACCGTCCCTTTTCTGTGGTATAATTTGACTTACAAAGAGAATAAAGTATCTAACGTATCTCAGAAACAGCCCAGATTAATGTAGATTCTGAAAAAATGTGCAGCTGAATTTAGTTTTTTCTTCTTTCATTACCTCTCAGATTCATCTTAGGACCATTTTGAAGGGTTCTAACCCCTAGGTTGTGAACCACTAGCCTTAGAGTTCTACTTGTATGTGAAATAGTTAGAACCACCGTTTCTGACTATTTTCAGATCTCTCTACACATGTTTGACTGGGTTCAATTCAGAACTGTGACTGTGCCACACAGCTGTCCCCAAACCAGTCCAGCCTTGTCTTGGCTGGTCATTAGGGTCATTGTCCTATTAGAAAGAGATTTTTCCAGTGTCAGAGGTCAACATGGACTTACTGAAATTGTTTAGAAATTCATCTGATGGGAAAAGTGTCATTCCACTGAACAATAAAAGACAATGTGGGGGAAAGAAGGAGGGATGACTATATCACAGCAGGAATGGACTGCAATATGGAAAGTCCAGTGGAAATGCACAAACTCACAGAGATGGAAGTAAAATGGATGGAAAACCTTGATAAGATACTTTATCACTCCATGTCAAAAACACACTATGATGGAATGTCTCCTATCTGTTGGAGAAAGTGTGGAGACCAATAATTCCTTTTGGAAAAAAAAAACGTTTATTTTGGATGTTTACCACAGGAATGGAGAAAAAATGATAAATCTCTACTGAGTGTTTTGTTGGTCGCAAGTAAGAAATCTATAACTAAGAAATGATTATCACAGGATATCACAGGACCATGTCAGCATGGTGGGATATAATACTAGATATTTATAAAATGGAAGAGATGACAGCACTTAGAAATCAAAAACAAGACTGGTTTGTAGCATGTTGTGAAAAATGGGTTGCGTATAGAAAAATTAAAAAGCCTGATTTAATTTTGAGTCTCAAAATTTAAAGACAATGTAATGGTCACTCCCTAATGTTCTTAAAGATGTTCGTGTTCCTGTTTATTTTATTTTTTTGATGGGAAATTGTTTTTTGAAAAAAGAACAATGATAATATTGTGCACATGTTGACACGTGAATTGTACCCATCACTATAAATTGTTAAACCTGATAAACAATTTTTTTAGAAAAAAGAAAGAAAGTGAATATTCAGCCCAGTCCAACCCCTGAGCACTCAGGGGAGAAGCACTGAGAGTATCCCTCCACCCCATGTTGCTTGTATCATTATGTGGGTATGTAAACAGTCAACTGATCCTGGCCTGACTGAGAGCTAACTCACTAAGGAACCTCACAGTTTTGTTTTTTAAAGTTGAATTACACTAAAATCAGGGGCCAATTCACAAAGGCTATTTGCGAGCTCTGTCTACACGGCAAAGAGTGTCACGTCAAACCACTTTTGAATGTTACACAGCTCTTGTGTGAGTTGTAATTATCGCATTTGTTTTGATTAGTGAAATATGTCAAACTAGAAGCAGGAGAAAATAACCTCATGTTACAAATTACAGCTTGAATGGTGCAAAATTGGAAACAGACCCCTGTAGCATGGATGAGGGATTCATTTGCATCCACACCATTGAAATGAATGAGGAGCAAATTTCAGACTGACTGCACCTCGAGGAGAGCTCTATTTGTCCAAAATCAGGGAATCAGGGAAACTATACAGGTGGGTACAAAATGACATTTTCAATGGCTGCATAGGGCCCAGATGAAACATGCTGAATCTGACCACTAATTTGTGTGTGCACACATGATAGGTGCTCTTGTACCTTTTCAAAGACATCTTTGATGTTCAATTCTGGTTGGGAAAGTAGTTATTTGGTTCCATTTAGAGCTTTTGAATGTTGTTCTATGAGCTGACATTGTTCAGCCAAGACCACAAACCCCCGCTCTTTCCTGACTCAGAAGCATTTTTTGCTGTCGCACATCTTTTTTACTCCGCCAAGGAATGTGGCAGAGTTATGTGACGATCAGCGTACGTTTGTCTTTCTGTGAATCTGTTTGTCTGTGCATAGCATTACTCAAAAACAGACGATTTGGATGATATTTTCAGGGAAGGTCAGAAATGACACAAGGACCAAGTGATTAGATTTTGGCAGTGATGCAGCTTATAGTCTGGATCCACAGATTTGTTAAAGATTTCTGCATCGTGGCGAGATAGCGGCACGGCATCACTGTAACTATGACAACAAGTGAACGCTACGTCAGCTGCCTGCATCAATTTCCGTGGCCCGCTACATATTTCGGTCACACAATTCAGTATCTGTACATAACATGAGTGCTTTTCTTGTTTTTTTACTGCTTTTTAATCTAAAAATGCATTGAGCTTAATTGTTTCCCTTCCCTAAAATCACTCTGTCGCTCTGCAGTTTTGCTTGGCTTTGGAATTAACACTAAATCATAGTTAGATATGACTGTACATGAATGGACTGTTGGGTGGATTGACCTGTAGTCTGCTCACATGGCTGTCTGAAGCCCGTAATGAAGTATAAACGGTCAGATGGTATAATAAGTCATCGAAATGTACCAAAAGGTCTCCAAGCATGACTCAAATAAAGCCTGACAGCATTAAACTTCCCCAATAATGACATTATTTAAGGGGCAATTATTGCAATATCAATCTAGAATGTTATTACATCATCCAATATATCTGGTTTAATTTACATATCTGACAAATTAGGCAGACATTTAAACACAGTTTGACAAGTTATTATATTGCCCGAAGGTTATGTTATTTAAGCTGCAAAAAGATGGCTCATTTCTTACCCAGACCCAGCAGGTCCACGGCCGGCTCTGTGCTTTTCTTGGGGCTGGCTCTGCACTCCGACTGCTGAGAAAGATAAAGAGAAGAGAGATTTATATAAGTATAACGTCTAAGTTGTCCCACCAGGCTTCCATGTTACCTAAATGCAATATCATTATACTGGACGTATGGCAATTATGTGATAGAAATAGACCTGTCTCTTGCAATTCTGATATAACATTCTAACATAGAGCTTTATTAAAAATAGTATATTAAATGTCACCCAGTGGGCTCTCCCCTGAGCACAGTGTACACACCACTTACACCGCAAATTTATCAGGATCACTTTTTGTTAATTATGTCCTGATACAGACCACTGAGTATATCCTGTGAGCTATATAACCAAAGAGTTACAAATATGACCTAAAAAAAAATATTATGTTTGATTCCAGAGGAAGAGATCCTGAGGAGTTTTTGACGGTGAATGACATTATATGAAGCAGTGCTTTTATGGCAAAACTATCTGCCAATAAGCATATAGGTAACATGATGCATCTCGCTGCTGTAGAGCGTCACACTACAATCATGACAAGTTGGTAGCTATCCATCCATCCATTATCTATACACCACTGAATCCTCATTAGGGTCATGGGGTGCTATGCCAGCTGACTTATTGTGAAGGCTGGGAACACCCTGGACAGGTCACCAGTCCGTTGCAGGGCTACATATAGAGACAAACAATCGGACAATTTAGAATCACCTATTAACCTCAGCATGTCTTTGGACTGTAGGAGGAAGCTGGAGAACCCAGAGAAAACCCACGCATGAACAGAGAGAACATGCAAACTCCATGCAGAAAGATCCCAGGCCGGGATGCAAACAGGGGATCTTCTAACGGTGAGGTGACAGTGCCAACCACAGAGCCACTGTGCAGCCCGTTGGTAATTATCCTTCAAGAAATTATCAAAGCACCAGCCAATGGAAGGAATAAAGAGGACAGATGACTGATTTTAACACAGGGTTTATATTCTAGCAGCATCAAATACTGGTTATTTTGGCCCATTTGAGTTAGAGGGATATGTTGTAAACACTGACATACAGCATATCATCAAATAAAGGTGTGCCAGAGACAATTTCAGCCACAAAAGGAAAATACGGAGCAAAATTACTATTAGAAAAATGCTTCTGTCTACACCACTCCCTTTAGCTTTGTTATGGTTTAAACCAACTCCTCAGAAAATGTCTGGCTCACAGTCTAATAATAATAAGACAGCATCACTTGCTGTTGCTCTTCGGGGATGTGAGTGTGATGAAAACAATGAGAATGAAGCCAACGATAAGTTTATGGCTGCAAAAATCTAAATAATCAGCTGAAAGCATCTAAAAGCTCAGCAGAGTAGTATCGACTTATGACAATACTGATAATGAATTAATAGTTTAATCCTACAAACTATATATCAAGTAAACCCAAGTTATTTTCTGAATGCACATTTTATTTGGTGTTTGTTAGTGGTACACTATCTTGGTATCATTTGTTTTGGATAACAAATTATGCTACTTGAACTTTAATCTGAAAACAAATGAAGAAGAACATAGATAAAAGAGTGAGGAAGAGAAAGAGAGGACGATGGAGATACAGTCAGAGGGTAGGGGAATGAGACAAGGTAGTGAAGAGAGTAGGATGTGGATAGAGAGAAATGAAGTGAAACTGGAAAGAAAAATGTGGCGAGGGAGAGAGAGTATAAAAGGTTAACACGTGGGCCATGAGAGATCTACAACGCTGGTAACAAACCCAATTTCCCCCCAACAAAAGATCGATGGACCACATTAGATTCAATGTCGTTCCAATCCTGGGCAATGAAAACAATTACCGTGTCCACGCCTAATCAAGAATGCATTGGCTGTGAATTGATGTGTGTTGGGACTGCAGCAAAGCTTGAACAGCAGCGGCATGAATTGCAGCAGGAAGGTCGTTTCTGTTCAGCAGCGAGAGGTTGGTTTGTGCTGTGCATTCGTATTGGCCAACACTGAGGGGCAGTTATACAATAAGTGAAAATTTTAGGAAGCGCTGTAGCAAAACTAAAGTTAGGGTCAGGAGCAAACAAAAAGGAAATCTGCAAGACATTTCTTTATTAGTAAGAGCTACTTGTGTCAAAGAATTGTCCCTTTATAGCAAATAGTTATACAGTTCGAGAAGCTGTTTGAGATAATTTAGAGGGAACTTTTTGAGGTAACAGTTAAGTGGATAATAGCAAATGCATAGACAAAGGAGGCTTTTGTGGAGGAGGGCAGGAAACAGAGTTGGGACAAAAGACCTGTATCAGTATGATTGGATGATGATTGGATGTTATTAGTCAGCTGGTAGCTAAGCTGAATAAGCCACGCATGAATAAAGAAACTGATGCCAATTAACCAAAGCCAGTGGGACTTCAAGACTTTGACTGAACTAAATATTATTTTTATAAAGATTTATCCATTAAGAAAAACAGCATCGCATACTGCACATACGCACAGCTTCCCATTTGGTTGGTCTTTAAATAACAGCTAAAGCTGGGTGATGAACCAAAAAATATATACCATGATAAAATGTTTCTGAATAAGGCTGTGAATGAATAATTATTGATCATTTTTCCTGACAAGTAGTAAAAAAGTTTAATTTGTATTGAGTAACCATAATTTTACGGATAACACAGTGATATAAAAAAACACATACAAATAAATATATTTGAAGACATAAATAAAGATAAATAAGCATCAAGAACTTTTGATATACATTAAATAACAAAAACAAGAAAAACTCTAAAGTGCACACAGGGTGACCGATGCATTGCTGCTGCACTGTGCTGAGGCTAGGGTTCCTAGTGGCTGGGCTGGTGTGGGAGTCACCGGACAAACACCCCGTTTTGACTTCAATGAGCACCCAAACATGAAATCCGTCAGCTTTCAGAGGAGGCTGCCAGGAGTGTTTCTTTAGGTGAAGGTGGTGGAGGACAAAGGGTAGCAGGTGTTTTTAGATCACAAAGTTGTTGTCCATTAGTCACAGCCTCCATCAGGGGAGTTCCATGGACAGGGGTGCCACGAAGACTAGCAAGCCTAGGGAAACCTGTACGAATGTCAGGAGGAGAACAACGCATTTATGAGATAGTACAGGCAGGTTTATAAGCCAGGAAGGGAGCATGTGTAAAGATTGTTCAGGTAACTGAATTTTGTGTTTTTGCTGTGTGCTTTAATACCAGTTTGCTTCTGATGCATTTAAGAGAAATGACTGGACATTCTGGCAGTTTTCTTATTGCTATTGATTATGTGTCCATCATTGGGAGATCTTCAGCTCTGCTTTGAAAGGAAGGTTTTGAGCAGCGCAATTGTTTTTGATGTTGATCCACAGATGATTATTTCACTGTGAAAAATACCATTTTCCCTCTCCTGATACCAAGACAATGCTTCAGCTCCAGGTATCCAGATGCAGAGTAACTGCCAAGAAGAAGTGTTTCTTTCTAAAATATAAAACATGCATACCTCACTGCATAGAATTCACTGGAATTATTTCTAGTGCACATACACTCCCCTCAAAAAGTAGTGGAACAGTGAGGCCAATTCCTTCATTTTTGCTGTAGATTGAAAACATTTGGATTTGACATCAAATGATGAATATGACACAAGAGAGCTTTCATTTCCAGGTATTTATATCTGGATCTGATACACAACTTGGAAGAAAGTATTATTTGTAACGGAACACCAAATTTTTGGTGGGCAAAAGTAAAAGTATTTTGTTGCCCTGGTGTTTCCTATCACATTATATTATGTTGCTTTTATACAGCATATATATACATATATATATGTTTGTGTGTGTGTGTGTGTGTGTGTGTAGATTAACTCTTTCTTAAGGTTATATAATTTCACAGAGGTTTAATGCTTTCTTGCATGTTTTTGTACTTGAAAATTCCTCTCTGTTGTAAAGGTAAACAAATCCTAAAGGACAAAGTATTGTAAAACAGTAAAATGTTCTGCCTGTAATTCATATCTTTGTTGTTCTAAGTGTTAAGGGACCAAAAAAAGAAGTTACTTTAGTCATTACATATTTTTTAAACTAATCTGTCGATTAATAGGTTATCGGAATAGTTTTCTGCCAAATATCAGAATCAGCATCGGCCTCACAAAATCCATATTGGTCGGGCCCTAATAGACACACAATATGGGCTTTACTGATAACAAATATGCTGATGAAATCTGCACTAGTCATGTGTCCATGTAATTAGGTCAATTTATTTATCTACACCAATTTGACAATTTTGAATGTAGTACAAAAGCATTTCCTATTAAAACTAGAGCAATATTGAAATAACAAAATGTGTGCATCACTATCGGCCTAAATGGAAACTGGTCAAAATCTTAATCTAAAATTCTCTTGAGAAAAGCCCATTACTAAATTAAGCAAGGAGAGACCACCCAGAAAACATGCTGTGTTATGCCTGTCCACTGGATTTCAGACATTTCAGACCATGCACAGTGTTACAAAGTTGAGATTACAAAGCCTTTCAATGCTACATCCCACACAGCTGCTGTGAAACAAGCGAAGAAAGAAATAAGGGAATCCTAAATGTCACTGTGGATGAAAAGCTTGAATTCACTGCTGTATGTTGCAAAGGATTTGGAATGACATGCAGTCAAAATTTCTGCTGTAACGCTAACAGGCAAGTTTGGTTTTACTGCCCACAATCTGGTTATGGAAGAATGGACAGCCTTTGTAATTAGCTATCTTAGGTGACACCAAGTGAGGCAGCTGACAGACAGCTAGCAAAAGACCGTGATTGGCTGTCAGTGTTGGCCGTGTTTGAAGAAAGAGAATGTGAAATTGGAAGGGAGGCCAGCAATCGATAACCAACCCCCTGAACAGGTGAGGAGTCTTCACTTGATTGCGATGACAGTTTGAATGAAAAGCACTGAGCAAACCAAACCTGTTGATGACTGCTGTCAAATCAGATTGCTGTCAAATACACACCAGACAAAGCCACCATCTGACGGCTGTCACACTGAACGTCTGAGTGGGGGCACAGCCTGCTGTAACTTTCTCCCCGACATACTCAACAGACTAGGCAAGTGACAGTGAGGTACTGCTCAGTCTTATCCAGTTTCTCTTCACATACAAGGTTTCCTCCAAGTGCTGGGTGTGGAGTATTGACAGCAGTTTTACATCAAACAAAACAAAACAAAAAAAAAAAACAGCAAAGTAGAAATGATTTTGAATTTAAGAGTGAATGAAAACAGAAAAAAAGTTCAACCTAAGGTCCAAACTGAACAGCTTCCCTGGAGTATTTAATCAAACTGACCTACGTTCTATGCTGTTGTGATGAAAAGTGAGTCAGTTACTAGTGTGGACTGATACATTGCTTTTGCATTATCATCACAGTATGAACATGGACAATAAACTAATTGCAAAAGGCTACATGATATTGCACTATGCATTCACACTTAGCATGCATTTGCCCTATCAGATGGAGCCGTGGATATATGGACCATGCATTTACACCATTTCACAAATCAGCCCAGCTAGCTATCAGCCACAAAAGCTACCTAGCTTTCAGGCAATAGCCAGCAATTTGTGTCAGTTTTGTGGCAGGTTAGCTAATATAATTGCTTCAGAGGGAGAAAAGGATGAGGTGCTGTTTGGCTGAGCCAGGCTGAACTGCAGGCTGTGTTTACACAGAGCAGAGTATGGAAAAGAATTAGAGACACTGAGAGAAAGAGAATAAGGATGGGTTGTTAGAAAACTGCTGGAAGATTGATTCAGCATGATGAAATATGTTTCTCGAGCTGATCTGCAGAGTACAGTGAAAAATGCCTGGTTTGTAAAGGTTGTAAAAATCTAAGTAGTAAAATATCCATCATATGCAGAGCTACCGTTTTTTATAGTACTGATAACGTGTGAGAAAAATGCTGTACATGTAGATTCCAGATTTTTTTCATTTGTTGTACATTACATAACTAAAGAAATTCAGATTTTGCTCAACCCTTATGAGCTCTATCTATTTTTAACTGTAGTTGTGCTGTTTCCATAGAGGTGCAGGACTGTATACTGCAGTGACAAATGAGCCCACAGTGAAGAAAAATGTGGCAGGAGCATATCATCATTGCAATACTGGACAATGTTATCTCATTTTGTAATTTTTTCTCAAAACATGTAGACTTATCAGTCACTTCTATTTTGCAGTTGTTTTTTTCCCCCCAATCAGGGGTAAAGCTACTGTCAGATATTTCACACTGCAGACCTACTAGCAGCTAAAAGTGCATAAATCCAGCTTCAAAATGAATTGCTGATAATAGAATCTGAAGCAAATAATGTGAAGATGTGCTATGCTAAATTTAACCTCATAATTTTTTTTTTTTTTACAACAAGAAATAATGACAATGAGGTATTATTGAGCTCCGTCGTTTTTACTACTGCCAAAGTGATATCCAAAGTGACAAAGATTCAACAAGATTTGAATGTAATTGAAATTATATTAAATAAATTTGTAATATTTATTAATTTACATCACAACCAGTGAAGGAAACAAACACCAGGGGATTCATAAGGCAAAGAATTAATCAAGTTAGAGAAACGAGCTGCCAGAAATGGTAATACTGTATATAAATATTCATTAGGCGCATGAAACTGGACCTAAGATTCCCCAGGTACCTGTCACAGCCAAATTACATCAAAGCACGAAATAATGATATTATAAAAAGTGCTTGATGAGATGATAAGCAGCAGTTTGAAAGCAGGTGGCAGCTTGTTGTTTCTGCCTTTTATGCTTCTGCTGCAGTGTATATTAAGCAGCCAGCACAGGCTGACATCTCAAAAGCAAAACAGCAGACTAAACATTTAGAGGCAGAGAGACGTGACATTTAGTTTTTATAGATCTCCACCACCTTCAGCACATGCACAACAACGGGTCAAAAATGTGGATGAAAAAAAACAAGAATCCTGCTGTCAAGGCAGCTGAGTAACAATGCAATAATGAGTAAATAATGTGGTTTTCGTTTTCATGATGAAATTTAAAGGGCAGGATTATCAGCGAAGTCTGGAACTAAAGATGATTTTGAATAGGTATCGCCCATGATTATTGCATGAAACAGAAACTTGAACCCAGCAATGACATAAGCATTTAAACAGTCTGTCAAACCCTTACATGTTTGAAATATATCACATCCATAATACAGGGACCAAGCTTCCTGTATCTCCCCCAATGAAAGGAATGTCGCTACAAGGGATTATTCTGACTTGCTTTTAAACGATGTTTCTGTGCTGCTGACCTGGGTAAACAATTTTAGGCTTTCAGTTTATCCTGAATATTGTATTTAGAACTGAGTAAAAATAAAAAGTCTGTCCTATTTTTTCAAGTGGTTCAAAATAAGGCTGAAAAACCTTTTATTAAAACTAAACACATTGTCTATAACCATTATTGGCTCCAAGTTCCTCCACGAATACAGGACAAAATTATATGAAAAGCATTAAACAGATGACTTCCAAGCACTATTTCTATCCTACTAAACTCATATGTGCAAAACAGACACTTAGGTCAGCATGAAACTTTAGTGGTTTAGATGCGGTTCCAAGGTTGAGTGTAGATTTCCTACCAAAACATCTGAATGATAGCTTTTAGTTTGAATTCAGAATTTTCCTTTGAATTTTGACTAAACATCACACCTTTTATTAATGGCTTTTAACTGACTCATTTTTTTATATCATAGACTATTAATTCTACTTTTCATTCATTTTTTTTACGGTCTTCTGAGTTCTTCCTTCTATCACATCATTAGTTTTTCACATCAGTTGAAAGCTAATTCAGACAGTGCTTATGATGCCACTAGATTGGTTTGCAGTTGTGGGTCCAGGCAGCAGTCACGTTGTGGTATTGCAGTTGTAAATTTCTGACAGTGAAGTGTTTTTAATCACCAAAACTGCCTATGAACATGTCATACAGTGCATTAAATGAACACCCTTTTGGACAAAATACAATTGATTTTGATAGACAGAAAGTTTCTTACGCATATGACTGTCCACTCCTAAGATGTATACTATGAACTGCAATCCCCCAGTGCATTTCATCCCTTCACCAGCTATCAAAAAATATAGTGGTAGTCGCCTTTATTTGAAATACTCCAACTCTCGCTAATAGCGTATCACCAACTCCTTATGCATGAATGATGACAAGTGGAAGCCACAAAACTAAAACATACAAGTACAGTGGATTCATGGAATAACCAGATCCCTTCACTTTGGATATTTTATTGTGGTGTAGTGTTCTTGGGTTAGTCTCTACTCTCAGGCTTTTAACACCTGGGTTTTGTCCGTTTATCTCATTGTCCTCAGCAGATTCTTTCCAACTTCAGAGGGATTTAATCTGATTACAACGTCTGATTGGAAGTCTATGTTAACTGCCATCTTCAGGTCTCTCCACAGGACGATGCTGCCAGATAGTAAATTTTTGTGATTCTTGGGTCCTTGTTCACCTCCCTGACAAAGTCTGTCCTTGCTTGGTTGATCAGTCTGAACAGATGGCCAACTCTATGAAGACTGCACTGCTCTGCCACTCTACTGCTGGGAACGCTCTAAGTTTTAGCAGTGCTTTTAGACTCTAGACCTGATCTACGCCTCATCCCAGTTCCATCTACAGTTCATAGGACTTCTTGGCTTGAGTTTTGTCCTTAGATGCAGTAATAGTTCTGGAACTGCATATAAACACGTGCATTTCTGAATGTGGAATACATTGAGTTTGCTAAAGTTGGACTCCAACCAAATGAAAGCAAACAGGACACAACTCACTTCCATTTAGAGTGACAAAGCAAAAACGGCAATTACATGCATTTAAAATTAAATGAATAAGTCAATAAAGTGGGGGAAAAAATTAAGCAAATTGTTGTGAATACTAAAGTCATACCACAAAAACAGACGCTTGCAGCTCAAACCCTTAACAGAGAAGCTGATGACCCACTGAGACGGCATTCAACAGCTTTACATTGTATTGCACTGTCCTCCTTCACACGTACGAGAGACAGATGAAACAAACGTCTTATCCTCAGACAGGAGGCAGAGCGAGGTGATGGAGCAAACAAAAAACAAACAACTCTAAAAGAGGGAAAGGAAAACAAATAGTCTGGAAGGAGACAAGTGGGAGATGAAGGCTGAAAATCAGTTAGTGAGGAAAGTGAGGCAAGGAAGGAGAACTATGGAGGACAAATCCAACAGGGACAGGAAATAGAGGACGAAAAGGAGACTGAGACAGAACAAACAAAGATGAGTGAGGGTGGCAGAAGACAGGCAGCTGCATATAATACCATGACTAAAAGCAGGATGTAGTATACCTTAAATTCTGAAACAGCTTTATGTACCTTTCACATACAGACAAATCCAGGCTTATATTTAAAACATGATTATATCAGACAGGCCTAATTTAGGAACCTTGACAACAGAGAAATAAATTAATGTATACAATTGCAACTACTGTATGTTAAAAACTGTGAGAAAAACTAAACAACAGCCCCTGCAAAATACATACATATATACATATATATATGTATATATATATATATATATATATATATATATATATATATATATATATATATATATATATATATATATATATATATATAAAACAAATTGTGTTTTCTTTAAATTTGTCCTATATGCTCATTTTGACTTAAGTATGACACAATTCCATTTTAGTAGCCTTAACCCCTATGGTTAAAGGTTACTGTCACCTTTCAAAACAAGTTCTTGGCCAAAAATTATGAATTTATATGCTGATTATGACAAAGTTTCACACAAATATCTAATAGGATAAAATGATGACGTGATAATATTTAATATCCAAAAGGTCAAAGCTTAAGCCCGGACAGACATGGATGTAACTTCCAATTTGGCCGGTTGCTGGAGACTGTTCTAGTTATTTACAAATTCAGTCTAGTCCATTCTACTTGATGATGTCAAGAAACTGTCCAAGACAACAGTAGGAAGGTCAAGAGTGAATGTCTACACACAAATACAGAGTTTTTTTCTGTTAAAAAAGAAAAGCTCCAACAGCCAGAAGGGTAACGATGGTGTCAAATTGTGCTGTGGACCCTTATTTTAATATTAACTTTTATTTGACAGTTATTGGTGGCAACTGCAATGTCACCAGTAGCAGCAGCAGCAGTAGCAGCAGAACATTGGTACTTGTACTGCAGAGAGTGGACTGTCATCTTGTGGCAGACAGCTGCCTTATTAACACTATAAAAGAGAATAATAAAGCTGCCAGAGACTGGATGAACTAGTGATGCCAGAGACAGACAGCTGCAGTGAAGCGAGGAAGAAGAAAGAAAAAGAAGAAGCAGGAAAGTTCACCGAGGAGGAAAGTGAGGATAAAGGGGGATAGGGAAGAAAAAAGGTAGGTGAGAAGACAGAGGGCAAGGGGCAATTAGGAGGAGAGAGGTGAGTGTTGGATGTGGAAATGAAGAGGACGGGAAGCAGGAGGAAAAAATATGTGGGAAAGATAAATGTCAGAGGATGATGAAGGGAGGGACAAGAGAGGGAGGAGAAAGCTGACATCAAGACATGATGAAAAAAATATTGGAAGATGAGAAACAAAGGACAGATGGGTGGGGATGGCAAGAGGAGACGTAATGAGGAGGGGAGCTAGTAGGCAAGAGGCCAAACGTATGTGTGTGTTTATGTCTTAGAAATGTGTGCGTGGGTGGGTGCATGGAGTGAGGAGAAGTGTGTTGAAAATGCATTATCAATACAGGCTGAGACATCCATATCATAAAGTCGGCAGTCCCCCATATCTACCCAGAAACACACAACAAAGTCTATGTGTGTGCATGTGTGTGTGTGTCTGCTTGGCACCGCAATAACTCAGCGGCTGTTAGGAGCGCTGGGCTGCTGCACTTCTGCAGCATTCAACATGATCTGTCACTCAGCTGGTGGCTCTCACACACACACTAAAAGGTTTTGTCACACAGAGAAGATCTTAAG
This sequence comes from Amphiprion ocellaris, assembly GCF_022539595.1. Taxonomy (NCBI): domain Eukaryota; kingdom Metazoa; phylum Chordata; class Actinopteri; family Pomacentridae; genus Amphiprion; species Amphiprion ocellaris. The sequence goes on along the minus strand of NC_072781.1, from coordinate 25,724,392 downwards.
CTGCCACACGCAAGCATCTCTTCCACCCAGTTACATTTATCTGACAGTCATGGAGACCCCACTGCATTTTAACTCACACAAACATCAAGATGCAGACTCACACAGGTAAAAGAGGCACACTCACACATTTAAGGGACACAACAAACAAAAAAATCCAAGTAATGCATGCCAACGTGCGTACACACAAAACGCACACTCATGCACACTTGAAATATATGCATCCACAGAGAAACAAACAACACACACGCACAGCTGAATGTGTGAGGAAGGTCACGGTGTGGTCTGACGGCTGATGCGTGACGGTGCTGTTCGGGGAAAGAATACCTAATCAAATCAAAACACTGGCAACACACACACACACACGTCCCAATTTAAACAGGGTATCTCCAGGTATTTTCAGAAGTGAATCTTATTTGTTACCAAACAGGAGGGCTTTCAGAGCATCGAGAATCTTGTTAGGCTGTGGTTTTCAGAAAGGGACAGCCAGCTTCGGGTTAGAATTTGTTTGTTAGATTGAAGGAACACACACAAATTCAACAGCTGCTGCGATTCACAGCACACACTCCCAATGCTCATGCCAACGGTTTTCAAGAGCAAACTTGATGGACTGGGTCTGCCACACATTCAGACACGAACTCTCACACACATGGATTTGAGGAACACACACAGTTGGATTTGTGGAAAGCACAGAGAGGCAGGATTTGGATTAGGATGCTAGTGCTAACATGGAACACTGATCCAGCAGTCTACTGGGGACGAAGGCTATCTTCCTTCTGTTTTTAGTGTTTTAACTGCAGACATCAAGGATGAGAAGGAATATTTGTATGTCTCTGAAAGTGGTTTGTAGTGTTTCACTGGCCTCTTCACACACACCCGCTCGTCCAACTCCAACAGAATTGAACGAGCTGGATTGGACCTCACGTTTCTGCTGCAAAACCCTCCTTCACTACTTTGCATAAAGTAATTGGATTTATGGTGTTTTACATATGGTGTCCTGACTTTACTGCGCATGACTTCAACAACAAACACAACTCTGGTGTGTGTGAGTTTGTCCATGTCAAATTAGGAAAGTTTACAAAGAACTGAAAGCTCAAAGTGTGTAAAGAGGGAGTGTAATCACAGTATGTGTGCACATGTACATAGGCTGCACATGCTGGTGTTTCAGTAGCTGTTTCTGCATCTGATTGTCAGATGTGTGAATCAGTAATCAGTGTGAATGAGCCTGTGATTGTGCATGTGTGTGTGTAAGTACACTGGAGCATGAATGAGGCTGTGGCATTAATGATCAGAGTTTGACTTTATTTGACAAGTAAATTTTGCATAAACCCAAAGTCTCTAGTTTGCATTTGAGCCTCCTTACTACTTTGAATATATATACAACCACAAAATGAGATCCACACTTCAGTCCAGTGCCTGAAACTAAATGGGAACTAACAGTGCACAGTGATTCACTCTCTGGGTTCGGTCTGAAAACACAACAAAAACAAAAGTCTTGCCATTGCCTTCTACTAAGTGTTCTGAGTACATCGTGTCTGAAAACACTCCTTCCAGCCCACAGCGTCTACTCCTACATACCCTGAAAAGCATTTTAAAAGTGATACATTCTTTCTTTGGCTTTGTTTGACTGGCTGCATGAATCTCTTTGTGCAATATTCTTCAAAAGTTTTCTACCTCCTGTAGATTTGTGCATATTTTGCTGCTGGCACATACTTTCTCTCTATTTCTATCAACCTTCAGATATCTGTGTTCTCGATGGTATCTTCCACTACCAAAATAATGCAAAATGGTGTTTGAACTTCATTTAGGAAAAGTGCTTTTTCCTTCCACCTCTCTGCTCCACCTGAATACAACTGAAAATGTATATGTAGAAATACACATATTTTGAAGTTGTGCAGTGAGGATTATGAACAGAAGGTTCCTAACACATCTTTATCAGCATCACACTGACCTGACATGTTCGAATTTGGTAAAAGTTAATCTGTGCCATTGCTTTACAGCACGGTGCTTCAAGATCCAGACGTGGAGCTTCCTAAGATTGGGTATTAAACTGTTTGAACACCTCTGAATAACTATGTCATGTTTTTGTGTTCATTAATGGTCGATTCTTGACCCTAAAGGAGCATTTTAGAGGAACTACAAATAGGGACATTACTTTCCTGCACTTCATACAGAATTCATTCCTATCTAAAAGCATACACCTTATAACTGAGTACATACAGTTAACAATCCTGAAGAAATGTCAGTAATGACTTGAGATCAGACTCCAAAGAAGAAATCTCACCAAAAACATCAACTATGATGTGTTTAATAACAATAAAAATAATAAAATCTCATACTCTTACTGCCCATATGATGCAGAGTTCATGGAAAAATACAGTACACCCCAAACTGTAAAAACAGCAGTAGCTGATCTGGAAGATTTAGGATTAGAATCTTCACATATCACATATTATATTATTTTATCTGCTACTATAAACACCAGCAGATTAATTTGAACTTGATCCCATCACCAATGGGACTAAAACCATATTTCATAATCAGCTCAACTGATGCATATCTCAGTTGTTACATAAATTACAACTCTAAATGCAACATTTTTCTTCAGCTATCACTTAAAAAAACATTATGTCTTCTCATCAGACAACCAAAATATTAATTGGATAAAGATATTGACATTTATAGTAAGATGGCTACATGAAACACTTATAATTAGAGATGTCCGATATTGGCTTTTTTTTTTTTTTTTTTGCCAAAAACCGGTATGCCGATATTGTCCAATTCTCAATTCCCGATTCCGATATCAGCCGATACTGATGTATGTGGACTTGGAAATAGTTCTAAACCACAGACATATTGTTAGTCAGGCACAGCAAGCCTGTTACTGCAGAAACACTTGCAGGGCTTAAAGTGAAAAATGATCCAAAATCTGAACTTTTTTGGTTTTGAGTGGGGGTCGGGGTACAATCTAGCTAACTAATAAGAAATGAAGATATCTGCATTCACAAACTCAGAATGGAGATTATAGTAATACTAAAAAGATCATTAGGTGGTGGTCAGTTCTCCATCTGACGACAACATGGTGCAAATATATTGTTTAGCAACCAATCAGTAAAAGACATGGAAAAAGGACATTGATTCACCTTTTAACAATATGTGCACCATTTGCACTACTTACTTTGAAATACAACTATGTAAACCGTTACAGTGCAAAAAATAAATAAAAATATAGCTTTTAACAGCAAAATATAATTCAGTTCAAATAATAACAAAAACATTAAAGTGCTATTTTCTTAAATGCTGGTGCTATGCCAGGTGTACTCATGGAAACAGCATGCTGATTTGACACAGTTTTGACAAAGCATTTTTATCTTAAATCAATTTTTTACACAGATTAACGAGTGGCTGAGATCTAGTGAACGACAAGCCATGTTCGGAAGCACCTTTTATTCTTCTTTACTCTTTACTTTTCCTCTTTACTCTTCTGTCTACTTATCTGTGCACAACATTACTCAAAATAAGTGGAATAACGGATTTGTATAAAATTTTCAGGGAAGGTCAGAAATGACACAAGGACCAAGTGATTAGATTTTGGCAGCGACGCGGCTTATAGTCTGAATCCACGGATTTGTTAAAGATTTCTGTATCACTGCATCACTATAACCATGACAACAAAGGACTCACCTGCAGCTGGATCTCAACGTCTTTGTAAGACCCGCCCCCACTCTACTTCCCATTGGATATTAGTTTGGTTGAGAGCAAAAGCTGTGTTCTCCTCATTCCATTGGTAGATGAACTCGACTGGCAATGTAGTCCTATCCTTTTTCTTTTTTTTTTTTTTTTTGAGCCAAACGTCAGCGCAGAACACAGGAAATCCGGCACGGTTGTTTACATGCTTCAGGACGCAGTTTGATGACATGATGCCAGTAAATGCTGGTGAAATCCAGGCACTATTTTATCGGTTTTCATGATAGGCAAAAAAAACCGATAATGATATTGACCGATAATGCATTTTTATGCCAATATCGGGTCGATAATATCGGTGGGCTGATATTATTGGACATCCCTACTTATAATATAACAAGAAACTTGCAGTATTTACTAATCTCTGTCAAAATGAATAGCTTATGGTCCACCTCGTTCACACGTCAGCAGGGCTTTGACACAAGTCTGTGATTGGCTATGAATCTATTTTATGATATATATTACAAAGCCCTGGGTTCTGTAAATGCCAACCAGCTCAGCGGCTGTGGCTCTCTCTGTTTGGAGGTAAGCTGGGATATAACTGTCTCAGTGGTATATAGGCTGTGCTGCATCACAGTGGGGGAGATGTGCTTGTGTGTGGCTGTATACATGAGGGATGGGAGGAGGAGCATGCGGGTGTATTTGTGCATCTGTGCATTTATAGCCAGGAAGGGTGGGTGTGTCTGCACTTATGATTGCATCTGGCTTTTGTGTGTACTTTCTTGGGAAACAGGTTTGATTCTCTTCCTCCAGCAGCGCAAATCCAGCTTATTGATTAGCCTCCTTGTGGCTACGGTATCGATCCTTTGACTGCTAGAGCTCAAAGAGCACCGCTTGCTATGTGTGTGTGTGTGTGTGTGTGTGTGTGTGTGTGTGTGTGTGTGTGTGTGTGTGTGTGTGACGTTATTAGTCACAGAACGCTGCTCCTTTGGCTGCCCTTCACACCATCCGCTCAAACTAACTCCAATCGACCACAGATATGCTTTAGCTGCTGCAACTGCTGCTGCTGAATGTGTGTGTGTGTGTGTGTTTTAGTGTGTGTGTGTGTGTGTGTGTGTGTGTGTGTGTGTGTGTGTGTGTGTCACATCCAATCTCAGGAACCTTTGAGAGCCCAACTCAGTCCAGATGTACAGAGCACCTAGCGATAACACACTCCCCAAATCCCTGCACTGAATGAACAAAGATACACACAAATACATCAACCCACACAAGTATACACACACATACACACACACACACACACAGCTTCATTTCTATCGCCAACAAAGGCAAGCGCCAGTGTTTTCCATGAAGGAAAGCAGCCTCTTGTTCTCTTTGATAATTTATTCATGGGCTGAAAGAAAAAGACAACATACGGCAGCAGTCTAACGGGACGACAGTGATTTAGTGTTTGTAGAGAGAGCGATAGACGCGAGCAGAGCTGGAAAGACAGAGGAGGAAGGAGACAAAGGGGGGGACAAATGAAGGAGAGATGGAGATGAATGGAGGTGAGGAGAGTGAAACCAACTAGAGAGATAATGGAGTCTCTCCTTGCATAGTGTTTTTTAAGTGAGTGTGAAGTACAATCCGTCCTTTCTCTGTGGCACACTCGTCCCATCTCTTTCACTGGTATTTTCCCTACTTTAAATAAATCTGCATTAAACATTAACTCTATATTCATTACATGACAATGAAAAAGAGCTTGTGTTCTCTGACAGAAATTCTCTGACACTAATGTTTTATTAGATTTTGTTCCTGGAATTTTTTTATTTTTAAACTAGGTGACCTAATACTTCTTATTCCAAGTCTGGTTCTAGTCAGTTCACACCTTAAGCAATGATTAGAACTCTTTGTGGATGTGCACAAGGACAGCTGCTACACCGACAGTCCAGTAGTTGTTATTTTGTTTCTACTTCTGCTTGACATTTGCACAGCTGCCCTTGTAGCGTAGTTGCTGACATACACTTTGGGTGGCAAGTGAACTTGTGCGAAGAGGTCTGCATAGACTCTTGCAGACTTGGGGAGATAACTAAATTTACATAACGCAGATTCTTGCGGACTTTCACACATTCGCAGAGGTGGAGAGTAAATCCGTGGAAAACAGGTTGCAGCACTTCCTGGTTCAACAAGTATGTGTTCTAATACAAAACAGAAAAGTTAAGAAACTATGGCTGTGCTGTCCATTCACCCTGAGTACAAAGTGAAAAATTATTGCTGCTGCTATTCTTGATGGAGTATTGGTATGTTGAAATAGTTTATACTGTTTGAATTATGAGGCTTTGGACTTTGACATAAAGCATAATTTCATGTAGAATGATAAACATCCTCTCTACAACTGGACCCACAGTATTACCTTGGAAAAATCAGAAAATTATTTGAAAAGTGGATCCATGTCTGCGTATGTGAATCCAATAAAGACCCAAGTTATCTTGTATTGCCATGATTCATGCTTTGTCTATTTTTTTAAAAGATTTAATTAAGTTTGCAATTTTAATATGAGGCAAAATGTGAACATCTGCACATTCCATGTTATGTTGATAGCCATGCTGACATGCAAACTATTTTTTCTTGAGGCACCAAGTTTTACAACTGTACATTTGGCTTAAGTTGCTAAAACCAGCTGAAGATAGGTTGGAGATAAGGTTTAAGCACAACAAGTACAGTGGTGCTCATGATATAAAGCAAACTGTTAGTAGGCAACAGGAAGAGACAAATGCTTTGTTGACTCAATCATCCATCCTAACCTCCTCTCTAAGAGGTTCTGCAGCACTGTGACCACATAACGGCAATTCTACATTTGCCTGGAAGACAGGAGTATCATAATTTGCACAGCAACAGTATTGTTGGTCCTTCTCAGGTAGACATACATGTTTATTGTGTTTGTCTGGTGGGAACACAGAATACCAGTCAGCTAATCACAGTTTAACAGATAGTTCACAGGCCTGTGAAAATAACAAGATGAAACCCATCTACATGTGAGACATTTGTCCCCACCACCATCCAAATGTCATTCTACTCCATATCTTAACATTAACACTCTAAAAACAGCGCAGTTAAGTGTCAATTTATTTCTGTGTGAGGACACAAGTGTAGAACACACATTCTAAGATGACAGTTTCAGTGCTGTCGTTCAATTAGTGCCTATAGGCATTGAATAGGAAGTGAGGAGAAGGAGGCAAAGTTGAGCTTTGACAACCCCAATCAAGATGAATAAAATGGTTCACTTGAGTGTGGAGAAGAAAAAGACAACTCCTTGATATTCTACTGTAACTGTGAGACTGAATGTCTGTGCCTGTATTCAGCTTCATCCATGTAACCTGAAAGTATGTCCCTAACATTTCATTCCAAATCAGATAGCCTCTCTTATGGAGATTTCTGTATAAAAACAGCTGGTGACTCTGCTATTACCATTTAATTTAAGATGGCTGGGCAGAAATGTCAATGCTTCCAGTTAATTTTTCATTTAAATGTCCTACATATCCCCGAGTTCCTCCTGTCAATTAATAGACATATCACCCTGCCTGCCCTTTAGCGGCAAACACAAGAAGGAACTTATTTAGTCTGAGAGGATAAAATCTGAGTAGATTTTGAAGGTCAGCGTAATGTTCAAGTGGCTTTCCCGATGAGCAAAAACAACAGGACATGACAAAGCCACAAGAAAATAGTGAGCATTGTGTGGTGGGTAAATTTATTACTGATGACTTAATTTCAGAGGCACCTGATAAAGGATTCTATGAATGTATGGCAGCAACTCTGAAGATACACCGTGGTATCAGGCACTAAGACATCATCAGATAATCCTTTAAATCCTGGCAGTTGTGATTTGGAGCTGCTGCAGATCGAACTGTTCCAGCACATTTCTAAACACCCTCAAATACAACTAAAAAAACTGTCCCACACTCAAAAGTGAGATGCAACAAATTCAGTGTCCTTAACCCCAAAAAATCTTTCTCAGTTGGAGATGTTTGTGATTATCGGTTAATCGATTCGCTGTCACTAATAATTCAACCGATTAAAAATATATCAACCAATAGGGGAGACGACAAAGAAAATGTATTGTGGATTAGCAGCAATACCTGCTTACACCACCAGGTGGTGCCTCTTACTGTTTAACACTAGCAACTCTAGAAGGCACTACAGAATAATATCCACTGAGTTATTTTGGTGTTATTGATTAATTGACTAATGATCGATAAAGCTGCCAGTTATTAGTGAGGAAAACTGTTCAATACTTGCATGTCAGGTCTAGTTGCTTTGGAGTAAAGTGCCATGAATCACTAGTGATGTTCTATAAGAGCAGAATGCTAAATCCTGTTAAAGGCTGGGTTAAATGTTTTTTTTTTGTTTGTTTTTTTTTACATTCTCACTTTCTGCAGTACCTACACATGCTATCTATGGAATGACTGACGGCAAATGAACCACGTTCTCCTATGAACTCCAGCATGACTTCGTTATACCTCTATAAACCATCCCAAGCAGCACACCTCTTCTCTCCATTGCACTACAGGCAGTGCAGCATAAATACTGGCATGACACAGCATCCATGTTTTAGAAAGTTTAAATTTCTCATGTTGGAGACCATCAGACAGTCCATTACAATAAAAAATATCAGGTAGCTCATGCACCTGCACTATCGATTCGTTCGAATGTCAAGTCACATGACCTGACTCTATCTTCCATGATCTGTGACTTGCCTTCAGTCCTGACATTTTATCTAGTGAAGTCTGGTGAGCTATGAGCAATAAAGGCAGATCTGGTGCGGCTGATACAATGACAGTGTGAGGAGCATTGTTAAGATTAATGTACAAGCGCTACTACTGTTAGGGAACTGAGCGGCTGAGGTAAGATGCAGCAGGAGATGATCACATTGGACTGATGTGCCGTGAAGGAGCTGCCTAACATCTGTCCTAACACCTGTGCTGTGGTACGCTGGGGGAAATATTCACACTTACTAAGCTTTATTAAAGAAGTAAAGAAGATACCATTAATTACAAAATCAACATGTTTAAGCAAATACAGTCTTCTTCAGAGCAATTTGTCATCTAGTAGTGAAATATGCTGGTAATTAGTTTCCTGCACTATGCGAGTAACTTAGTTATTGGACATGCTCTCTGTAGTAAGTGTTTAGCATTTGGTAAATATTTTTTATTATTCATTTGCACAGAATTAACTCATACTGCACATTATAATCAGCCTTTCTGCCAAACCAGAACCTGGGATTTTTCTGCTCGCACTGTATACTTGACCTGCCATTGACGTGGGTGTTTCAAACTGATCACAAAGTCAAATGCTTTGGCCCACCGCTAGCTGTAGCAAAGCTTATTCAAACAAATCACATTAATTCTCATCAATGTTCTCACCAGGTATGAAAGGATTGAGATGCATCATTTTGAGCAGTTCAGCAGTATAACCAACATTTTTGTCATACTATCCCAAATTTGGTTTGGAATTGTTAGGTGTAGTGGCAGATATGATGCCTGCGGAGTATACACTGTCTTACAGTTTCAATGACAAAACACTGATATGAAAATAGGGTTTTAAATAATAGCTTTCAGAAAACTTACTTTTTGCTTCTGTCACATTTTTAATCACTGCAGGCTAATTTTTCATGGCAATATATAGTGAAGTCCTGTATGGAAACAGCATGACTATGGCTAGAAGGTGAGAGAACCCAAATATGTCTTTTGTGCGGTATAAGACAGTTTTAATGCCATAAATCATTAAAAAAGATAAAAGAAATGGTTTTTTTAAATGATTTCATTTACAATAATTTAAAGAAAAAAATGGAATCAGTCAGTGCTAACTCTGCCAACTGCTATACAGTATATTGTTTGTGGGATACAACACATTTAGTTACTAAGGAGCTTCAGCATCAATGTAGATTTTTCCAATACAAGACACAGGAAACAAAAGGGTCAGTTATCTTTAACTAAAACTGTGCTGCATTACACATGTCTATGATGTCAAAATGTTCATACAGGTGAAATGTTAAAATGTTAGGTATGGCTTTTTGACCAGATATGTAGTTACTGTGTCTTCACTTTGTAGAGCAATATAGAAAAAGTTACTGAATCTGGTAATGGTTAAAATGTGTGACCCTATATATTGCGATACTTAAATTTAAATAGTTTTATGTCCAATAAAATGTATAGCTAAAATAGCTCATTAAAATATGTGACCCTATTTTAATACCCTGGCAGTACAATTTTTGCTATTAAAATGCAGCATGCAGTAAATTTCCATATCCAATATAGCTTAAATTCCTCAACAAGTCACAGAATAGTGCCTGCTCGTCTGCTTACAGCTGTCTTAGTCAAAAGTACATTTTCAGCCACAGCATGTAAAATAGTACTCCAAGTGATATTACACCAAGTGCACTTCAGCTTAAAACAGGGCCTATGGCAATAGCAGTTCAGAAAATCAAACCATAAACAACTCAAACATCAAGACAGCCTGCCAAGTTTCTGATAAGCCAGAAATGCATCTGATCAGCTCAAAGTCAGATCTCTGATTGTTCAGACAACTAATCAGGCTCCTCTCTAACTGCAAGCAACCCATCAGCAGAGTTTCTGGCAGAATTGAAAATTAGTTGGGAGCAACTGCTGGAAGAATATTTAGACGTATCATGTTGTTGTGACGGCTCTCCCTACTCCAGCATAGATGTACATTTGGCCCTACTCCTACGTACACATCTTTGTACCCATTAATGGAAACTTTCTGTATCTTGAACACAAGCAGTAAAGAAATATGAGCCCAGAGAAGGAAATATGAGAAGCTACTATGAAAGGTTAAGGACACTATATAATCACTTTACTTGAAAAATCTATGAAATATCCATCTTTGATATTGATGTCTGTTTTCCTCAGAGCTCTGTAATAAATGACTGCTAAATTCCACATCTGCTCTCACTCCTCTGATTCCTGCATGCTGCAGAAGGACCGAGCTAAAATTTGTATCCATCAGCAACCAATTTGGGGCTTCATCTGTACAAAGGTCAGCATCCAAAATCTAGGCTTCCTTATTTTTTAAACCCAATCCATTTAAAAGTGAATGGTGCTTTCGCATTAGTCAGGCAATGCAACATTTGTCGCCTCTTAAGTAAAGATCCGTGTCTTTTACGTTTTTCTCATCTAGCATAAATGTGGGTAGAGATGAATAAAAAGTTAAAGGTTCATGTCGAGTTTCATGAATTTCTACACAGGCATAGTGGTAAATATAGACATGCAAGACCAAACTTGTTATGCTTCATATACAATGTCCTCCAAAAGTATGTTAACAGTAGTCTGAAACTGATGTTTTTGCTATTTTAGTCATTTGCATTTGAAGAGGCAATAGATCTAATATTATTTAAAAATTAAATTATTAATTGTATTTGGAATTTGTATTTGTATTATGAATGTATTTGCTTGGCCAGGCACTGCACATCTGCTACATCTCTTCTCTTTGCATGAAAAAAAAAATCATTCAAAGAGAAGATGTCAAAGAAAGAGATGCTGCTGCATGATAGGCTAGTGCCATGATGATATACAGTTAAAGAGAGCGGGAAAAGGCACACAGCAGACTGAAGGATGAGAACGGGATGAGAGAAAGACTGAGACAAGGAGAAAGTAAGTGAGAGCAAAGATAAAGTGTGAAAGAAAGAGGGGGGGAGAGAAACATGGCTGTCAGCATGTTCTCCACTATAGTGAAGATTAAACAGCTTTCAGCATGTCAGCATACACTTGGGCTAACAAGTCTCTCACTTTGTGTCTCACACACACACACACACACACACACACAATAAATGTCCTCAAATATCTCCTTGACACTGGGGCTCATTGACAGCAGGAGTACAGCTGATAAGGAGGAGAAGGAGATGAACAATGCCACATATCTACCACCACGCACACGCACACGCACACACACACACACACTCACAATAGACAAAAACATCCATTCCTACAGCAGACAACATTTATCACATATTGTATGCAAAGACAGACATCAACATGTAGAATATCTGCAGGTCACTGAAGAAGCTTGCAGCCTCCTGATTAAGGATGAGCTCCGATAGATGGTTCAACAAACTCCTTATGATAACATTTCATTCTCTTTTGTGTCAATCTCAGACACAGGCGTCCACAGTCAACAAAACAGCAGCAAAATACAATATTTCAATGGGGGTCCTTGTGACAAAGGAAGTGTGATGGCTGCACCCACAGCCACACAAAAGGTTGCAGCATTTACACACTCACAAACACCACTAGCACATGTTTAGTTACTTTGAGTTGCGGTCACTTAAATTACATACAACAGTTTGTTTTGTTTAAAAGCACTTTGACAACGCACTGTTTTCTGGATGGAATGTGCACATATAGCTTACATTGTTATTTTGCTATTTGTATCAATTCATTTCTCCATTCTTTGCGTTACCTGGCTTCTGTGTGGCACTTCCTGCTTGGAGACAGACAAAAGGTGTGGCTGAGGGCAGAGCATGGCATTAGGCTAAAGTCCCTCCCACGGACCAGACCAAGACCAGACCAGCTCTTGCATCATGTGGGGGATCAGGGTTTCATTGTGTTAATTTTAGTTTTTCCTCTGTGTGTTACATGGGGTCTGATCAACCACTATAAATGTTGCCCCATTGTCTCATTCTGGTAGGTCTGTCAGTTGAGTTGGTGTCTACTTTTTGTTAGCCTTATTTTCAGTAGAGTCACATTATGTTGACCTCTTTTAAGGGCCCTATAACTTTGATTTCATTATCTTTAGTCATTTGTTTTATAAAAGCTACTTTTTTTTGAAAAATAAATCCATCTTTTTTTGGAACTTTAAACCTGTGTTTTTGTGCTTGACTGCTTGGTCCATGACAGGAAGGAATGACAATTACTTTGTTTAAATATCTGCCAATAAACATGCTGAAGAAAGAATTTGTGCCATTTTTCATAACTTCAGAAGCTGCTCAGCCAGCAGGTGTTCTGTAGCTCATTGGATTCTGTGACCTATAGCACTGCAAAGAATTTGCCTCAAGGCCTTGGTAAGTTAATTATGCATGCACAACATTCAGTTAATAGATATTCACTCCATGAAAAAGAATAACTAACATTATTTGGGCAATACAGCACTACATTATTAAGCAAACATTACGGTTCTCCACAACGAAAGGGAAACCGATTGTCAGAGAGCAGTGATCAAATATGTGATTAAAGTATACAACCCATCAGTACAACAGAATGCCCACAGTTTAGTTTGTTTAGTTCAGTATCGTAGTTTCCAGGGTTTTTCTGGCAATGAATAAGCTTTTAGGCTACACATGACAGTAAGTATGATCTGCCTGCACACAGTGAAAGCAGGGTCTGTACATGTCTCTCTCTCTCTCTCTCTCTCACACACACACACACACACACAGACACACACACACACACACACACACACACACACACACACACACACACAGAGCAGCTGATTGAACAGCGTCGTGGTCCAACTCAATTTATGCTTGCTGTTGCAGCTGATGTTGCTACAACTTCCAGACATCACATCTGTCATGGATGTGGTTACTGGCAGGCAGCAAAAACACTTGGGTTAGGTTGAAACAAACATTTTAGCTGATGTACCATCAGACTGAAAAAGAAACAATAAATGCTAGCAGTGGTCTTGCATAGTCTGGTCCCAGGTCCCTATCTCCACAGCGCTAGAAAATGGTCTGGGTGCATCCATTATCCCTTTATCAATAATTATTTAAATCACCTAGAATGAAAAAAATTACAGTGGTAGATATTTCAGCTCTATCTGCCCAGCTCCATGTGAATGCTGGGTGCCAAAGAAAGCTCATGCTCTGTGAATGTTAGCCACTTGAAGTGCACACAAGAAAGCAGAGCTAATATTAGCTCTGAAATCGAGGGTCTGCAGATCCATATGGGAAGAACGTGCAACAATAAACCAAGCACGGAGGTAATTTCATTTTCATCGATTGAGAATAATCATATGCTGATGGCTTTTGATGCCAATAATAAAACGCAGTATCTTTTTTCAAGACTGATTTTTCTTTTCGCACTGGAAAGGATTCAATACAACATCACTTTGTTTTTTAGACGAGCTTTGGATGCATTTCAGGTTAACAGTAACCTGAGACAAATGACAACAAGACAGATTACCAGCAGGCTATTTACAAACTAGTAAGACAACACTACGATTTTCCATATGACTTAATTTTGATTTCAGATTTGACAATAATGAAAAAGACGTAATTCAACTCAAATAATAGGGAATCAGTGATACACAGTAAAGTCAAAGACAGACATTGATTCCCTGATGACTGTAGATGGTTGTTTTGGTTTGTCAAGACATTACAATAGCTGAAGAGGAAATTAAAAACTGCCTGAAATAGTAGTGGATAAAATAAACAAAACCCTCTAGTAGATGTAATTTTATACCACTGCAACAATATCACCTAAAAACATTGTTTTTCAAGCCACAGATTTTCTAGATCAAGCATCTCCACTGTTACAGATTTATTGCTTTTCTCTTTCTTTAATTAACATTAGCTAAATGTTTCATTTTGGAATGTTCGCCACAATTTAAAAGATATCACCTGGAAAATAGGAAGCAGATTAACTGATGTGTAACTGTCAGCTATTGCTCTACAATATAATAATACATCTTGACAAAACAGATATTCTGGACATTGGACGGGTCTCTTTAAAGAAGAAGAAGAAATTTAATAAGATGCTGTGATTGTATGTTTTTGACTGATCCACCAAAATAAACAAAAATACTTAATCACACTGAAGCACACATTCTAAAAAATATAATGCAATACCAGTAACTATCAAATACACTGTATAAAGCTCCTTTCAAAATAAATGAAGAAATTTTTTTTAAAGTTTTACAGATTTGAAGAAACAAAGAATAAAAGTAAATCCAAAATGTGTAGTTCATGACACCTCTAGCTACATTATTATAAACAGTACAGTGAACTAGATCAGTCATGATATTACAAAAAAAGTTCACTCATCAAAAAACCTCAGCCCCAATCAAGACATTTTTATTTGTTGCTATTACTGTATGTAGCACATAAAAGTCAATACAACTGCTAGTATCAATGTGCAGCAGCCAATATGTGCCGTCAGTGCATGTTGATCTGTGTCATGTTTATTTAAAAGCAGCGTTGTTGTTGCCTTGCTGAGGTGTAATGTTTGACCGTGTTGGCTGTGGACAGAATTGAGTCATTGATTTAAACATAAATGACAATTTGGAACAAAAACAGACATTTATTGGAATTGTTTAGTATTCAATTCTGAATTGAAAATAGCCCAAAAGTTGCCATGGAGTTTATTTCATTCAATCTCATTCACCAAAACACACTGTGTGTATCCTTGTGGACATATTTGTGTTTGCTGCCTCAATAATTGTATTAAATACCTATTGTTTTAGTGATCAATATAGGACTGGCCATATTAATCAGCACTATGCAATATTTACACCATTTCACAGATTGTTTTCTCAAATGACGCTAACCCCCAAGTAAGACAAGCAGTGGGGTAGCCTTCCACAACTATTAAGTATTAACTATTAAGAATAAACTATTTAAAAACTGGTTATGTATTGTTTTTGAATAAGTTTAGTGCAGCGTTCCTGCATGTTTTTGTTCTTTAGCATTAATCTGCTGACACTTGATGCAATTGCCAGTAACTACAATATGGTTAAATGTCTCAAATGAGGTACAAAAAGCTGACTAAACTGGGGGAAATGGGAACTAAGTGGAAAACCAGACTGGTACAATAACAAGTCAGGGTAGGAATATGGAAATAAAATAGAAATGTGACAATACATTTTATAGCGTAATGAAAAGGCAATAAAACACGGTTTATGAGCAGATGGAGGTAGAATAAGACACGCTACAGAGTGCAGACCCCAGTATTATTACATTTCACTCTCAGTTGGTACAGTTGCCCATAGCCTACATTCCAGTTCCCTGTAGAGCATCCGAACACACACACACACACTCACGCAGCAGTACTCACACTGCTGAAAGCTATATTATTCCCTCACCGCTTGGCAGGCCATGGAAATACTCTGAATTTACTAACCATGACCCAGAAACACACACATTCAACCCTGTATTTTTCCCTCTCTGTCTCACAAATACATTAGCACGTGCGCACACACACACACACACACACACACACACACACACACACACACACACACACACACACACACACACACACACACACACACACACACACACACACACACACACACACACACACACACACACACAGAGATTGGCATGAGCACCTATCCCAGCTCTGATGGGCCCACACATACATTCAGCTAAAAGCAAAAGTCAGCACACAGCAACTCACAGACGTACTGTTTTATCACACACACATTCACTTCCAGACATCAGTAACTGGAGCTCATTTGGATGTTTTTGAATTATTTTGTAGTCAAAACCACGTCACTTACTTCCATCTTATCTTGGTTAACAGCAGCAAAATTACCTCTCCATCTAATTTCAGATTATATTTTAAACCAGAGTTTTATGCAAGTGTTCTCTCATAATGGCTGGGTGTCATCCTCATGTACAATCTAGTGTGTTAACAGTCTATCTGCATTTTAAAAAAGCTAAATGTGCCAGCAGCAAAGTTTCCACCCATTACACTGACTGACAGAATGCGGTGTATGAAGGACATAGGGAGGACTGTTTAGAGAATAACAGTTTTTACAGATACAGTCAGGTCCATTACTATTTGGATGGCAATGTCATTTTCATAATTCTTCACCACCATGATGAATTTGAAATGAGAACATCAGACTCTAATTCAAGGGGTTTAACAAAATACTGCATTAACCCTTTAAATATTGCAAACTGTATTTAGAAAGCCCCTCCATTTTCACAGGCTCAAAAGTAATTCAGAAAACGAATATAATTATCTTCATAAGGTTATTTCGATTGCAAACCCCTTGCAGTCAATGACTGTGTGAAGTCTGGAACCCACTAAAATGACCAAATGCTGAGTATCCTCCATTGGGATGTTTCTTCAGTACTTTACTGCAGTTGCCTTCAGTTGCTGCTTGTTTGTGGCTCTTTCCACCTTCATTTTAACATTAAGTGAAGAGCACGCTCAGGTGACTTGAGATCAGGTGTCACACTATCATTTTGCTGTAAGTTCATCTTTCTGAAGGATCTTGTTCAACAACTGGACAGCTTTTTAAAGATGTTTTCTAGGAAAGATCTCTCTCATCAGGTCTCTTTGTTTTTGAGAGATAGCAGTGGTTTGCATCCTAAGGTAAACCTTCTGTATTTACATTCATAAAGATGTCTCTTGCTTACAGACTTTGATGATGATTGGGCTACCTCCTTGAAAGTGTTCTAGACTTCACTTGATGGAAAGAATTCTGCAATAATCACCATAAGTTGTCTTCACGGCCTTTTGGTGTTGCTGAGTGCAACACTACAGTCTCTCTTTTTAAGAAAAGGCCACTCCTAAAGTGTCTGCTGTCTCTCCAGTAGGTCTGTTTTGAGGTTTTCAGCCTAAAGCCAGACTTGAATTGACGCAACTTGGACTGAATGTTGAGAGGTCCCATCAACAGCTGCCAAATTCAAATCCAACGCTTGGAATCAACAATGACATTTGATTCACTGAATTTGTCATGAAGTTCCAAGGAAAAATGCACAGCTGACTATCAAACTGTTAACCAGTCAGCTGTCAAATCACTTTTGAGACTGAAAATGGACAGTTTCTCAGTCATCCAGCAAAAAGCAACTGGATTTCTCCTTTAGGTTCTTGAAGATTTAACTAAAGAAACCTCCTGGATGAGAGGGTAAAAATCTTCAAGACCTCAAAAGACAATTCCAGTTGCTTTTCACTGAAGCTTACATAACATAATTGATTTTACTTGAAATGAACTATAGTGGTGTACATTTAAAAGATTGCGTCACTGTCCAAGTATGTTTGAGCCTGTCTGTTAGGAGCCTGTTTAATGCAGATGAGGTTCACTTACACTACTGAGCACACACTTTCATGGATGATAGCATAGTTTTAGAGCTATGGTTCACATCTTTGTGTCCCTGTGCATCAATGAAAAATGATCCACACTGATGCAAAACTAAGGCATCTGTGAACAGCATGAATGTTTATGAGGAGTTTCCCTCGAGGGTTCGGCTCAGAATGCAGGTGGAGCAGCAGCACAGGCTCCCTGCCTCTTTGTTGTCACACATCGAACATTCATAACGCCACACTGGCACACATACGCACAAAGAAAAGCAGCGCTTCTTGTCATCATTCAGGCTTTCACAGTGCTTTACCAAACAATGTGCATACAGCATGACCATTTTCATTGGACTGTAAGTTCACTTACAGGTCAGTTTTTATAGTTAACCGAATTTAAGGGACATTAAAGACAAAAACACAAGCCAATGCTGAAAACTGTATACAACCATAAATGTGACTCTTGTGTGCTTACCTCTATTCAGGTAAGCACACAACAGTGGGCTCAACAGAAAAGCATGTTTGTGACTAAAACACTCCCATTTCTGCTTAATAATTTCAATATATATTTTAACTCTCTATGGCATGAAAACTGAAATCTAATCTCAGTGCTTTAAATTCTGGCACCAAAGAAAAACGAGAAAAAAAATTAATAACAAGTTGGCTGGATTTCTGGTACTGGAGTCTAAGCATTAGTGTAAGCTTGGGGCAGTTTCTATCGTTCGTTAAAAAAGAATTGATCAAAGACATGACAGTCACATCAGCAGGCACACAACATTTGACACTTGTAGTACACAGCTGACTTTTTACCCCTCACCAGAACAATCCTGAAATACATAATCTCATTATCAGAAGACAGCATAGCCGTATGTGTGCATCAGATCAAAACACAATAACTGCCAACCTCATCTACCATGAGAAATGTGTCAAACTGCATATGTCTGTGCAAAATTTCTGTCATATTTACTGCTTCTGACCCTGTTAAACATTTGCTAAAATGAAAAATATTATCTACAGGATTGATTCATATGACATGATGCTTCAGGGAATTGAAAATTAAATTGGATTACTGCAGGTCTTTGTATGTATTAACACAGGTGCTAAATAAATCAAACAGATTTAGCATGTGGGGTGTTACCAAAAAGCTGTGTAATTAACTGCTGTGAAAAAGTCCTCAGTTAGAAATATTGTTGCTATTGCAATAGTTGCATATAGCTTCATTTTGTTGTGTGCAGTGTTTACTGGAGCCAAAGTAGCCCACACAACTGACACAGCTTCTTTTTCTGGACCAGCTCTTCCTTCTGTGCACCCACAGCTACTTCTCTGTCTCAGCTGGCTCACCTTCATTGTCCTCATTGTCCCTCATAGTTGAGTTACATTGGTTAAAAATGCTAGCTGCCAGCTAGGAAGGAGGATGCCAACTGCATCCCTGTGCAGGACCATATAGACAACATGCTAACAACAGGCTAACTGACAATGATTGGTTGTTTGTCGATTAGGCCTTACTTACTAGTTGGTGAGATTCATTGAGCATTCATTGGCCATATGAACCTGGATCAGTGAAAATAGTCACACTGTGGATTAATCCATTTATTTAAAGTCCACTGTACAGTATGTATGACCTGGTTGATTGTCAAATCAGTATTTTTCTGATTATGGCAATTGTTATTGTTTAAAAAAGATCCCACTAAAATTAAAATGTGCTATTTTGAATCTGATAGAATTGCCTCTCAATCTCTCAAGCAATGTCCCGCCCACAGTGCTATCTGACTGGCCACACATTACAAGTAATAGCCTATCATCACTACAGGATACATCTTGAAAAGTTCTTTTTCAATTAAACATAAATTAAAACAAAAATACAGAAATTCATTTAAACTGTGTCAAAATTTAGAATAACATAAAGTTAATGATTTATAGTTTTACTGCAAATGCATATCTGTTCCAAACATCCGTTATCATCCTCCTTCAACACTATTGATGGTATTGTCTTAGAAAAAAAAAACCTATTGATTGATCCCTAAATTAAACCCGCAACTACCTGACTTCAGGGTGATGTGGCAGCACACAGCGCTGCGTACTACAATCGCTGTACAGTTTGTGTATGCAGTAGAGGCCTTCACAGGTCCACTGATTTCCAAAGGCAGACTGGGTCCCAGTAATACTCGTTTTAATTGAACTAGATAAGGTCTCGTTTTACTGCTTTGGGCCTCAGGTCTGTGTGTCAGTATTTCTAATCCTCAAATGACTCCAGATGGATCCACAAGTACTCACTATCAGCTCTGATTACACGTGTTGCAAAAGCAGCGTAGCTACTTTACATCTTGCCCAGGAGAGACGAAGTAACAGTATGGCTGAGCTTGGACCAGGTATGTGCTGATGATAGGAGCAGAGCATAGTTAGCAGTAAAACTGTGTATGTAGCAGTGAATGAACAGTTTGAGCTACATATTGACAGTAAATACTTGTAACAGCTCCCCAGCCAAGTTCTGTATCTTGCTTGCCAAGTGGTGAGCAGTGCAGTGCAGTGCAGAGGGTTGACCCCACTGTTAGCAACAAATTCAGCCCCAGAGCAAAAAACAAAGTCCCCTCAGTGCTTTTGGAAGCTAACACATATATCAGAAGCCTGGCAAGAGAAAACATTTTTGGAAATCAGTATCTATACTACAAATGTATGCTATTAAATGATAAATACTTACCCAAATTTTGCTAATTTATGAGAAAATAAATTAGTCTTTGATGCATTTCTAGAATTATTTTCTATGTTGTAATTTGTTAGTATAAAACTTCTGTTGATCTTTTCACAGACTTGTTAACTGATGGTACATCACAGCACTGCAGCACTGCAGCTCAGTGTTCTAGTCGGTGCGTGAGTCTGTTCAGGTTGAATGCATTCAGATCGGGATTACCTGAGATCTATTTGGGTCGTGTCTCACTGCTCTCAAGTCTCCTCCGGACTGAGTCTCTCTTTTTTTATTAAATAAATTCATTCATGTCAACCTCAGGTATGTTCTCCACAGGTCTGTTTTGGATCATGTAGTTGGACATGGCTGTCTATCTCTCTATGTTGGTCCTGCGATGAACTGGAAGCCTGTCCAGAGTTTACCCACTTCTTGTCATGTCTGCTACAGTAGGCTCCAGCCTGTTGTGACCCTCTACAAGATGAAGTGAGTATAGCTAATGGATGGATGATTTAATCAGGTCCAACATTATGGGCCTGTGACTGTATGGGATATTTGTAGTGCGAGAGCTGCATCACCTATGGAAGCTGAAAAGGCCAATATGTTATCAAACACACATCAAGTTCAAGTTTGGTTTTAGCATCTTTGAGCATTCTGTTTTGATTGAACAAAGTGTGTTTTTGCTTAAAAAAATACTGCAGATGGTGAAAGAAAGGCAAAAGAGCAGGTTCAAACATGCTAAATAAGAGTTGCGTAACAGTACAGTGTAGTGATAGTGAATTAAGCTCTTCCACCTGCAGCTTTAACTAATTTCATTTATCTTAAGATGACAGTAATTCTGAGTTTTACTATGTTTCACTCACAAATCAAACCTACAGTATACCAGTTTAACAGCATCCATCCATTATCAATACACTGCTCACTCCTCAATAGGGTCATGGGGGGTCTGGAGTCTATCCCAGCTGACTTAGGGTGAAGACAGGGGACAACCTGGACAGGTCACCAGTCTGTCACAGGGCTACACATAGAGACAAGCAATCACACTACATTCACATCTACAGACAATTTAGAATTACCAATTATCCTCAGCATTTTTTTTGGACTGTGGGAGGAAGCCGGAGCACTACAGCACTCACCACTGAGCCACTGTGCAGCTCAGTTAAAAATCAACATCAATAAATGAGTTGTCTTTCAGGTTACAGGTAATCCATTATTGATGAGTGCTGTTTGTACCTTTGTGTTGTTGTGTCTGTCCACTTTGTCGGAGTCCTTCTCTTTCTTCTTCTCCTCTTTCTTCTTTTCACGCTCCTTCTGTAGACAAATAAAGAGGAGATGGTGTAAGACAGTGGCAGGTTTGTTTGAGCTTAAACTTATCCACTAAAGTCACATTCGCACAATAAATACCCCTCCTGGAGTTGGGGCCCTTTTTTAAGGCTTGGATAGGTATGATATTCTCCTGGGTAAATTATCAGTACAAAATACTAGGAAGCTAAAGATTATGCTGAAAAAGTTTAAATATTATAATTTGGGGTCAGTTTTGGTGGATTTGAGTAACAGTTCTGATTGACAGTTCTGGCTGGATTCTCCTCCACAGAAAGGCAGCTGAGGCTAATGGGTACTACAGGATTTAGACAAGTGATTTCTCAGAAACAAACTTAGTGAAACTGCTGTTGCTAACATGTAACTATAGTATATGGTTAGAATTAGTTTCAATTCAAAGCAGAATATTGCTGATAAAAATAAATGAAATGGGAACACAGTATTATAGTGTACAGTAGAGAAACCCACTTACACAGTCAACTGTCCTTCACCTACAAATTCTGTCCATGACTCTCACAGTGTACATTTTACTACACATGAAAATTGATTTTAAGAAATTAATTTTTTTACTCCTGAATGTTCTGTGCTCAGCAGGGTGGAGAGCCTCCGATACATTATTTACATCAATAGAATTAAAAACCTTCTCAAAAATTAAGGGTAACATCACCAATGAAAATGCATATTCATACACAGCGGACTCGACTAAATTTGAACATGACATGCATTATTTTTTAATGTATTTTTGTCTCTACAGTCAACTATATAAATGCTACTCTATAAGTCACCTCTGAAACGGAATATCAGACTGATACATTGAACTGACACATTTGCTGTCATGTCATAGTGTAAACTGCATAAGACAAGAAGAAAGAAGGCACTTTTCTTCATTAAACCACCATTTAGTGCCCATTATATCCTTATTTAGGAGGAAGCATGAGTCCTAGTGGTAAAGATTTGCAGCACCTCATAGTAGGTTGAAGACAATTAGATCCCTTTCCTTAATGTGATTTTAATGCACTTACAATGCAGATTTAATGTGCAGACATTATTAGTGTGCAGAGAGTTGATGTAGTGTTTTCAGGTTAATGCTTCTGTCTTGCTTTGTTATATGTAAATGAGGCGGCGCTGATGCCAAAAGGCTTTAGCTAATGACTGTCAGGATGCCAAAGAGAAAAGCTTTAGAACAGCGAGTGAAGCCTACATTCCTGCCAATATGGTACCAATAATAGTCTGTTTCTCTGTGTCTCTACTCTCAATGCAGTTCTCTTACTGGCTGTTCATCTGTGTATGCGCTGAAGGACATTTGTCTTGAGAATGTGACAAAAAGTTGCACATAATCATCGATATTTACAATGATGCAAATCAGAATGAACATTGAGGGCATCCACTGTTATTCTACAGTTGGTATTGTTTTGACTTTAGACTGGTGGAAAGAAATATTAAAAAAGAAAATACAGCACATTATGAAAACTGTGACACAGACCAGGCCTGGGTCAAAGGTCAACCTTGTCATAGAGGAAGAATTTTTCATTTTTATTTTTTTTACTTGAATTTGAATTTCTGATGATTTCTCAGGGGGACATTATTAACAATGTCTGCTGTTTACATATTAACAGTACAACAGAAGCTGGCCTCTGTTCTGTATAAATTGACTAATAATCTTGGCCGTTCATTTTACAGCACATATGCTTCATTTTGCATGCATTTTTGTTGACATATCCATCAGCAAGTTAGACCATGTTATCTCTGAGGCTCTGGCAGGCGCCAACTCTCTGACTCTATTAACTATGAGCTAATGAGGCTAGCATTGCCCAATTTGCTTCAGCAGCATTAGCAGGTTATCATACTCCCATCTGATCGTCACTAATGAAACACAGCAAATTACAGCTGGGATCCTCCTCCACGTATTACGTTGGCTATGGTTCCAGCTTGGATTATTTAATCAGTTCCTGTCTGGTTGGCCAGTGGAACTCAAAGGAACACTGACCCTGCGTACAGGTGCAAAGAATTATGGTTGGTGGAGCTTGTCTGAAATGACTCCCTATCCAAACTCCAAGCGTGAAACTTGTGCTCTGGATAGAAAAAAACCTCAACAATGGAACAATAAAACTAGTAACAATATTAGATCACTACTCACTATAGAGTAAACTAGTGCGTGTTCGGAATAGAGAATAAGTAAAAGAGGGAGTGATTTCTGTCTGCATTCAAACACAAGGAAATATATCTGCTCTGGCATCTGTTAGCTTACCTTGAGACAATACCAATATGAATGGAAGAATTATTCATAATACAAAGTTGCAATCTAAAAATGATAAATGTTAACATTTGGTTATTCTCTGCATCATGCATGAAACCAAATGGTAAGCAAATAGCTCTTCAATTATTTGAGAAAGTCCAGTGTCATGATTCCTTAGACATCTTAGATTGTCGAAATGCTCACCAGAACATTATGTGTTTTCATGGCAAGTCTAAATAAAGGCTTGAAACAGCGGGTTAAGCTGAGCCCTTAGGCAGCTTGGTTTCCATCCAAAAGTGGAAGAAATTTTAGTCAAATTTTGAGAAAATGGGCAAAAGAAAAAGTGAATTAATATTTGTTAGCGTTGCAAATATTGGAGTTGGTTGATTGAAATAAACAGCTTGTGGTGCCAGTTTTCCAGCGTTTTTGTTTGCTTCATGGATAAAGTCAAGAAAATTTCCTCCTTGCTCCACTCAGACATTATGTTTTGCTCTGCCACTATTTCATGTCTCTCCAGTAGAGAGGAAGCTGCAGTGGATGCTGAAGTTGCACGCTTCGTGTACGTCATCCTTTAATCACTACATCTGTCTCCATGGCACCGTGTTTCATTTTGCTTTAATTGATAGAGCAGCTTTTCCACCTCAGGCAAGAGTAAAAATAGATTTGCAATATTGTGAATTTTGGGGGGATTTTCAGCATTTCCATTAAGGGAGTTTTATCTGAAAAATGCAAAAATAGGTGGACAGAGAAGCACCCAGTGCCGGGAGGGGATCTCTTGATTTCTTTTTGATTTCTGTTTCACTATTAACCCCTGTGTAATTCTGTATATTCCACTAAGCTTTGTTTATTGTATTGTACTCTGGCAAAACAATTTCCTCCTGGATTAATGAAGTTGATCTTATCTTATTTTATCTCAAAGTGTAAAACATGTCTGACATAATTTATATGGTCAAATAATCTGAGGCCACACTGAAAAAATGGTCAGGCATTGTCCCAATTGGTGTTTGCTAATTATCATGCAAAGAAATGTATAAGCTTAGTCAGTCTATTGTTGCCTGAATCAGCCGTCCCAACAAAACACTGACAGAGGACAAGATGACAACACCACACTGAATCTACAAGACTACAAGGCAAGAGAACAAGCATAGCACAGCAGCAGCAGCACCACACCACAGAGCATAGAGGAGACCCACACCTCATGTCTAGTCCTGTCAGCCTGGGAGGACGGCGAGCTGGAGGGAGGAGCAGCTTCACATGACTTCTGCTGGAAGACAGAGGATTTCAGGCCGAGGGTTAGACATGGAGACGAGGAGCAGGAAAATGAAGAGAGACAGAGAGAACCATGAGAGCACAGTATGAAGAGAGAGCATGGCAGGAGGAGAAAAGTGAAGCGGAGAGAGAACTGAGTTAATTAGTGGGAATGAAGGAGGATTTTCTCTGCTACAGCAGAGTACTCTTCGCTTCAGTAGATGCTGTGTAGTCCAAGGTTATATTCAGCCCCACAGCTGCACACAGTGAATGGTGTCTAAACAGGGTCGCACATTCCCACAAACACACAATAATAGAGTGTAGGCATGACCTCTATTAACCTGCTGTTGACCTTTGAGACAGACTAAGAGCAGGGCTTGAATTGAACTCTGCAGTCTCCCAGCAACAGTGTCTGGTTGTTTTCACAAGCCTTTTTTTAAAAAAAATTTCTCAGTTCACCAGTATTTTGTAGAGAAGGAAACAACGGATCAGATAGCCTGACAGCAACCGTACGGCTGTCTGACCCTACGACTGTGGAAAAGTTAAAAGAAGGGTTATTTCGATTGTCCACGATCAGCTGTCCCACAGAAATGATCACAGACAACAGACTCTCATGAGCATCATTATGTCTTGAGTTTATTTTTCTAGTTTGTAAATGCAATGAAAACCTATTATCTCAATAGGATTTTTGTTAAAATTGATAAACAACAACACAAAAAAAGCAACTAAAAAAGTAATTTCAAAATTCTACTATTTATCAACGCCTAAGGAAGAAAGAATCATTGGATTTTCAACTTTCAACGATGCTTGAACAACTCATCTGTGGCGTTGCATTGAAAACTTTATAGCTTATAATTGCGATATTAATCAAAATTACTACATTCTATATATCTCATTTCAAAAATTAAAAAAAAAAGAACTGTGTTTGCACCAGATTAAAATAACAAAAATTCTGCACTACTTGGCTCAACCAGGAAGTTATTAGTGACTAAAGTTTAGAGACTTTTTAGGCTGAACTGTGTTGAACAGATAAGAGACAATGGAAACAAATGGAAAATGAAAGAAGTAAAATATCTTTTTTTCAGAACTGGTAACACCTGTGGGCACTGTACAAATTGATTCAAAATTCTTTTAGTTCTTATAAAATAAATACTCAAAGAAATTATATTTTTGTTGTTTCTTTTTTTTATGATTTATGGCATTACAACTTTATGATACTGCAGAAAAGACTGTTTCCATAGAGGTTCAGGACTGTCATGGGTAAAAAAGTGACAGTAGCAAAAAATGCCCACAGATCAATATAAAAAGCAACAATAGGCCTTACAGATAAACAACAACTAGGGTTGTTATTCATACTTTATTTTTAAATGCTGCTTATTCAGTCAATAGAAATTACTATTACAGAAAAAGATAGATTATAAGCACATTTTAGGCACATTAAAGATCCCATATCATTACAAAACCATTTGTATTGTGGCGTGGGTTGTTAAAAACTTGGATGTGCAACATAAAGGCTGTTTAAGATACAAGTGCACTTAAAATAGTTCTTGGCCTCACCCTGAGAAAAGGGTTGTAACTTCCATTCTAGAGAATAGCTGTATACCACACAAAGCCTTGTATCACCATCCACAAACACTTAAATGTTTGAAGTGATCACAGAGACAAAGAGAGGAAAGCTTTTAGTTGGTTGTCGATGCTTGAAAATGTGCCCGTCCCTACAGCACAGGGGACAAAAAGAGCAAAATGTGGCTTTGAACTGCAGTCCCATGCACCTTACTCACCCAAGACTGATTTGAAACCAGTAAACAGGAACTGTGTGGGCTACTGTGTTTTCTTGTTGCTTGTTGTGCTTCAATGCAGCCTAAACTGAATGGTTGCTTACATTTGTTTGCATCTCCTTTGCTCTCTGTGCATACATGAACCACATTTTATTATAGTTGAATTCCCAATAAAGCTGTTCTCATTAACATATTTTTCAGTTTCTTTTGGAACAACTATAAAACAGTGACTGACATGCAGCTCATTAACACTACAGCAGTCACTTCAGAGTCATTTTTAAGCTGCTCTGCACTGCTAAACTACTGATTAGATGAACTTTGCATCATCTGACAAACTCACTATAAATAAAAACAAAGTGCTGCGAATTCTGTGATATTTTGCTGTATAATGACTGCTCAGAGAAAGTGTTAGAAGTGGTAGAAAGACTAAGTGTCAGTAGTTGGGCAGTCAACTTGTTTGCTTCAGGCTTTCAATTACAGATGGAGAAAGTTTTCTTCCTGAAGGGAGCGTGGACAGCAGCTCATTGGTTTTCAGGGCAAAACAGCCTGTTTAGAACAGCCCTATAGCCAGGGTTTATTCAGTCATGGTACAACCCTCTTTGCAGTATTTTAAGATGAAAGACACACTCGTTACTTTTCTGAACAGAAGTACAATAAGGAACATTTAAAGCTGAAGTTTTTTGAATAGTTTCTTTTGTTTTTAGTAACTTGGAGGTGGCATAAGAGGCTCCAAAGTTCATATGGTGAACATGTTAGCTAAAAGCTACCTGCTCACACATCCACAGAACAACATCAGCATTTAGCTTTCCCGGTCACACACATTTAAAAGAATCACATCTTTCCACTCTGAACTATTTTTATAACTACAACCAGGTGGCATTAAAATAAGCTTAAAGACTGGAAGGAAAAGGAAAACACTAACTTGGTTTTGTCTACATTTCAAAAACACCTTGTTAGTTATATGGACCTCATATGTTAAATAGAAATAATTCTTGATTTTATTCTGCCTGAACCTGCAACTTGTCTCTTCACACTGTACTGGTCAATCTACCAGCCACCATGTGGAGCTCACAAGGAACATAAGCCTGAAGCCCTTTGTCAACTTTTCTGGTAGCAAGTCCAATAATGTTTATTCAAGCATGAAGGCTGGTAACAAAAAGAGGAAAAGGCAGCAATACTTTGTCAACTCTACAAGCTGAAATTGTATTGGTGGCAAAAGTAATGGTTAATTTTAATCTACTGTAGGAAAAAATGACCAAACAGTGTTGAAAACCAAAATGCGCATCAAAATAACACTGATGAGTCCAACAGCATGTCCGTCTGTGCATCAAGTGCACAGAAATGTAAGGCAGTCAATCTCACTATGTAGTTCTCCACAAATAGAAATTATGGCAATGCCAGGCAGACAAAGAAATACAGAGGAATGGATGGAGAATGAAGAGAAAGTCAAGAAAGGTTCAATTCCATTAGTACATTTGCATGCATGGCCTTTCATGTTCAGGACACTCAAGAGAATTCAAATGAAGTAAGGGAAAAGCTTTGCCTTCCACTGCTTGGTGCACACAAAATCCAGCATGAATGCAGGCAAGCACCAAGAAATGAAAACGTGATTTCTACAGTAATTACTGCCATTTTCAATTTGTCTTCAAAGTCCATACCAGTCCAATTCCATCAGCCACTTCAACACAGAACTTCCTAAAGCTTTTCAGTCTGTAATAAGACACGTCAGTTAACAGATTTAACTAAGCAGTTCTGAAGCTACCTTGCCCTCATCTTTATCCCTTCCTTGTTTATTCTTTGCCATCTGGCTGTTCACTGCCTTCTACATGCACTACAGCTTCAGCTACCTCCCTGAAGATCTGTGCCTTGTCTCCACGTACTGCCTCGCCACACAACAGCTGAACAGATTAATTATTCCAAAAGGAAGGGAAAGTAATCAGGTCATTAAAACACTAAAAATATATATGTTTTTTGCAGTCTATTGAGGGGGTAAAAAGGACAGAGTGCATCCACAGAGCACTGAGCCATATGAAGCAACAGTGAGGCGTTAAATAAGATTATTCTCTGAATCAGAATGAAGGAAAATTGGAAAAAAAAAGAACTCTAAAATGATTGGAATATACTTTCATGACAAAACTGAATTCACACACTGGTGGAATGTGGAAAATTCAACTATCTAATCCAGTGGTTCAAGACAACAAACCAGCAATCTTATTTTCATCCGTTGCAAAAACTATAGAAATATGTAAATTTTTTTTTTTTTTACTCAGATGACAAGAAGCAACTTTTGCTGAAGGCCTGAATGTGTGAATTTGAGGTTCATCTTATGCTACACTGCTTGTCTAAATGGCTACACGCCGTCTTGAGAAGTCTATCTGTATACTGCCTTTACTCACACCTCGCTGTTCA
This sequence comes from Amphiprion ocellaris, assembly GCF_022539595.1. NCBI lineage: Eukaryota > Metazoa > Chordata > Actinopteri > Pomacentridae > Amphiprion > Amphiprion ocellaris. The sequence goes on along the minus strand of NC_072781.1, from coordinate 25,695,025 downwards.
CTCACCTGCTGATTCTACAGCAAACCTCACTCAGTACTTTATTGTTTTTTGGTATCCCATCACTATAGAACTTATGATCAAGCCTATAGCAGTAGCATGGGGAGCAGCCTTGGATGGAACAAACTGCAAAGCATTCTGGTTGTAGTTTATAGGGAGTGCTTTCTGTTTTCTGTGATCAAAGACCACCAATTTCAGAAAAAAAATCGCACGTTTCCACCAAATACATGACCTAGTTTTGTGACATAATTCGTCTCCTTTATTAAGTCAGGACACCTTTACCGACCAACATGGCTGTAATGACACAAAAAGCATCCTTCCAGCCTAAAGGAAAACTATAATGTAACACAACATGAGTTTTTTTTGTTGTCAATATAGCTGCAAAAAGTTCCAAAGGCAGGAAAAACGCGCAAAGCCAAATGTTCAGACAGAAAACATTACATGTCCACAGGTACAGCAAGTGTGGCAGGTCAAAGCTGAACCAGTCAGTTTACAACAGTTTGTATTGTAAATGTGCAGTGTGTTTCCATTTCCAAACAGCAGCAGGTGTGTGGTACAGACAAGGTACAGGTACGTAAGCAAGCAGGGCAGTCCAAAGCATCCCATTCATCAAGAGAGACAGAGTAGGACACAGCAAGAAGAACTTCATCATTTGTTCTGATAAGAATGCATCATTTTCAGATTCTGAGCATCGAAACTCAGGATGGACACGTGACAGAATCTCACAGTTCAAGTATTTTCTCTACCTCAACCAGCACGGTAGGCATGAATAGCATTTGCAAGGTCACACTTCTAATAAAACTTATATTTGTAAGAATTGACACATTTTTTTGGGAAGGTTTTACTTAGTGTCCAAGTTACGCAAGCCTCCAGTACAGAAAGACCCTTAAAATATGTTTTAATAAAGGTTAAGGCCCCTACTTTCCTCAAGGATTATGTTGAGGACTATACCATCTTATCAGTATAGTATCAAGAATCACGCTGACTTGCATCAGGTATAGTGTAATGTTTAGCTAAGTTCTGCTATTTGTGATCCACGTTTAGCTCATATAATTAATTATTTCTTAGCTCTTGGTCTAAGTTCTTCAGTAATGGGGGCTTATTATCGAACATGGGGCTTCAAATGCTTTTACTGACTCATAAAGAATGAGCCACACTAACTAATACAAGTGGTTAAGTTTAACTCAGCTCCTGGTTTGAGCGTACTTTAACGAGCTGAAGGTAAACACATTAAAAACTGATGCTTGTGAAACTAACAACTTTACAGAAAAATGTCAAATTATATCCTTTTGTCAGGTGGATCAGAGACACAATTACCAATCACACAGAGGAGAGGAGGAAATGTTGGAGATTCTTCCACAGATAGCAGAGTAGCCTACTACGAGAGAGACAAAGCCATCTCAAGCAATCAACTGAGATGGGAAAAACAGCAGATGTGTCCATAAGACGACAGCGTGATTAGCACATTAGGTGAGGGATTTTTGAAGGGGCACTGTGCATTTCAATAAAGATATATTGGATTAGTTGGTAATTATTAATATCAGTGAAAACCTTCCATTTTAATATAGACACCTGTATTAAGAGGGGTTTGTTTTTAATCATTTCATTGATGTGAGAAGCCTAGAAGATGAGACAACTGACAGCTTTGTTGTTGCCACCAAGAGACGTTACGAATTCAGGACAGATGTGCAGCAGTGATGATGTTGTGAGCTTATTGTTCAATCTGGTAGATTGTGTGAAACGTCCACTGTCAGCCGTTACTTAACACCAGCCAGGTCAAGCTTCTTTGTACAGTCCCGACCAACAGTTACAGACTCAACAGGTTTTATAGGCCCACATTTAACAAAGGAAACAGAATTATACCTACAGATATATGTGTCAGATATATGGCTACCTTCAGGCAGTTACTTCAGACTAAATAAATAGGAATCTTTCAATGTTGAACACCCCAACAAATGAATCCTTCCCAGGACACAAAGTTACAGTTCTGCCGGAGTGGACCTCTTACAGGCTGCACATACTATCATGATCACTTGAGGATGATAAATTGCCCGATTTATAATAAACTGAATTCTGTCCCATATGTCCTAGTTAATCTCTGAAGGACAATGCATAAGCTCAGATCATGCAGCTGCTGGTTGGTGAAAATGAGGAGTAGGCAGAAATATACATAAATCCTTGTCTTATTGCCTACAGTATTAAATGATAATTCTGGTTTATGTTAATCTGATGTATTTCTTATTAATGTGGTAACTGTGGCTAAGTTCCATGCTAACTTTGTACTCTTCACCTCTGTTGCAGATATTTGAGAAACAGCATTTAGCAGGTAATTAGCCTGAACTTCTGCAACCTTTCAAAGAATGTGAGTTTTAACATCACTCATTTTAAACATCTGTTGTCAAGTCTGACTGAAAGTAAACTGTTTGTTTGGAACAGGTGTTTTAGTAACTGCATTCACTTTTATGGACCATATGGAGAGCTGAGTGTTCAGTCAGGCTGGTCTGGGTCTTTCCTTCCAGCTAATTTTTGGGAGATGAAACATCATATCCAGGACAGCAATGTTTTTCAAATCAGCAGATTCATTAGTTGTAGTTCTCATCCATGGACACATGGACAATTTCTCAGTCTGGCATCAAATGGTCTGACTCTTTGCTGCAACACTTTTCTTCTGTGAAAGTCAACCTTCCACACATGAATAAACCATCATGTGCCGCTGTATATGCTGGTGATTTGGTCAGTCAGTAAGTCTTCCCGGATTGAGTGAGATCCCTAATGCAGTTAGTAAATTTCCATTCCCAGTGGCAATTTTTGTTTAACTTCGGTCAGACTCAAAAATAAACTTTTAAAATGATTCATGTAAAAATTGCAGGAAACTCATGCCAACTGCCCCTCTGTACACCATTCACAAGCTGTTTTGTGCAGCTTTAACAAATATGATACTTTGTTGGGAAATACATCACACTGAAATAACCAGAATTGCCATTTAACTGCATAAGGCATTTTTCAATTTTTTAAAAAATTATTTCAGCAAAGATAATCTAAAGCCAACTCTCTGGTTTCACTCTGTTTCTAATGTCAGCTCTGAATGTAAGGGGAGCACCTGGTTGCATCTTCATGAATATCAATAAATGGACCAGTACCGCAGACATTCCTATATGACAGATGCTCAGGTTCTTCTTTGAAAAACGTAGAAAGACTAAGTGCTATACAGAATGATGATCAAACTGAATTAAATATTTTGTAAGTGCCATTATGTCCAGGCAAAACAGAGGTGTGGATTTCAATCAAAAGCTATATAAGCAAGCTACAAAGTTCTAGCAGTTGAGTATGTTATGCCTCCACACACACCGCTGCAGCTAGAAAGGCTGTGAATTTGAAATAGGATGGTATGCAAGTCCTGCTCAGGACTGCTGAAAGGATACACCAAGCACCGCTTACCATTTTACTAGTAAAAGCAGCCATGAATTTGCAGAAAGCGATTACATCATGACCATCAACCCACCTCTTTTCCTTCCTCACTGCCATCATCTCCCCCTCCTTTGCTCTCTAAACCACCTTGGGGTGGAAACTAACGCTGACTACAGTATGTCTTTCTAAGGGCAGAACAGAGAAATGTTTTCTCCATTTTTCATCTTTTCCCATTTCTATCCTTCTCCCTCCCCCTTCAGCTGCTCCTGTTGCCTGTGGTGGTGAAACGAGTGCAGCTGAGATGTGAATTTAGAGCATTTTCTACCCCGCTACTTATTCTGTTGATGTCTTTTAAGGGTTTTTTTTCTCTCTCTCTCAAAACTTCCTCCTCTTTCGACTTTGATGCTGCTGGAGATGTCGACACAGCACTAAACAGGCACAGATGGGCTGATGATGAAGATAAAGAGAAAGGAGGCTGGAGGGTAAGGTGGGGGGAGCGAAAGGGATACAGAGGGACGGGAGGGGGGATAAAAAGAGGATAGATAACAAGAGGAGTGGTGAGAGCCGGGTGAAAGAGGATGAGCAGAGGTTGAATGGATATTAGGACTTGGAGATAGAAGCGTATGGCTCTCTGCTGTGGCGAGTGCTGATAGTGTGAAAGAGGGACGGTTAACATCTTAACTGAAATTTGTCTGCTGGGTAGGCCTTTAACAGCTTCATTTGTACTCTTACAGAGGACACTCGCTGAGGCAAAGTGGAATAGTTATACAGAGACTAATAAAAAAAGAATTATGGAGGGTGGGAGATGGTTTTAGATGTTTGAGCTGTAATATAATCCCACTGCGATCTCACAGAGTATTGAGTCATGGTCAACTGAATGACCTTGAGCTATGTGTTGTGGCTCAGTTGTGGTGATGAATCATGAATTAGGGAGGACTTCTCATAAAGCTGAATACACTTGGGAAGAAAGAAAAGATATACACAACATTAGAGCCAAACCTTTACAGTCTGATAAGGTCATCTTTGGCTCCATTCCAGCTTGTGGTAGCATCAAACAGATGTTGCAGGCTCAAATAACTGATGGCATTCCTTGTCTATGCTCAGAAGGTGCACATATTGAATCACATATTTATAGGAGGGATACATGGAGACTGAAACATCTTGCTAAATTTGACACAAAGGTAACACCAGCAGCATCTGAAATCCCGTCTGTTGGTGGATACGCTTGCAGAGACGATGTGAATCTGAATTGATCGTTTACTTACAGAGAAAGCAACAAAAAACAACAACATTCAGAAGTGTCTAATGGTCCATAATGATTAGTTAGCACATTTAAATGCTGCATATTGTCAATAAGAGAGCTAAAATAGTCGATTAAGACAAGTAGATCATATTCATAAAATGCTTACATGAACCATTTAAGTCATCGGTGCAGTTTCAGCTTGAGAACTGCACAAAGTAATCAAATAAGACACAGGGGTCTTATTTGAATAAGCTTCACTGAAATTGTCACTGGAGAAAGTGAGCTGGGGCTACATTCAGCATGAGCTCTACATGACAATCCGTTAATTGACTCATACAGCGTGAGCAGAAACTTAAACAGAGCTGATTAAAAGGCGTAGGGTGAGTTAAGACATCCTGCAAGATTCACAAAAATCAATCAGCGCCAACCAGGTTTAAAGGCTAAGCCAAAGAGAATACCATAGCTGATCACATTTTGGCAGTGGTCCAGTGACACTTTTGTTCCTGAAGAGTGAATGGACTTCAGACAGAAACAGTTTGGACCACAGAGCACCGATCTGAAATTCTATACCAAAACAAATATCCTGTACCAATTCGTGTAGGATGAAGTCATGTCTTTGCCCAAGAAAGAGAGATCGATTTAAGTAGTGAAGAGTAAGAAAGCAAACTGAGGAAAACAACTGCTTACTAACCTCCGTCCAAAGGAAGGAGAGGTCCACTCACACAATTTAACAATGACTTAAACTCTGCAGGTGTTTAAATTGAAGGCAGTCAGCCAGGAATGTAGCTTAGAGCATATTTGCCTTGCATAACATGAATTAATCAGAATCATAAATTAATTAGCATCATAACTCCAATGTCATATGACATTATATCTACAGAATCATGTAGCAAAGCTTACCATCATCAAACACATGGACCTCAGCTTCAGAAACAGCCACAGTAAAGAAAAGCAGCTCACTCATTCATCACTGAGGACATAAGACAAGGTGAGCTCATTAAGTGGATACTAAAAGTTAATACAAGCAGTTATTTGACATTGACGTGTTGCAGAGCTCACAGTAAAGACAGCTCAAATCTGGGGTGATATTTAGCAGTGTGTGCAGTAAACTACTGTGGCATGTTTAGTATCGACATATTCATTGCATTCTCAAGATTCATATGCTAACACACTGGCTTGACTAACTTAAAAAGTAAGCTCACAACGGACTTCAAAAGGCAGTCGTGTTAATTCCAGATGATACAGCATCATTCAGAGGGTTAAAAGTATGTCAAGTAAACCAAGAACTGAAGAGGAGAATAATTGCAGTTTTGAGATCATGGTCATCAGTGAGGCAGAGTCTAAAATATAAGCCATGGTCCTATTTCAGTGTTTAAATCATGCTAAAAATAGGCCTGTTGGAGGGCTGCTATTCAAACAAGACATTTTCCAATGAAGGACACCAGCTTCCCTTTGACCTTTCACTTGTCTTTAGTTACACAATAAACATTTTCTCAATGAGGAAAAACTAAGATGGTACTTTGTAGCTTAGTCTTATTCACTGAATATGATAAATACTGGTAGAAAATCATTTTGTTAGTTGATCAGTGACTACCATACTACCGCTATAGACTCATGTGTACAGTTGTTTGCTGAATTATTTGTAAAACATTTTCAAAAGATTTGTGAGACATAGATCAAGAGAGAACGGGGGCCCACAGCGACTGCTTATGTATGGGGGCCAGAATTAGGAGCTACACCCCTGAGAGTAAGGGACTGATGCAACAATCGCTGCAAATTTTCAAAAGAAAGAGCTTCAGAAAGATGATCCAACCCTCCACACAGCTGGCCAACCACTGCTTGGAGAGGCTGCGATCATGAATTGTCGGTTTCAAAAAACTGCCTCCTGTTTGTCAGCATGCTAAAGCATACAGCCATCTACAATCATCAAGCCTCTTCAAATAAAAAACAACTGACAAATGAAAAATGAAATCAGTAATAATGTGAAGGTCAATTTGTGTCAGTCATGGTCTCCAATGTAACTTAACCATTCAGTTCCACTAAAACTGACAAAGAAATCTGTGCTGTTCTGCTCAACCAAACAACAAACGTGACCTCAGCCAGATTCTCTCTGTAGCTCTTCTACCATCTACTGACGTCACAAGACAATATGTCAGGGGATGGCAGAAGTTAAGTGGGTAGCCACAGCTGGCTACAGGAACACACACAACACTGGTAAGTGTTTTGGACATAGCAGACAGAACATCCCTATGACTAACACTGGCAAATTAGGTTGAAAATCAGCAAAGTCTCCCTGCAGGGCGACTGTGCTGTTCTCTTGTGACATTTTTAGGCCAATCACTGGGCTCATCACAGAGTGTTTGCAAGATGCACTCTGATGTCTTGTTGATTCAAGTAACATTGAAATAATTTGCAGTGCATATACACGCACAGACACACACCTACTAATTCACTCATGATAGAACAATGAGCTCAGGCTGGATGGGCAGTCGAAAGAGAGAGCACTCAAGCACTTAAGTAAAAAAAGATCACCGCTCTCTATCACGACCTTTCTCTTCATCGGTCTCAAACATGTACACAAATACAATCCAGCAATTCAAATTCTTAGAAACACTAGAACTTTCAGTCCATATCTACACCAGCAAAGATTTTTGAATGCCATTTATTTGGTTTCACGACACAAACATATGTTCCTAAATTTCAGAAGCGAAATGCTAAGAAATACGTGGAAGAGGACTGTGGGTATCACTTGAAATTTTTCAATATCAGTGCCAATAAAACACCTGAGTATTGATACCAAACAAGTACTTTTTTCACACTTCTGAGTGTAAACCTCTCATTTTCAGTTACTGTACTGGATCAATTTGATGACTTTATGACTCTTCACATTTTGGCACATAATTAGGCTACTATAATTGTTCCATTTAAGCAAACCAAGTCACCTAAGTCGATTTTGGACACATACCTTCGCTAATGTCTCATGAGTTAGTCTTGTATTCTAAAACTAATCCAAAAGCACACTGTGCAGTTATATTGAGGTGAAGACAGTATCAGCCTATAAATATAGCCTTAGCATAATGAAAATGGAACTGTTTGGGTCCCAGAACATGATGTCAGTAGCATTATACACATGGAATAACTAGTGCACTAGCTAATGGTAGACTGCATGGAATTAACCCAACAGTTCTGTGATCTACTTTGATGTCAAAACACTGAATTTCAAATGGCAAGGAATTTGCATGTCTGATCACAGCACTGACACATCTCAGAACAGGTGTGTGGCAGCACTTCAAGTTCTACACCTTAGACTGAAGAAATGACCTTTGCTAATTTTTTTTGAAAAGACAGCATACCTCGCAAAAAATGTGAAAACTCACGTGCTTTGTTACTAGTCAAATGAGGCAGCAGAGGCACCAGAAAAAAACTGCAACAACATCAGCTACGTTTAGCTCTGCTTAGCTTCAAGACCTCTGCCAAAGATGAACTTAGATTTGTCTGGAGGAAAACAACAGGAATTTGTACTTTGTCTTTACAGCTCGCCGCACAGCCCATGTCCACGACCAAAAGATAATTTCAAGAGATTGCTTGCAAGTAAAACTCAATGTGTCAATCATTTTTGTTCAAAGTTACAAAAGTTGAGTAATTTCACTTAATTGACCCAAAACTTTTTGCCATGTTAGTCAAACTTCTTATAGGTCTTGGTAGGTCTACGTGATGAAAACAATAGCAATATGTACCAGCAATAGATACTCCATCAACAGCCATAAGAAAATTACTTCATAGAATGTTTACTAGTTCCACTTAAATACATTTCATGCAAACTGTCATGAAATTACATAATAAAAACACAAGGTTTGGTTGCATGAACAAACCCCCAAGTGTTCTCCCTGAATCATAAAGAGGCCGTTCCATCTGTTGATATTGTAGCCTCTATGCCTTCTGTCTCCCTCCCTGTGGTTTCCATACAGGTCTCCCGAGGCATGCTAGTCAGTGGACCTTCCTCTGTGGAGGTCGTAAATGGTGGGAACCAATAAGACAGGCTTCGCCATCTGAAAACCTTCACCCAAGCAACACCCTCCCAGTGGCTTGCTCCAAGGGCTGATGGACTTGATGTTGGGTGCAGGCGGAGGCCAGCACAGTTTCCATGTCAACTTGTACTCAGTCCAGGTTAGCCACCACAATCGAAAATTCAGTGCAGCATGGCTGCTTCATTCTGGTCACCATTTACATGCCTCCAGGTTTTACTTGTGTACCAAGGTGAGATGACTCCTTTGACTTTATTTACTCACATTGTTTTCAATGAGACAATGATCAATGGCCTGAAGTGGTTCAATTCAAAGTGAAGTTGTAAAATCAACTTAAACCTGTTTTCTCTATGCCTCTATTAAAAATTGTTCATCACAAATTATTAATACTTATACACAAGAATCAGACCTAACAGGTGCCATCTTGCAGTGTTAGTCAATTTTGATGTTTACTGTAAAACGTCTCATTAAATTGTTATTCAGAACAATCATGGTGAAATGTGGAATACAAAATTATGTCTCATTATCATCAATTCAGAGTAAATGCCTTTTCCTTGAACAACCAGAATAGAAATGACATTTCTCCAAGACATACTGTAGCATCCATCATCTCACAATATGAATACTGACCCTTTCCAGTTCTCAGATAACTGCAAATACCATCCAAACATGCTGGTAAACAACTACAATCCAGTATGATGTAACTGCAGTGAGGCATGCAGAGACACAAACAGTTTCTTTTTTGTAAGTGTTCAACAAATAAATCAAGCCAGCATATTCCACACTCTCATTCCAGCACACACACACACACACACACACACACACACACACACTCGTGCATACACAAACTATAGCTCAGGGTTACTGTAGACCGCCCTCTCCTCTTCTTTCTCCATCTGCGTGAAACTGCTTAAAGTGATAATGAGTTGTTTTTAATAATTAATTTGCATATAAAAGCCAAGCCGTCTGTGTGGGTGGCAGAAACAGATCCTAGATCACAGTCTGGCTGCTGGCAATGCTTCAGAGAAAGCCAGAAAAAAACAGAGAGAGAGAGGCAGGAGAGGAGAGCAAAAAATAAAAAGACAAGCAGAGAAACAGAGAGAAGAAGAAAATGAGGGAAACTAAAAGATAGTGAAGTGAAATAAAGACGCACCCGAGAAAGACTGCTGTGGACAAGACAGTTCGCATCAATGTAACAGTGTTTGGTGTTTTTGTTTGAGAGTGTTTCCATTTCCCTGAAACTTTATGCTGTTCAGTTCACCTTCCAGTCAGTTTGGATGTAAGGATGGGATTTGGCATGCTGTTATTAGTTTTCAGTAATGTCTGAAAGTCTTTGACAGCAGCTGTGTTATACAGAACTCTGATACCTTACATCGAGAATTTCTAAGAGTGTAATTATTAGGGATGTCCCAAACGAGGTATTTTGCTTCCGATCCCTAAAAACTTGGCATCTGTCGATAACCAACACCATTCTCATAGATTACATACACTACAAGTATACAAGTATTGTAGATGAGCTATAGTGCCTGGTTGCACAACCAGGTGAAGCCTCTTAATGATTCATACTATAGTGAGCCGAGGAGGTGGGCAGGTCTGGCAAGCAGAGACCATTGCGGTGGGTTTAGCTAGTAATGGGACACCATGAAAAAGTCTTTTGTGAGGCTTACTGACCTCCAACAAGTGCACATGTGTAAAATCCTGTATCCTGGTGGCATATGTGATAGCCACCTTTTATATCATGTGTCTGTGATTTAAAATAACAATATCAGCAAAGCACAAATGTCCAGCATGTTCAAGCTGTATAAATAAATCAATTATAGATTGATAATGATGCATTTATCAAGAAAATTATTCAAATTACGACACCTTGGTGAAAGCAGACATGAACAAAGTATTGGGCTCAGGTTAATGCCAATACTGATTAGTTAAAAAGTGCCTTGATCAGCCTCAGGACACCCCTAGTGATTTTTGATCAAATTATAAGAGCACCAGCTTATACTCAGATATAACTCTCTCTTTAGCTGTAAATGGTGAGAAATGTTAGAATGACTGTCACTGCAACATTAACTATAGCTAATTTTTCATTAATTAGTCAGCAAAACTATGCAAACATTACTTGGTTGAGAAAAAACCCACTCCGATCATTCAGATTTTTGAGAGAGTAGGTAGAAAAAAATCCTGTGTGATGTGTCTTTCTCTATATAACAATCTTGCTGATAATTTTTAGACAAGTTGTGCCAAATTTATTTACACACATTGTCTCATGTTTAACGTGTTGCAAATTTGCCAAAAACTTGCCAACTTGATGATGTCATGATGTTCCCATCTGTACTGAAGACCCTCTCTAAAGAGACACTTGAGGGGGGGTTAATAGGTATTTCCTCACAAATCATTTAGTTTTGGGAAGTTGGTTTCATGCAGTTTCCACTACTGAAGTGTGTCTGTGTCTGGGTCTGTGTCAGGGGACAAGGACGCTAACAGTTCAGCTCTGATTTTGTCTTCCTCAGAAGTCTGGAAGGCAGCTGTCACAGACTTCTTGAAGAAGCTCTCTAGTGTTTTCATCCTCTTTGTCACTGGCTCAGCGTATCTAAGACATCTTTTCCAGAGACTCACACTGAACATCAGGATCCTCTTGATGTACACTCACAGCTGTGCATGGCTCAGGGGGACACATGACAGCCATCAGGAACAGCAGTAACAGGCCAGTCTTGTACTTTCTGCATCAGAAAGTACCCAAAGGTAACCCAGAGTCCGCTAGGGTGCATGTGACGTAAATTTCGTCTGTTTTCTCGCCAGATCTGTGAGAGTCCACACATTGCCCTCTGCAGACATCTATGTGTAGCCTAAGATTTGTTTCTGTGTGGCAACTACACTGCAAGGGAAGTGTTGACATCTGTATTGACAGTAGTGTGCATGCAAGGAACATGTAGATATGACCTACTGTGGAACAGAGTCTTCCAAGTGGTTGAGAAAGTAGCAACAATAATATACAACCACAAGTCCATGGTGTTGACCTAGTGAAGTATCATCAAGATTACAGCTTCTTCCATACATCTGTCCACCTTGTCATGTACTTTGTAAGCTGTCTGGAATTGGGGATCGAAGCAATTGAACCAGGACTTAAACTGTAGCAGGATCGCTATTTTTGTGTTTAGACACTCCAGTATGTTGCTTTTAATTTTCTTTGTGAGCTCAGAGTAACCTTCATCAGGGTTCAGGAGACTGTTTGAACAGGTGGAACATTGGTTTGAGTACAGAGATGCTTGCGTATATTTCACCAGATAATGTATCTGTGAAGTCGTTCAGAAGCTTTATGGTACTGTTCACTTATTCCAGCACATTATTGTCTTGCAGGTGAGTACCAAGTGGCATATTTTTTTTTGAGCCTAACACTCGTTCAGTGGCTTCCTTTTCATGTATCCGTTCAACTAACTGTTGTCCTGAACTCCACCCAATTGGACAGAGATAAGCTGATGTGCAGGTAGACCAAGATCAGTTAGTTCCAGCACCATATGTCTTTAAAGGAGAAAGCAGGGTCGTGGTCTCTGGAAAGGACAATGGCAAATTCTATCTGAATGTCGTCCACAGAATTCTCCAGTATTAATATCTATTAATGTCTATCTAAGTCTTTAATCCCTTGAGCTATTACGTCCCCAATACAGTTTTTGAAAAAGCAGGACGTCTAGGGACAGACGCTGTTCAGTCCCCAGTCCTTGTCAATGAAATGATCAGTCAGGCTCATAAAGCTGCATGGTTCTGCTAGTTCAGAGACTTGTTGTTGGAGAGTCAAATTACACTTTCTACAACTGCACCGCAACCTCCTCTCATGTGTTGTTGTACAAATGTGACAACGCTAGTTCCACAAAATATTTGCAGGTCATTGTTTAATGCTTGGAATTCACTTTGTTCAACATCGAGACAAACCCAGGATTATGGATCATGTAAACGTAAGCATTTACAGGATGAAATGCCAACACTTCTGTAAATCCCCCCTCTAGCACCCTGTCTTGTCAGACAGGGTGACACTAAGAAATGAAGCAGCTATAAGCAAGTAAGTTCGGGTTTTGGAACAGCATCAGGATCGTGAAAAGACAGTCATTACTGCTTTTGCACTGCATACTTTTGTTCCAGGTGCTGGAACATGTTTGGCATGCTGCTACTTTTCAGTTTAACAGACTTTTTTCCTAAATTTACATCAAGTCGGACCTTGCAAGGCAAAATCATCTTCATATCGCAAATGTAGTATTGGTATTAGTCCGCCATCTTAAGCAACTGTGGCTGCCATTAATCAAGCTTGTTGTTCACAGCAAAGCCCAGACATGCAGGTATCTTTAAGAAAACAATGCGTTGATCACAGGCGAATGCCGTCTTTCACAACATGTGTGCTGTCATTGATAAGGGACCAAGCTCCAGAAACATCCATCCATCCATTATCCATATACTGCTTAATCCTCATTAGAGCTGCGGGGGGAAGGGGACACCCTGGACAGGTCGCCAGTCTGTCGCAAGGCTACATACACAGACAAACTATCACACTCGCATTCACACCTACGGGAAATTTAGAATAATCAATTACCCTCAGCATATTTTTGGACTGTGGGAGGAAGCTGGAGTACCCAGAGAAAGCCCACGCATGCACAGAGAGAACATGCAAACTCCATGCAGAAAGAACCCGGGAAGGCCGGGACATGAACCGGAGATCTTCTAGCTGCACGGCAAAAGTGCTAACCACCAAGCCAATGTGCAGCCCGCTCCAGAAACAAAAACTGAAAAAAACAGTCCTATAAAAAAAAGTGCCATAAAAAATCTGAACTTTTTCATACATGGAAGCATACAAGTTAGTTTTTTTTTATACGACAGTTCATTGATAGTTTTTATTTCCCACATCATCCAAACACAGCAGCAGATGTGACACGCAACAAAGTTCTGATCACATTCAACTTCTTCACATTCACACTGTAGTAGAAGCTTGGATGGAGTAACTTTTTGGGGCTGAATGGATCGAAAGACCATTGTTCTGACCACATGACAAGTCACAGCCATAGCAAGAGAAAATGGGGTGTTTCTGAGTGGAAATAGTGCTTTTAATAATTTGTGTGTAAACAAATTATTTTGGTGTTATGACAACTATTATTATGATCATCTGTTGCCAAATATGTCACAACTGGGTAAAAATTGAGTAAATTTGCTTATTCTTTTTTTGAAAAAGGTGCAATAAAACCGTGTTTTACATATTTCAGTGCACATACACATACAGACTACATCACACATGTTTTGCAGAAGTTTCACACCATCCTGTTTAGCTCCCAAAAGAGTCAACCCACTCACTGAAACACACAGAAACACACACCTCTCACACAGATAATCTCTCTGGAAACAAGACAAGGAGATGTGCACCCACCCACCCACAAACACACCTACACAATCATGTTCTTTCTCTTCCTTCACCCACGCAGCAAAGAGCAAGGAGCTTTAGTCTTGACACAAACACATACACAGACATCGCTACTTACAGATAAAGACCTGTATCAGAAGATAACAGGGTTTTTGAAAGGTTATTCTCTAACGGTGTGCAGCAACTCTGGTATCAGATCCAATAAGACAGTTGTTTGGGCTGCAGTCAGGGTTGAAAGGGATTTCACTGCCTGTCCACACATTTGAGCTTAGCTCTCATCACCAGTGTGATAGATTAAAGTGCAGAAAAGGTCAGCTACAGTAAAAAATACTGATTTTACAGGGTTGTTGAGTGAAAGACAATGATACTGGAAGCCAACAAGGCTTTGGCACAGGAAAATCAGTACTGGAACTCATTCAAAAAACCCTGTGCAAAGAGAAGATGCCAAATATAATAAGTAGCACATTTCAACTTTTAGCACAACAGCTGCCAAATCCATGCAAACTCTCTTTGTTGCAGTTTGTGGTCTTTCAGCATTCAGTTCCAGTTTCTTATCAAAAGGTGAGTGATGGGAAATCATTCACATTTGATTAATAATGAGAAGTTTCATTTTCAAAGATGAGTCAGACAGACTTTGACATATTTATAGATGCTAAGACGCGAAAGCTGAAGGAGCAGAAAAACTTTTACATTGATGGTGTTTTCTGTTTTAAAGGTGGAGTCTGGGATTCTGGAAAAAAGATTACTGATATTTGGCTAGTTGGTAAATTTAGTTAGTTAGCATGTATAAGATTTACCATCCTTTATGCTCCCGCTTCCCCTCATCTTCCCTTCCTTCCCTGTTGTTCAGTGTATGAGCACCAATGTGCACAGGACACACTGGAATAGTTTAGATCGGTCAAGGACACTTTGTTTCTCCATTTTAGGCACACACAAAATAGGCAGCTAGCCAACTGTGGTGACATCGTTGCTCAATTCACATTGTCGAGGCCACCTTGAAGCACAAGTTGACATGAAACAGTTAACAAGCAACCACTGGCACGCAGGTTACATAAAAAGGCCTCCAATCACGGCAGCTCTGTACACAATAACAACAATAAAATAAACTGACAAAATGCAAAATACAAGATGTGTTGGTGATACTCACTGGAGCTGTGGCAGCAGCCTCTTTGTCGTAGTACTTTTTCCTCTCGTATTTGTCCCGGATGAAGACTTCCACTGCTCTGAAGGTTAGCGATAAGGACTGAAAGCATGTACAAAGTCATCCAAATACACAACATCTACACACACAACATTAAAGTCACCAACATACTGTAGTTCTCAGGCAGGAAAATTTGTCTTTCCAATCTGAATTCCTGGATATTAGAAATGTAAGTGGAAATAATATGTGAGAAAATTGACTGTTCAAAAGCATGTTATCGTTAAAAGACAAATACCTCTAGAGGCTGCTACAATTACTGATCTGCCAGAAGCAAAGGCAGAGGCAACATGATGCTGATTTAGAGCCTTGAAAAAAGATTGAGTGGATGGAGGGTCAAAGTGAGCAGTTAAAAATGATTTTCTATACAAGAAAAAAGAAAAGACTTAGGCCTATCTTATCTCATTTCCTATCTCATGTGATCCCCAAGCAGGATTGGGACCTAAACTGGCCAAACATTAAGCATAGTGGCAAAGATTGGGAAATCGTTAGATGAATAAGGTGAAAAACAACTTTTCTTTTTTTTGCTTCTTTTGTAATTAAGATTTAATGTTATTGTTTTATGTTTTAGATAATATAAAATGTTCTGTTATATTTACATGTAAACCTGGAAATGATCTGAAAAGTTTGAGGATTCAAAGACATTTAAAAATTTACGAAATTGTGACAGAAAATAAAGAAGAAATATTTCAATCTCTGCTCTACTTGTAGATCAGCAGTCAAATCAAAGCAGATTAGTGGCTGTGACCATGTCAGCTTTATACAAACTCAGACTGCCTTGCGTTGTATCCTTTCATTCAGCCAGCATCTGGATGACACTCAGGTTTGTGTTAATCAGCTCATCAGAAGCTTGTTCAACCAGAACAAACTGCAGCCGTTGTTCACTTGTTTCAAATTTCCATAGCTCATTGGTCACTCTGGAGCATTGCTATAGTGGGAAACAGAACAGAAGTGAAATTGCTATTCTAAGCAAAGAGGAGCTTTCTCAGAGTCAAATCACTCTAAAGCTCTTTGAGGAAACTGGATCAGTTGTATCCAAAGAAGGATCAGGATCAGAAGATCAATACGTCAAGCTTTTTTCACTGAGAGATAGAAAAGCAACTTCATCACAGATTAAAAATTCACTAAGTTGTGTGTTCTCACACAAGACTTCAATCAGCAAAAGTTCTGTCAAAAGAAGGTTGTCTAGTGTCTCCAAACCACCTCTCTGGAGGGGAAGCAAGGTTAAACACTTGGGGTTGGCAAAGATACCGCAGCACTTCACAGTGGACGATGAAGGGAAAAAAAAGCAGCACTGCATTCCTTAGAATGCTCCACCTACTGGTTTGTATCTTTGTGGGAAAGGATTCATACTGCAGCAGGATGATAAACACACCTTAAAGTTTCGACTTGTAGACTAAAGAGGATCAAGGAGTGCTGAATGCCATGTCCTGTCCTCCAGTCACTTGTCCTAAACCCCACTGAACATTTATGGACACTTGAAGACTGAAAATAACAAACATTCCTGACACGGCAAGAAGCTCTTTGGAACATTGTCAAATCATGCTGAGAGAACAAGGATTATCAAGGTTGGACAACTTTCTGAAGTCCATGCAGTTTGAGGGCTGCTGTCAATAAAGCAAACCTCAGACAAACACTGAGATATTCAACTTCTCAGTCCAACTGTTAAACTCAAAACGTCAGATTGCATCACTTGCTAAACTGTGAGTCACTGATAAATTCATTGATGTTTAAGCCTATGATTTTGGGGTTTAATTGTAGAACTGTTAACTTTCCCAATTCAATTCAACAACATGGCAACAGATTTAGTTCAAATGCTGAAACCCATGTGAAAATGTTAAGAAACAAAAATATGAGACATTCTTTTCAGTTTCTTGACATTCTTGGAGATCAATCAAACTCTACGATGTTTCTTGCATGCAATGCTTCTCTCCACAGTTCATGATTAGTGAGGTTCCTCATAAAAGACATTAGATCAAGACATGGATGTTGTCTCTCAGTAAAATAACTCATACTGTTCAGTCAAAGTGATGGACCAGTAAACTTTTACAGTTATTTTTAAAAGATGGTGTATGAGGGACCATGATGTTTACATTAGAAAACCTGCCTTTGTCAGAATACCATAACAGATATGCAAGCACATGCACACTCTCAACCTCACACTCTTCCAAACATGCGGCACTATCACAACCAGTCACTACATCAGGCCAAATCCCGACGCTCTTATCTCCCCATTTCAGCAGCGACGCTTCTGTCGGATCGAGTAATAGACTTCAAAAGATTGAAAAATGATGACCACCCGCACGAGTGGAGCTTGGAGATAGGCTAGAAGCGGCAGGATGCTGGAGCTGCATCTCAAACATGCAGCTTATTTATTACTGTTGACGAGAAACCGCAGAGCAGATAGGAGGCTACACTAAGATACACAGCTCCAAGCCTGTGGTGGGTAAATGTGAGTTAAATGACAGTGGTGATGTATGCATGCCCACAAAGGAGTGTTAGATGAAGACGGATGCTACAGCGACTAAGGAACCAGGAAGACCTTTGACATGAGCCATATGTGGTCCAGGCAGAGTTGTCCAGCTTTGATGAGATGTCTTACAGCTGAACTGATTTCAAACTGATGAACATTTTCTGAGTATGAACAGAAAGACCCAAACCAATTAAACTAATCTGAAAATACATGTGCTTAATTTTTCCTATTGTGGTTCTGCTCCTCAGCTGCCATGTCACTGAGAAGAGAATAAACTATTCTTGGTTCTGCAAACATGTACATAGATCACAGTCAGTACAGCAATGTGGACTACACTGACAATCGGTGATCAGTCATTTAAAATCTGCCACTACCTGTGCACCTGAAAGCCTATTTTACACATCACCATCCTATTATAAGACTATTGAATGTATATTTAAAGCCTCACGCAACACACAAAATTACTACAGATTACACTAATATTTGCTGTATTCTGCTCTCATCTGAAAATGCAACTTTTCAATGGGACATGCAACACCAAGAGTAGGTTCACCCAAAGTAGGTAGAATTCCAAAAACTCAATTTGTTTGGGACCATGTGGTATTTCACCATCTCCTACAGTCAGATTATATATGGCAATGGATGTTTGCCATCTTGCACTGTACTTTTCTAGACATCCTCTGAGTGACATCTACTTATTTGATGTTGGAATTGAAAGTGTAACTTCTAAACATATACTGGTAAAATTTCTTTTTTATTATTTCATTATATATTATCAATCTATCTATTTATTTATCTCTATTTATTTATTTATTTATTCATGCAGAAAATCAGAAGAGTTTGATCAGACATGCAAGAAAATTATTTCCCAGATGTTTTTTCATCTTCAGATGTTAGAAGACATAAGCTGTGATGTGGTTGTGCTGAAGACTATCATTGTTGTATTACATTCTGTGTTGAATATACTGTATATAGTTGGGTATCGCATTACTGGAATTACTTAAATTTCATCTGCACTCTTGGAATTACACAAAAAAGTTAACTTGTGTGAAACATGCATGTATGTATTTATAAGTATGAAAACATTCAATAGTACATACCGATTTTGGAGTTGAAAACAAATTAGCAATTACAGCAGAGGAGTTAAACTCCTTTTTGTCATTTCCATACATAAGTAGAGTAAAGCGCAGCCAAAATGATGTGTGAGTGTGAACACAGACGTTCACATAGAAACACACTTATTAAGGCGGCAGCACTCCTAATCCTGGATCTGTTATCTGCTGCTTTCAGCCAGCGGCGCTGCTGTCAGAACAACTAATGGACTTCAAAAGAGTGAAGAATGATGACCACCCGCACAAATGGGTCTGCCAGATACAAGATAGGGTATTAGAGCAGCATTTCAAACAAGGAGATTATTTATTTCAGTGTGCTGGTGGAAATATGAACATATGCTGCTGTGTTAACCACACAGCTGTCTGGTGTTGTATCATGGAAAAGGGCAAACTGGAGACTGTTGTTATCCCACTGTACACATAGACACTGCTGGTTAAATGTGTGGAAAGACGCTGAAGCAGCAAGCCTGTCACTTCTTATTTGGTGCTCGAAATGATTAAGGGCGTGCCGATGAAGCTGAAGCTTGATATCAACACTGATTTGATACTGTAATTTCTCTACATCAACACAGAAAACAGCCTGTTGCAGAAGTGATTTAAAATTAGGTTAAGTGGATCAGTATGGTGATTTGCCATGCACAGTAAGTACTGGATATCTGTCTCATTCACCACCATTTAAACAAAAAAAATAAACATTTAAAAGAACATTCTGTATTTTTATCACACAGGGAAAACATAATTAAAGTCTACCAACTTCAAATTGTACGTCAACTGAGATTTTAAGAATAAACTATTCTTTATTATGGAAATTCTCAGTCATGATCAATATAAAAATTACTAACATTTGTAGGCAGTTTTTGTAAATTAAAAATTTAAGTGTCCTTACTGTCCTTATGTCCAGCAGTGAGGTCTGCAAACTTTATAATATACAGTAATCTTTTTTTGTGTTATAACAACACAATAATGCCATAACTTTGTATTCATTTGTTGATTTATTTTTTAAAGAGCTCATATTATTTACATTTAGAGATTAATAATTTTATGTTGAAAGTCTACTATATTATGTCTACATGCTTCAATGTCCAATTAGCACATTATTTTTCTCATACTGTACAATGCAGTCACACATGTTCGCATATTCTGTCCTTTCTGTGGACTTTGGGCCTTGTAAGTTTGCACAACTTTTACATGCACAAAAAAAACAGCTACTAATAACTAAGTATTGCAAACCAAATTTAAATGGATTTTGAAACAAAAAATGCTGTAAAAATGTGTGCACTGACAACATCTGTGATCTAAACTTATCGTCCACACCAGTTTTATTATCATTCCGTGATTATTTATTGTTTATATAACCTATTTTTTTTTTTTTTTAATTTTTTAGCACAGACAGATTGCATCCAGAATTTTTTATAATACAATCTTGCATTGCAGAAATTCTTCCTTCTTAAATCAAGGCCCATCTCTAGGCTCTGTAAGGGCTGTGTGACCAAGAAGCACACTGACGTGGCGCTTCATCCGTTGACCTGGACTCCACTATTAGCCGTGATCAATCGAACCGATATGTTTTGGGATGAGTTGGAATACAGGGTGAAAGAAAAGCAGCCAACAAGTGCACAGCATGCGATGGAACTACTTCAAATCTGCTGGAAAAGCTGCAGGTGACGGCTTCATGAAGCTAGTTGGAGAATGTTGGTGTATAAACCTGAATCTTAAGAATCTTACATTAAAAACATATTTTCTCTTTATAAACTCTTTGCTTACTGCATAAACCACATATTGTTTTTTTATTTTATAATTCAGGTGTTTTCAGTTTTGTTCTACACTGTAAAATAGCAAGAAAACAAAAACAGTGTGTCCAAATTCTTAACTGACAATGTCCATGTGGTACGGTAGATGGTCTGCATAACACTTCTACCTTAGCAGCACAATTCCCATTCACACACATTTACACAATAATAGCAACAGAGCTGCTATATAAGGTCCTCACCAGCCATCTGGAGGCACTGGGGGCTCAGTATCTTGCCCAAGGACACTGTGACATGTGGAGGGGACAGAGATTGAACCGCCAACCTTATGTTTAGTGGACAACCTGCTCTACCTGCTCAGCCATTTTCATGCATATTTATGGTGACACTGGGAGTTAATATGCAAATATGGAGCGATTTAGGAAGCTTTTAGAGTTGCATGTAAATATAGGCTGACATATATAGTGATACAGGGACTTTTAATGCAAATCAGTACTGACATGTACGGTGCCATACAGTGTTATATGTCTGTGAGTTTTCATGCACATCTAGTCTAACGGAAGTAGTTTATATGCAACTGTGCAGTGACAGGAAAGTCTTCACTCTAATATATGGTGACAAACAAAGGTTTTATGAAAATGAGGGTGGGGTGAAATGACGGCTAAAGCCAATAAATAAACAGAAAGAGGGAAAACAGGAGGAGGATACTGGTCTGTCTGTGGTCGTCTGAAGCTCTCCGGTAGGTGGGCTTCATACAGCTGCCTGGCCCTGGTGTTACCCATGTCCACCATGCTCTGAAGGAGAGAAGAAACAACGAAGGAGGCAGAAAAGCAGAAAAAAATTAGCATTAATACTAAGAGGGCAACTGGTAAAACTCTTTTAAGCACTTGTCAAAAACACACAGCGAGTTCTTTCATACAACACATTTGCATTCAACTCAATTTGCCTGCTGACTCTTTTCCACGCACACACTCGCACACAAACACACACTCAGAGTAAAAGACACTGTGGACGTATGTGTCAGGGCTAAATTAAGAGGAGGGTGATGAATGGGGTGATGATAGGAGAAGTGGAGGAGACGGAGTCGGAATAATCAGCCATCCAGAATTAATTAGTCATTGAAAACAGTGATTAACATTCAGAGTGAGACCCTTTCTAGTCACACTCAGCTGATGGATAGGCACTGCCTTGAAGAAACACACAAACACACACCTTTTCTGTACTGCACACACATGCACCAAACAATTGGATGTAATAACAACAAGATGATTAAATAAATTACTGTCATGCTCATGTGACTTTCACAAACACACACATCCCTGATTTATTGTGTGATGCAATCAACACTTGTTATCAACAAAACACAGTTATACACAAACTAATTACATTTCTCCATGCTCTCTTTGCATGTTGCTCAGCATGTACATGTAAGTCAACAATACACAGTGTGTGGACAGAGCCCTGAAATGTAAACTAACTAAACGCTGCATTTCTGTGACAGACATCAGTGTCACGTTCATCACAACATGCCACATCTCTGGATTCTGTCTATTGATACTTTCAGCTGAATTATCCTGGAATGTCACCAGTTTAAATGCTAGTGGTATCATATATATTTATGATGAAAGAGTTTTGATTTGCACTTTTATTAATTAGATGCTTTTGTGTGTATGTATGGAAAGAAAACTGTACACATCTGTAAAACAAAAGCAGCTGGATTTGATCAAATCTGTCATTCCTCTTCATTTCTTTATCTTATTTTCATTCAGGATGAATATGTTTTACAATTTTGCCCCAACATTTCCCCATCATTCAATTTATGATATTAATCTTCATGTAAACCATATTTAAATAGTTTTATGTCTGTATCCTGTTAATCTGTGCTGCTGCCTGTCTTGGCCTCTCAATGAACCCTGTCCTGGATAAATAAAAACAGAATTAAATAAATGTTTAGGTTATGTAAAAGCTTAATACAATCTTAACCATAAAAGCATCATGCGGCATCAGCCACTAGCGGCTCCTGTTCTCACTTTAACCATGGATCACCCGGATTACTTTGATTCTAAAGGAAAAGCAGATAGATTTATAGACATGAGTAGGGAATATCAAAAATATTCCTGTCGCTAGAAATAGTTACAGTGATTCCAGCATGTCTGTGTGTGAGAGGAAACAGCGTGAATTCCCTTCAAAAACAGCTCATTTCAGTACAACAAGGTAAAGGAAATGTCCACCGTT
The DNA here is from genome assembly GCF_022539595.1 of Amphiprion ocellaris. Taxonomy (NCBI): domain Eukaryota; kingdom Metazoa; phylum Chordata; class Actinopteri; family Pomacentridae; genus Amphiprion; species Amphiprion ocellaris. The sequence goes on along the minus strand of NC_072781.1, from coordinate 25,672,191 downwards.
ATGGTCAGAATACACTGTGCTGTTCTAGTAATTTTAACAGCAAACCCTTTTAAACTAACAAATTTCATTGTTTCTACCGCATGGTACGTTCCAATTCTTCCAATTTCAAAAGTAAATCATGTTTGAAATCAGCCTCGTGAGAACATTTGATTTCAACTGCATAGGGGAGTAACTATCAATGGAACATTTATTGCTTTTTTATGGAGGCCAGAAATTGCTGAAAAGCAGCGGTACTATGTGGATTACCATTTATGGCAGATATTTCCTGCTTGTATGCATTGGGTTTGTGTGTTTAGGGTGTGTGCATGGTTCTGTTTATGTGTACATGCCTGGATCTGCTCAGGTGTCCACTGGTCCAGATTGACCGATTTGACTCTGGATATGTGGACACCCAGGTTACGGTGGATGCCGGCACAGCGGATGCACATGAACACACCGAGGTTCCATGATGCCCATCGAGGACCTGAAAAAGGAATGAACAGAAAGAGAAACAAACAGAAGTGGTTAGCATTTTTATGTAACACGGTTTTACTAAGTTGTACGCCTGCGGTAAAGAGTATTCCTCCCCAACCATTTAATACAGTCTATGACTTCCTTTGAAATACATTTTAATTTGTGGAGTTAATAGATACAGCAATCAGTGATGAATGAATAAGTTGCAGTTGTGAGATGAAGGAGCAAGCACGTGACCACTCTTCTCTTTAAAACCTCCTTACTTCAACGCTATTCTTCAAAACTTTTTTTAAGGTAACTCTCACTGTCATCTCGCTACACAAGCACCAAGTTGGCAAGCCCAGTTCTCAATTACCAGGTGTGTCACCAAAGAACAAAAGCTTTTCTAGGTTCTAGTAAAGGCCCCTTTTCCACAGTACTGTCCACAACTATTAACATGCACATACTTTCTGCTGTAGTGAGAGCTGTTCAAGTCTCACTGACATTTTCACACTGACTGGTTTGAGTATGTTTCAAACTGCCTATGTCCTGAGATACTCATACAGAACAATATGTTCTGTAGCTCAGAAAACCACTCTTTACAACCGTGGAGTGCAGAGCTGCACCTTGTTCAGTGATTTTCAACCATGTTGCATGGTGGTTGAAAATCTGGTGTGCCCTGAGAGATCCTCAAGTGCACCGCAGGAAAATGTCCTATTTCTTAATTAGTCCAAAAACGTATTATTTAGTTGCAGCAAGTAATTTCCCACTGTTGTATGTCTGTGCCTGAAATGCAGTTACTGGCAGAGTAATTAAATATTCTTCCATGTTAGTGGGTGGCAGCTGGTAGCTGATGACCTTGTCAATTTAAGACCACAAAATTAGACTAGTGATGTGCAAGAGGTAGTGGTGACAGCGATGGATAAATACTTGAAAAGGGAAAAACACAAACTCCGAACTGGGCCCTGGACACAGTTCTGACCCAGATGAAGGCTCTAGTATGAGTGCTGGTGGAAAAAACAAAAGCAAAAACGGTAAACTCGAGGCAATACAGCAAAAGTTGTCTTTCATTTGGATTCACTTTCACCAGTGATCCTACTGCACCAACTCCATTATGTTTGGTGTGTAGAGAAAAGCTACCCAACAGTGTCCTGGTCCCAAGTAAGCTAAACGGCATCTCCAAACAAAACATCCGTCATTTCAAAACAAGGACACGGACCATTTTGTTCACCTGCGTGAACACACTGAAATACAAACAACTTTAAGAAGAAAAACCACAAAGGTGAGTGAGCTCTCAAAGCTAGCTACCAAGGAGCTGAACTCGTAAAGGCAGACAGTGTGGCAGAGACATTAATACTACCTGCCTGCAGAACCTTTGTAAAGGAGATGCTTGACCTGACGCATCTAAAGAAATAGCTCAAGTCCCTCCCTTTGACAACACAATTGCGAGACGAAGTGATGACATGTCTACAGATTTTTTTTATATAAAAAAAATCTGCTGTGCCTCAAAAAAGGTTGAGAAACACTGATCTAGAAAGCACAACGCAGGAAACCTTGAGGAGGACCAAGGTGATGGAATGAATGTTCTTCTGGTCTTCAAAAATCTAGTGGCTATGTAAATATCAGCGTGCTTCGGAGGGAGTTTGTTAGAAAATAAAGATTAGGAGAGTCCAATCCACAGAAACTCAAGCTCAGAAGTAGCAGTTTGAGCAAACTATTTGACTGACAAGGGATTTCTCAAAAGTTCTGTAACAGGCAGTTACAGTACACTATCAGGGTTGAGCAGAAACTCAAGAAGTTAATATGAAGAGATAAAATCCAAGCAGCACAAACATTCAGAGCCATTCATTACTTTGGTGAAACTGTCTCACTCAGTTTACTATTTCAGAAGGTACACACTCACACTTTAGGTTATCCTGACACATTTTGAAGACATCCTTATCAAAATTGCTCAGGAAGTATAATCCTAAATCCCTTCAATACATCTTAATGGGATTTTAAAGGAATGTAGCATGTTCTATCACTTATGGATATCATTTGATTACAGTTCATGGGATTCACAAAATATAAAAAACCCTACATATGAACAGCTATATTGAAGCAAAAGAAAATGTGCAGACACATCTTGTTTATGTATTAAATGCTGCATTTAATCGATTTCAAACTAAATGCTACAGATTTCTATACTGTTTTAACTTTAGTCTTTGAAGTCAGAAAAAAGATTACTCTTGTACTTTATTGTGTGCACTTGTACTTTCATTCAGTGAATAATAGCTTTAATTCAATGTCGATATGATTAAAAACCCATTTCAAAATATGAAAGGTGTCATAAAAAGACTACAACTCAATCAAAGCAGCTGTGAATTTATTAAACTGGTATTAAAAAGCATTCCGGGGTCATAGAACTTTTTAACCTATAAACCTAATCCTTAAAAATTTGAAATAAAACAAGAAAATTGCCACTAAATCCACTATAGGCTGAACCACAGATCTTAACTTATTCTTTCTGAAAGCAGTACAAATGGCACAGAAGTGCCTGATTTGGAAAAAGTCCAAGTCAGATTTTGTATTTTTGCTTGCTAGACAGAGGGCACTGCAAAAATAACCAACATAGGGTTATATAAAAGCCCTGGCAGAGAAGAAGAAAGAAGGCCATGAGTGTGCTGCACAGAGCTATGAGAAGTGAAGAAGCTCCCAGCAGACAAAGACAAGACTTTGATTCTTGCTGACACACAATTGTGCAAAGTCTGCTGAGAGGATGGACAGAAATTTTGAATTTTCTCACAAGCAACTGCACTATACGGGCCAGTCTGAAACACAGTCTTCCTGATTTGCTTCTCAGACAACATTCAGTATCCTCAGAATACTCTCTGACATTCAGTATTGCAAACTAACAGACCAACCTAAGAAGTGACCATTAACTCATACCCAAGCATAGCTTAGAAACCAGATCTGTCTGAATGTCATGTGTTTTTAATCCTTTCAAAACCATAAAAACATTAAAAGATAAAACGTAATGTCGGTCAGCTCTAACATAACACGGAATCCTTAGCATGTCCAGGTAACTAGGTTGCTACCTACAACACTAACCAATAGTTACTTCCATGGCCATGGAGCAGATCATTCATGGAGTTTCAGGATTCTAACATGCATATTGCAGTATTTCATATAGAATTAGCTGCTCTGTGTTTACTGAACTTAAGACCTGAGACAGTCTACAAAACACACGTTTTGTCTTCATTCTAAGTATAATGTTAACCGTAAACGCATTTTTGACAATTATGCTTGCTAAGCAGCCAAACAAAATGAAATGAATGAAATAATTGTCATACATAGAATGTTACAACTAACCACATCAATCACCCACAACATTAAAACCAAAGACAGGTAAAGTGTGAATTTGAACATATTATTCTGCCAGCAGTTGCAAACAATGCTGATGGTAAATCCGCCACTGGAGTCATTTAACACTGCAGAACAGATATCACAGCAAGACTTAGGAAAGGATCAAGTCAAATTCAGGCTGAATTTAACAAGCGTAATAGAAATGAATACTGGACACCATGGGTGTCCTCTGCATGCCTCAAACAACGTTGCATGCAATGTGCGTCTCCAACTGTGCCTTAAGGTCAAAAACTTTACATTCAGTGGTGAGAAAAGATTGCCATCAGAGCCTCTCTGCAGTCTTGCAGTAATGATTTCTAAAAATTGGAATAATCACACACCCCTTTAGACAGTCTTTCCTTGAAGAAATGTAATAAAAGAAGTGCTTTTACACCGCTGCAAACCAAAGTGGGCATAATAGTTGCATTTTCTGACTCAGAAAACTACAAAACTGTCAGATGTAGTTTCACCCAAACCCACAAATGAAAAGTGGGTTTTAGATACTGTTAGAAAATGCAACAAGCGATTTGTCAGAGGCACAGTAAGGACATTTAACTTAGTGAAATACAGAATAATTAACACACTCATGCATACTTGTCGAAATATCATTAAAATATGTTCTTTGAGTGAACTCAGGTCAAGAGCCTCACATAGAAATATGTCATCCAAATGCATCATCCATCACGTAGAAAATGGCACAAAACAAACCAAGCTCAGCCAAATCTCTGTGGGGATGAATAGGAGATGGCATGGAAATGACAGGCAAATTATTTTAATGGGCTAGTGGCTACAGTCCCTGCGCGTCATCTTTGGCTCTATCCCTCTCTAGACCGTGAAGCTTACTATCTGTCAATAGGAGAACTGAAAGCTCCTTTGAACACAGCAAGTGCAAAGGCTCGACTTTTATGGATCCAGGCTACATGATGGTGGTGCAGCAGTGTCAGTTGGAAGCTAGTGGGAACGCACGCAGTCCAGTGGGCTTGCCGGTCTCGGGTAAGAGCATCAGTGTGTTAATGCAGTGGCACTAATGCGCTAGATGGCCTAAAGGAGCATTAAGGCAGGGATGACTGAGTGTTAAGCCTAAATCAAGCAGCTCAGCCATTGTAAGCTGGACTCGATCTGCTGGATATCTATCAGTATCTACTGGACTTCAATTCGGTCTGCTCTCAGATAACCTCTTTCAGAAAATATTCCAGAACAAATGTATGTGACAGTCTCCGCACAGGTATTACTTAGATACAGTGGCATACAGAGTGCACACTGTATGAGCATATCCATGTATTGCTTATATACGCATGTTCCTTCTGAAAACCAATTTCTGGTGCACTGTAGAGCTTCCAGATATGCTAATATCTTCTTGAGAGCAGCTTTTCATAATCAACACTTCTCATCTTCTGCTTCTGAGTATTTCCATCCATCCATCCATTATCTATACACCGCTTAATCCTCACTAGGGTCGCTGGGGATGCTGGAGCCTATCCCAGCTGACTCGGGCGAAGGCAGGGGACACCCTGGACAGGTCGCCAGTCTCTTCTGAGTATTTCTATTAAGAAAATCAATGGAGCAGTAGGGTCTGGTTGTATTTAGACACAAATTATACTCTAAATACTAAACTGTGCTGTACTATTTTAAGCAGCCAATCACATTTATCTGCTCTGATGCTCTTTGATTCTCTGATGGGTGAGCACCAGTGTCTGCAGATGATGACCAGCTGCCCTCTGAGTCACTTAGTGTAATCTGATCATCCCCTATTTTAAGCAATATTATTTTAAAAAGCTCATGTGAATGGGCATTTGGGTTTTCTTTATCGGACTTAAGAATAACCCAGTTAACATGAGCAGATTGCTCTTAGCAAATTAGAATTACTTTGCCATTCTGTGGGTTTCTGATCATTTTATAATTATTGCTTTGGCAGCAGTATAATAACATAAAAGCAGTTTCCTTACCTTGTGCCAGTGTTCTGTTGTATCCAGACAACATCTGTCCAAAGTTAAAGCTAACATTAGCACAGCTATACACCAATGGACCAAAGCGTTACGACCACCCCTGACTACTATGCTGTGCTGTGGATCTGCTTTGTTCAAGTAGCTCCAACAGCTGCTGACTGAAGTACCCCAACAGGAGTTTTAACTAAGAAAATCAACTGTTAATTTGGTCATAGGGTTGGACGATATTGCTGATAAATGGATCAAATGTTACTGAAGTCACTGGGGAGACCTGCTGTGAGTGAAGGGTTATGCTTGGAGTTTGTTCATGCAACTAAATTTTGCATTTTTATAATGTGCTTGCATGGCAATTTGCATTAACTAATGCAGTTTGCATTAGGTGACACTAATATTTTATCAAACATGTTTTTCTGTTATTGATGAGATGTCAGCACCAGTACTAGTATATATTTCTACCAGTTAATGGCCGAGGTCCAGCTTGATAATCAGTGCGACTCCATTCTTCTGCGGTTGGTTCATAAAGTTTAGGCTCATGGGTGTACAACCCCCACGATTTGTGCCATCAATCTATGTCTTCCGACGAGAGTTAATTCACTGAAAAATTTTTTTACTGTACCTTACAGTAATATGCCAGTCTTAGAGGACAGTACCTACATAATGTGAGAAATAAAGGGGTCCTGGTACATGAATTTAGTTTTCCCAGTTCAGCCAGTTGATTCCAAGTTACATTTAAGCTAAAGGTAATGGAAAGCCTACGGATTCTTCTGTTTATACAGAAAATCCCTTTCATTTATATAGCGTCCTCATCTTTTCAAAATCACAACCTCACACCAAGTGAGTGTGACTTCATTTGCTTTCCTTGCTCAATGAATGTGTGGTGAGAATCTTGCTGCTGACACCATATCAACCTTTTTCAAGAATTTCTTCAGGATTAATAAAATTCTATCTTATGTTATCCAGAGGACGCAGTTACGCTACTACAACGTTACACAGCAGAAAGCTATTCACTGCTATATTAATGGTGTCAAATCTTGCAGCTCCATCACATCACTAAGATTTTAGAAGGTAACAGCAGGTAACCTTATCCTAAACTTTATTATTCATCACAGGTTTGGGAAATGTAACATGGCTAGAATACATGAAATTGTGTCTACACCATGCGTTTCAATAAAACACTAAAACAGCCAGCTGCTACTACTGGGCATGTGCATGGGCATGTGTGAATGCACTGTTAATTGTTGATTACTACAATTTCAGTGAGAAAAGTGGACTGTCCGTGAAGCAATGTTGCTATTAAGAAGGTTATTGATTATCAGTTAATCGATTAGTTACCATTAATAACTTAAACAATTAAAAATATATTAACTGATAAGGTAGAAGACAAATTTCACGTGTCAGAAAATGTGTTGTACATTAGCTGTAGTACCTGGTTGTCTGTAGACAGCAACTGGAGGAATGTCGACTGTATTTCATTCACATTAATGATTAATCGATTATTGATTGACAACACTGCTGACGATCGGGTGCGAAAATTGTGTAAAGGTTGCATTCATAGCTGTTCTTCTTCTTCCTCAGGGTTTGGTTGGAGAAAACAATGAAAGACTGTGTAACCGGTATGACATCTTTTCAACAAATTTACATCCTGCGGAGCCTGCTTTGGAAAAGCTCAGTTTTTTGAGGAGAAAATAAATGCAGTTTTTGTCTAGACAGATGCCCAAAACTGAGCAGAAAAAGCAGCATTTAGGAATTTACCCAGCTTAGTATGGACACAGTGGTTGCCACCAAAACAGAGCCTGCCAAAATCAACTAAGCTGATAACATTTCAGTGTCATCTTCACAAATTCCTCCTCTGACCTCGAGTGGATAAAAACATCAATCATTGCAATATTAACAGCAAAAAAAACAAAAAAACAAAAACGATTGCACTGGTATCATACATGAAAAAAGGGCCATTTACATGAGCTTTGGTGTAATCTTAAACTTTTGTGTCAGGTGTAATTGAACAGCAATTGTTTCAAAGCGAAGCCTGAGGTGTGCAGAGTAAAGGCCAGCCTGATTTATGAGCCCTGACCTGCTGCACTGGTCTGTTTCTATTAACCTGCTGTCTGCTGGCGGCCTGTTTATGTGCCATCCTGTACTGAATGAGATCTTTCTTTCTGTGAACTGAGCAGTACCTGGATATGCAGTAGCCTTGGTTCTGAAACATTAGTATCTGTTCATCTGTGTCTCATGCGGACAATTCATCTTTACAACTGTTCTGCATTGAAGGTTAGACAAAAATAGACAGCTGAATTGAGTTTTCTCTGTAGACGTGAGCCCTGCAGTCCCTCCACACACACACACACACACACACACACACACACACACACACACTACAAACACACCAACGCTAATTTGTAGACTGCTGACCTGATTAGACACAAATGAGCTTTTCTCTTTTACCCACACACACAGACTTTCAAGCACTTTCATGCAGGTAAATTTGAGCACATCATGCAGAGTGTTATAAAGAAGGGACTACATATGAGCATGCCTGCACAAAAGACACACACGTCAGAGTAAAACAACACTCCCACTTGCAGACACATATTCATAAACTTGACATCTCACCTACACACTATGATCAATATGTCCACTAATACACACACATATATATACATTTTCACATGCATACAGACACACAGAGACAAACAAATGGAGTTTTTTCCCGCTGAGACACACAAGCAGACACACACCCTGGAGCCCTGATGAGTGACAGCAGAACTTTCCAACTGAGGGGGGGGGTGGGCAGTCAGCAGAGCATGAAATTAAAGCCCCAACTGTCAACCTGAGGACAGTCAGGACGACGACTGACGGTTGTGTGTGTAAAAATGTGTGTGACAGTGACTGCAAGATAGAAACGGTGACCACAGATGTCAGGTGAGATACGCCACACTCTTCCACAGAGATCAACCTGTGATTTAAAACACAGTGATCTGCTGTTTGATCGTGCAGAATAAATGCCCACGACTGGCCGGTCTGGGTGTAAAAATGCTTTGAAGCAACAAATAAGTAAGAAAAGGCGAACAAGGCACATCTGAATTTAGGGGTGTGATTCCCCCTGGCTTCTTTCATCAAAATTTATGAGAGTGAACAGAAGTCTGCAGCGACAAACCCAAGCCTGGTCTTTCTTCTGGGACAGAGTGAAGATGCAAAGTTTAGAGCTTAAGGCTGAAAGAGGCAGACTTTGTGGACTTAAAGCGTGTCAGACTTGAGTCTTAGAAATCCCCCAGGACTAATAATGCTGCAGTCTCTGTCTGTTCTAAACCACAGCACCCAGAAATGCATCTCGGCCACTGTCACAACCACACTCTACCTCCCCACGTTCTTTTACTTTAATCATGTGGTCATTTCCTTTTCAGTCTGCACTACATTTTACTAATGTCCTCTAAAACACCTTGGATGCTCAAATCTCTATGTAGTATTTAACTAACAGACAGACAGACATCGATAGATAATTTTGGTCTTTGACTCATGCAAAAAATGACACCTAATAAATACATGCTCAAACAATCCGTTTATGGTTTCCTAACACAGCACAACCTCTGTAACCACTGTCAGTTTTAGGCTACTGTTGCTTTTCCTTGTTGAATGTGTTTGGCGGTCTCCTTTTTACCTCTAGGAATAAAAGCAGCTAATGCTACAGCATCAAGGTTGAATGATTCTACAGGCAAAAAAAACAGACTGTCCCTGTGCTGAAATTCAGCACTATTCTCCTTTAAAGAAGGTTAACGTCCTCCATTTCCTAATTAATAAAATGCCCTCTTAGTAAATCATCGAAAGGCTGCCAGAATCTTCAGCACACACCAGATGAGAGTGGAGAATCACAGAGTGCACCATGAGCGGGACGCTGAAGGGAGAACAAAGAAGCACTGTGCTGCTCCCTGCTGGCCCATTAGTGTGATTCAGTGTCAGCAGTGATGAGGAGGAGTGGATAGACTGGCTCCAAAAGGAGAACCATCCTCACCTCTTCGCACTGTCTCCACTTTATAAAATGAACAGGAAAACCTAATAAAACTCATCATTTGCTCTCATCGTCTGGTCTTAAACATTACGGTCCAGACAGTCCATAAACAGAACAGACGGATAATACATTAAATGCATTATCAGAAGTAATAAAGGCTGAAAGAGACAGAAGGATACACACAGGGGATGAACCAAACCAGCAGAAACACACAATCTGCCAAGTGCTTTGTCTGATTATGTCTTCTACAGAAAGCAGATAAATAAAACAGGAGCACCACAGAGCCTATAGGCCCCAGCATTCAGTAATCCTCTCACCTCCTTAAAAACAATGCATTACTGGCTGGATGGGTAAAGTGAAGACAGGATTCCACCTGCTGGTGATGAAAGGCAGTGCAGTGGATTTAACCCAAGGAGAAGGTTGTTGCTATTTCATATGGTTCATTTTCACAGAACCCAAACCAAAGGTAAACTGATCCTACAGTTTTCTCTGGGGTTTTATATCTATCCAAACCATATTAAAGCATATTTATAGTTCTATTGTTGCTCAGAAATGACTGAATACTATGGTTATCCATCATCATGAACACAAACACTGCAGTTTATTATGACGCAGTTGAAGCACCTAATATGGACTAATACACCACTGAACTGAACCATTTGCTCCATTTAACAGTGGTCTCTAAAGTAAAGGTTTATGACCCATTTAGGATTTATATCTAATGAATGGGTCTAAGGAACGTCAATGCATTCATTTAGATCACTCCTCAAAGCGTAAGACATTCTCTGGTTCAACTTTTTATGTAGTAACAAACTGAAGGTATGTCATTTTTCTAATACTTTTACAATACAAATAATTATATTATTATTTTTCACACCAAATAATTTAACATATTTGTTGTCTTTATTTGTGGGTACTGACTGAAGGATAAAGGTCCTTTTTGTACTGTGCACTGGATGGTTATTTACACTTTTTCACTTTTTTGGGGTTCCTTTTTTATAAAAAATAATAACTGCTTGGCTCTGTACCTCAATGTAATACGTGAGAGACACAAAATGATGGTATATTCTTAGCTGTTTTACAGATCAAGGCATCACAGAGGAAAATTACAACAATGGAAAACAACATGCTTCAGCCAAATTGACAGAGCAACCGAAAGCTCCAAAAAATACCTCTAGCTTGATATCTTAATGCTACTTGTTTAAATGGTCACTCTGAGGTGAAAAGATCCGACCTCCTCCAGTTCTCCAGTAACCTCAAATGCACATCACTAGGTTAGCTCAACTTGCTAAGATGAAAATTAAAACATAAAGCCAGCAGGTTTTACTGCTCGCTTTATGTTTTACTGCTACACATTTCGTATCAAACACTGGGCTTCACTGTAATAAGTGCTACCATTTTCATTAAGAATTAATATGTTTTCAAATGGGGCTGATTCTACAGTAACAAACATAGAGTGAGTCTTATTTTTGGAGTATAAACTGATGAAAGCATATCTATGAATATTTCATTCCTGCCAATAGATCACCCTAAATGTTACACATTGGATCCTAAAGAATTTCTAGCCAACAACTTTTTCCAATTAGACATGTATTTTAAACATCATCTGAATAGATACTCAAGAGGAACTTTAATCATGCAGACTACGAAGATGTCACACCAAATTCACATCTTTAAATGACATTTCTGGGTAGTCGAACAGTCCCAAGCACAGAGATAGTTATATTACTGTGGTGAAGCACAGACAGAGAATATAGAACAGCAGCAAATAATCACATTTGTGACGCTGGAATGAGAAAATTTTGGCATTTGTGCTTGAAAACCAATTTATTGACCATTTTCTAACTCTTTCCACTGCTTAATCCCACAATGAATATTTTCAGTCAAAATGAAATTGTCTTGACAGAAATGTCAGAGCAATGTCACTTATGCTGTTGCAATTTCATGGCTATTAGCTGCTGAGTGAGAGGCCCGAAGTGCACGTCTTTGTTGTGGTCTTTCATCAGCATGATTTATAGCCAGTATTAGCTGAAACTTAAACAGACACACAACAATGTGTTTGTGGAAGTCTCCTTGCATTATGCTGCCTTTAAATGCTCTAACTCAGACAACAGAATTATAGTATACCTCTAATTATTTGCATAAAATTCACGTAACAACTATGTGACACTGAAGCACTACAAATGCAGACTGAGCAGCAGCCTACAAACGTCGGTCACCTTCACAGAACACTGCAAAACTAACCTGCTCTTCATACTTCTAAAGTGCGTACAATTGCAGGTGTGTATGCAAAAGCGGGTGAAAATGAGAGTGTGAGTGTGAGTGTGTGTGTGTGTGTGTGTGTGTGTGCAGCTGAAGAGCGCTACCAAGGACAGGTCGTCAAAGTGCTGAGTGCCCCTCGGGCGCTTGCCAAGATCTGCTGTGCCAGCACAGAGGAGAGCATGTGCCAGCTCAGAGCACCCCACCACCACCACCACCACAAATCATAACACTGACACACAGCCAGGATGTGAATGTGTGCAAGAGAGCAGCGTATGAGTCACTTTGGTGAAAGGATTGCATTAAAAACGAAAGCCGAAAATCATAGTCTGGACTCTAAGTAGTGGATAGACTGAGATGCCAGAGAGGACAGGAGAATGGAAGTGCAATCAATAAGGACTCCAAATCTCTCTTCCTCTGTCACACACACACTCACACACACACATACAAAGACACACAGGAAATGTAGGGCAGTGTGTGTAGGCAGAAGGCAGGACTGAGGGTGGAATTACAGCTTAAAGGCTAAGGTGAGTCACCATACTGCAGTGGTCATAGCTGAGCTGCCCCACCCAGACACCCTGAGTGCAGCAGACATATGGAGGACAGGCAGTATCTGGTCATGCCAGACCCATAAACAAACTGATCAATCAGACCAGAGCTCTGGACTCTGAGTGGTCAACCAGCCATGGAGTGAATGCTTGTTTTAAAAATGAATAAAAGCCTCTGCTGTGTTTGCGTTGAGCTGCATCCAGCGGAGAATCCATGTTCCAGCTCAAGGAAAGAACATTTAGGAAGGTAACAAAACAATCTCAACTCCAGGTTCATTTCTGGGAAAGTTCACTTCTGAAAAATAAGTCTTATCATACTTGCATACTGCAGAGAAACAAATCTTCAATGTGTCCAAGAAAGACAATAAAACAAACACTAAAGATAATCACAAACTTTAGTGATCCCTCACAGGGGAAATTCACAAAAACAAAAAGCTTATTGGCATCAGTGGATAGTGGGAACTCAAACAGGAAAATAAGCTTTTTTTATGTAACCTTCAATTGATTAAAACTGAAATGACTGACAAAAGTCATGCCTTTTTAATTGCCGATAAAGCTCATAAGACACTTAGAATTTTAAATATAAAAGATACGCCCACATAAAACTGTTAAATCAAAAGTGTCTTTGTTCTGCTCAAGACATCACACAATGTCTGTTCAGCCTTTTCTTTCTATATTTTGCAGGTTCTGAGTCAATAATAGTGTCCAGTGGACACCACAATGAAGCTGTGGGTCAGGAGGGCCAGGTCATTAAAACAGCATTCTGACTCACAGCAGGTGGGAAAAATATTACATTATTAAAGAGGAAAATATCAATGACATTATGATGAATGTTCACCATAATTCCATTAATATTTTATTAAGCTTTAACTTTTTGTCAGGCATGAATTTGCAGACTAGACTCTCATTGCACCAATTACAATGAAATATATCCCATTGAGAAATAATGTGAATGTGTGATCAGTCTCTAAACTGGAGAAAAGAATAAGTTCTGGTTTATAGCAGATGGAAGATTTATGTGTGCATGTAGATTCAGATGAAGTCAAGCCTGATCCAAACATCACTGATGTACACCTTGTTTTGTTATTGTGGTGATATAATGTTAATTCAATGTGGAAATGGCAGTAATGACAGTGAAGATTTTCATCCCAGTCTTCCTGTACTGCTGCCTCTCATTCATTATTGGAGATACCAGGAAGACACCAGTAGAGATAAATAGCAAGACATATTAGCGCTGATTCTTCACACATCATACTACCTATCACACAAATTCTTTGATAAAAACACTGGATACCATGCAGAAGTGAACAAATTATGAACATGTTGAGTTGGACATAACCCACCTCACAGACTTAACATTTACTATCTGCAGCTGAATGGCAGCTGTAATAGCTGACAAAATCAGCAGTGACCAAAGAACTGTTGGGTTTGGAGACTGCATTCTTTCAGACTGTAATAAATGAATTTAATACGTGAGCACTCAAGATTAGTCTCTCTGAATCAGGATTCTCCCAAATGTGAAATATGGTCACAATCTCTGCTTCTGTTCCTGAGCTATGATGTTTTAAAAAAAAAAAACAGTCTGAAAAGTGTTTCTGCAGGATATTATTACACGATAATTTTATCCTATGAGATGTTTGTGTGAAGTTTTGTCATAATTAGTGCATTAAATCCAGAGTTATGGCCGAGTTATGTGAGGCTACATTGACCTTCACCTTTGACCAAATGCTAATTAGCTAATCCCTGGAGTGGACATCTGTGTCAGATTTTTAAAAATTTACTCAAGGAATTCATAAGATAGTGTGTCCACAAAAATGGGATGGACAGACAGACAACCTGAAAGCCTGTTACCTCCAGCATTGCGCATCTTCATTAATAAATTGGTGGGACTGATTTCTGCAGATGTTAAGTAGTTGGTAGCAACTTTTTCATCATTTTGCACTTTTACTTATAACTGTAATTCATTGTGTGAATGTATTTTTTTCATATAATTTTCAAATTTTGTATGGAGATCTCTAATCTCAATGGGACTTCCTGGTTAAATAAAAGGTAAATAAATAAATGTGCAAACCCAGTAATAATCAAAAGCTTTTTCAAAGCATCTTCTGTAGAGCTCAGCACAAGAAAAACGGGACTCCAGCTTTCAAACTTTGGTCTTATGAGTTTTTTCACAACATCCATTCATTGTTTGAATCAAAAATAGCTGTGACATAGTCAGTATGACTCACAGGGAACAGCTGGATGGTGCTGCTCTCTGATCAGTAAACACGCCTCAGGTTGCAGAGTCCTCGGATTGAAGCATAAAATACAAATCAGTAGATTGGGTTTATTGCAGATCAGTAAAGAATATTTACCTGATCAGCTGCTATGATTGCTTATGGTCTGAATAAGCAGTAATCAGCAGTGACAGGATGTATATAAGATGAAACTATCTCAGAGAAGAACATGCAGTGGAATTGGAGGGACGGGCACTGGAGCTGAGTCACGCTTGAGCTGGAAATAAAGTGACATTTAGCCTGATGTACACCCGTTAATATTGACTCTGAACAATAAAGCCTTTGAAAGACGCACCAGCTGCTTGTTGAGTTTTACAGCTCCAGTCAAGCACCTCTCTTAGGAGCTACAAATATACATTTATTGCATATCTAAATTGTGAAACTGTCATACATGACAGCTCGTGAGTTTACAACAGCCTCCTAATTAATGAACACCACAGGCGCTGATTGGATTCACTGACTCAAATTTAACTCATAAGACACCAGATTGGCAGTTATCTTTTCATTAAGTGTTTTGTGTGTTACACATCATTTAACAACGAAGGACAAGAGGGAGATTCAAGGTATGACAAAGCGAACAACTGAGATTTGTTATGTGATCAAACTTTTCATTATGTGCTTTAATGGCAGGTTGCATCTGGTGCATTTAAATGCAACTATCAAGACTCTATTGAACAATTATCATATTGCTATTGATTAGTTTATAATCACACAGGCCTAGTTTAGGTCTGCTTTTGATTGATATTTTCAAGCAAACTTTAGATTTTATTGTTGTCGGACACCTTAGCTTTGAATATTAGTTTGTCCATTTGAAATTTCAAACACAGTCACTATAACTTTCATCTCATGGGGATTTCCAAAGATGGCCAGAGCAGTTCCGATATTTTCAGCAATTAATACCTGAATGAAATTCACAGCATTGCACCAAAAAGAGACACGGATGTCAATTCACGGTTATAAAACTGCAAATAAGAAAATCGAACTTGTGCATCATCCTGTTGCTACGTGTATCTAGACTTCTCTATTCATAAGCAATAAAATGAAAGATTTAAAAATCCAAAGGACAATATAGAAGGAAGGCGAAGTCTGATGGCAAAGACAAAAAGAAAAAAGTTATGGTTTACATGCTGAAATAAGAAACACCTACACCACGCGCACACACACGCGCATGCACACACACACACGCGCACACACACACACTACTTGAGCTGGATATAGAGGAACAGTGAAATAAGTCGACTCACATGGAGAACATTAACACCACTGTTTCTGTTTTAAACAAGCTGACAGGAAACAATGCAGGAAGCACATACAAACACACTGTGACCCTGCAGAGACCACAGAATGTTTGTTTATTCCAGCTTTGGTGACTGAATTACCCTTCCTCTTATTAAACTCATGTTGAAAGAACAGTTTAATTGTGTTGTGTCAAGCAAAACACCAGTAACAAAAGAAAGCCAGAGTTCACTGAAGAATGGTGTTGTTTTGTCGCTGAACCACAGCCAATTCAAATTTAGGTCATTTATGCTCCATTAATATGTAAATTTTAACCATTTATCACTTGACACTTTTAATAATGAACAATAAAATAAAATCCAAAATAACAATACACCACCTAAAGCAAGTGGGCCGTGAATTGGAGAAGATTATAACCCTGACAAGTGTGAACAAAAATGATCTATATTTCAGCATCATGGTCTTAGAAACAGATGTAAGTTTAGAAATAAAAGATCCTGTGTCAGCTTCTTTCAGGGCTTTCTTCAATAGATGAAGTCTGCTCAAACACAACCCAGACATACAGCTCTCGACACAAGGTTTGCCTTCACTTGTTGTTCCCAGAGCTCTCAAGCACATCTCCTGGGAGGTGTAAAGGTAATATACTGTACACCAGAGTACTTAGAGATCCTGATAGTATCATTTTCAGTAAAGTAAAGTTACAGACGTTCCTCTTTCTGCTACACTGTTGCAGAGAAGCTTTAATGTGTTGCTGTATTGCAGTTGGACAGCGAGCATCAATGCTGAACTAATGGTGGAAAAGTTGCACGTTGGGGGCAACGTTACAGGACTAGCTAAGATGGAAACAACATGGAGACTGTCCATTAGTGGTGCAGGGCTTTAACAATACCTACACCAACCTGATTTGTTAGTATGTCTTAACCATATTTCTAATACATCTAATGAAATCTGCTTCTTTTCCAACTGCAATTGTTTTTTTTTGTTTTTTTTATAGGTGTATTAAGATAAGAAGTAAACACCTTCTGAAGTTTTCATTTCCTCAGTCACAATGCCTGCTCCACTCACAGGCCACACCAAACAGCCATCCATCCATTATCTATACACCACTTAATCCTCATTAGGGTCATGGGGGGCTGCAGTCTATCCCAGCTGACTTAAGGTGAAGACGGGGGACACCCTGGACAGGTCACCAATCTATCACAGGACTACACATAGAGACAAACAATCACACTCACATTTACATCTACAGATAATTTAGAATTACCAATTAACCTCAGCATGTTTTTGGACAGTGGGAGGAAGCTGGAGTACCATGGAGAAAACCCACACATGCACTGGGAGAACATGGAAACTCCATGCAGAAAGATCCCAGGAAGGCCGGGACACGAACCGAGGATCTTCTAGCTGTAAGACGAATGTGATAACCACCACCACCATGCAGCCCCCACACCAAACATCTAGAATAAAAACTGGATCTGCAGGTTACTTTATAGTCAGATGGTGCAGATTACGGACAGTCATACGAAGATCCTGCAACCTCCAATGTGTGTGTATTTGAGAGAGCGATAGACAGGGCAAAGAAGGTGGATGACGAGCCTTTTGCACGTTTCTGTAACTTATATATAACTGAGTCAGAACGCTGCTTTTTGACCTGATCGTCCCAAACCTGTAATAGCTTCTATTAAGCTTACCCATATCATACCTGTTCATATCAATATGTAAGTTCATCATGGCTTGTACATTGTCTTTATTATATCTTTATTTTTAGCCTTATCGTACTTTTGGAATTCTTGCCCTGCTTCTTTCATGCCTCATCTGTATCTAGCGGCTGTAACATACAAATTTTCCCCCTGAGGGTTGAGTAAAGTTTATGGTATCTCACCGGAACCAGCAGGTTACTGATCAACTCAAAAAAGGATGCAATAAGTAACACAGTAAAACATGTTCCTTCATCTTGGTTGATTTTTGTACTCACTACAAAAACAACATATTTCTACTTAAGGCTGGGCAAGCTGACGATTGTATGCTGTGGCAAACAATGCTTTTAATAGGAATAGTACAGATCGGGTCATGGAATAAAGAAATGACAAACTGTCCAAACTTTTCTTCTCAATGTGAGCTCAGAACTCAGAAGTCTGATTGGTTGTGACACTCTCAGGACAATGTCCACTGGAGGCACTCTGGATCTTAGACAGAAGACAGCTTAACCCTGGTGCTGAAAAAGGTTGTGTTTGTGTAGTTTCAGATGTTCAGGAATTGAATATTATCTGCCAGTTTGCAGAAGAACTGTTGGGACATGACACATCATCTTCAACTATCTCAGACTGAAACATCCCAAAGACACATCCACAGTGGATATTTGCAGAAGGTGTTTCAGGACTACTAGTTTCTGCTTTAATTGGTAGTTATAACAGTTGATGAATACCACCTTGTTTATTTCTCATTTGAGTGACAAAACATACACACCTGATTCATGTGTGGACTGAACGTCACATTTTAAGGTTATACTCCTACAAGCGCAGCTGAAAAGAGGCCAGAAACAAGTAGCTCCAGCTGTAAATTTATCTTCTGAATATTTGGATTTTCATTTCAGAACTTCACTTAGACCTGATATGTTTTTGCTTTTTTAATCTTATAAGAATACTAGTAGCAATACTGTGTCACCTTGAACCACTTTGTCACATTTTGGAGGTGAGAGAGAAAATAATACGAAACAGTGAGAATGATCTCTACCATGGTAATGGGATGAATAAACCAAGAAGAGCTAAGAAATGTTCAAAACAGTCAACAGAATAGTTGTAAGTAGGAAAAACTTATTCAGAATGGTGCTTGTGATTCTATCTAAAAAGATGGTCATACAGTCTCTACACCAGACTGCCCACCTCTATTTGTCCTGCAAAACAGCTTGGTCCTAAAAGGTGACAGCACTGGCAGCTACAGCGAATCAGAATCATGAAGTTTTGTTTAGATTAACATTAAGAGTGAGGATAGAACCAAAAAACTGGAGCAGCAGAGGCTGACAGCAGCAGCAGCAGCACCAGCAGGCTGCTACTACAGACTACTGCTGTGAGAGGGCAGCATCGGCGCGGTGATGACGCAAAAGGCTTTTAATCTCAGTCATAGGTAGCCCCGATACGAGCCGTTCAAGCTCCATCACCAGACTGGGAAATTCATGCTTCCACACAGACCGGCAAACATACATTTAACATACACAGACGCTTTGGCAGCAGCGTACATCATGTGGCAGTTTGGGCTGATCTATTGTGCAAAACCTTTTTACATTAAAATGCTTCCTATCGTTAACTGAATAAAGGAATACAAATATCAAAATGTACATGTTGCTGAAATACATGGTTTTAAATGTACTGAATGTATGCCGAATTGAGGGAAGGTTCTTAAGGTATCATGAAACCTTTGTAATAAAACTGCATCTTAGATTCTGCGCAGGGGAATATTAAATTTTAAATTTTTTGAATGGAGTTTGGCGGTGGTTTAGCTCAGCACGAAGGCAGTCGGCGTCAGAGGGGAGGTGTTGGCTGCAGCTTCATCAGACCTGCAGTCTGTGACGCTGACGGCTTCTTCAGCAAACTACACCTGAACTGAATGCAGCCTACACACGACACACGCGTTTTCCGCTCATAAATAAACCAGTCAAGGACATGACATCGATACTGTCGGCCGACAGGTGCGTCAAGTTGCACAGTTACACAACAGCGCGCCTCATACCGGAACTACAGGACATTCAATTTCAAAATAAAACCTCAAACATGAACGGCGAGAGCACACCCTGATTGAATGACATTCAAGCTTTTACGCAAGAAATAAAAATAAAAAGACAACATCGAAACCTCATAAATCAAAGAAAGCCCTGACATTCATAATGGCAAATCTCACTAATTGCATTTAGTTTGTCAGTACGTAGAGGGTATAATTACAGGGGGTTGATCAATATGTTTTTTTAGAGGTGATACAAACTATTACTAATCAAAATAGCAATTACTACACTGCTTTGGAATTATTAGACCAATGTGACCACAGTTTTATGCCTCTTCTTGGTGGAGTCATGCTGCATTTTCCTCTTAAGATTGTAATAAATTTTGTTTTATTGATCCAAGCAAGTGAGCAATGACTCTCTGACTGTATTCATCTTAATTAAGCACCAAGGTGGCAGTTTGAGTGACCATTGTTTATTGATAATTTAGTCTGTATTATCCATTGGCATTACATATACAACCTATGCATAAAATAATGGCAACTCAAAAGAATGTTTCAGATCATCTAGTGTGAATCTGCAGTAAAAATGAAAATGATTTCCATGATTGATTTCAAAATTTAGACAGGACTGACTAACATGAAACTCTGCTGAACAGTCTTAATGTTTTTTGTTGTTATTGAATGCTTAATTAAAAAATATACTTTCAACATATATCCTTTAGAGTTGAAAGGCTATTACTCATGTCATGAAAGTCTTCATATAGTTGGTGGATGAAACACTGTTTGAGACCACAGAATGACTACAGGTAGAGACAGGCGGCTGCACCAGATCCAGAGTAGCACATTTTAAAATGTACTTATTTAATTAGAAGTGGGTAAAAAGAAAAAACGTAGAAAATCGAATCCAAAACTCGCTGCTACTCAATTGCCAACAGTCAAGTCATTATTATTTATGTAGCACATTTAAAGCAGCGGTTGCGCCAAAGTGCTTTCCAGTAAAAAAATAAAAATAAAAAATGAGAGCAGTATTACGAACTAAACTAACAAGCTTAGATACTGAGGTTAAGGCCCTCAAGATGTTTATAGTGTGAATTTATCTGGGTAATTTAAATATAAAGGATTACAACGATACAAAAATATAACTCTGTAAAGAACTATTTTATATGACTGTAACTCATTCAAAGGCTAAGATCCTATAGTAAATTCATTTATATGGAGGAACATAATTAAGAACTAAATTTGTGAACCTACAAAAATATATATCAAATACAAGAATTCTGTTTATGTATTTACACAGTCAGACTTTTACCAGACTTAATAACCTGACTGATACTAAATAAATGTATAACAAAAATATCCAAGTCCTTATATGAATAATCAACTTTTCTTAGAATATTATTTCTTCACATGATTCCTGTTTAATATGTTTCATTATTTGCATACATATAATTATATTATATTATATTATATTATATTATATTATATTATATTATATTATATTATATTATATGTTAATAATGGTAACACTTTTGCTTTAATTCAAAATACCCAAATAATAGAGGAGCTGAATGAGGACTTTACTTTGAAAAGGCTGAGCGTTAGCAGTATATTTTTGTGGCTGCTCGACAAATGTCGCTCAATACTGGTAATTTTGACAAAATTCTATGTGAATAAATAATAACCTAGAGTGCTTGCACAGTAGGACATAAACATGCTCGATAAAAGACACATTTTAAACTCATACTTTGTATTTAGCCGCTATGCTAACAGAAGGATGTGAGCATAGCTGCACATCAGCGAGCCCATCAGAATAACGTTACAGTCTGCTGCTAGCCTTAGCCAGCTGTTAGCTGCCAAGTTCCCTCATCATGACATCTTCCCACACACACGTGAGTCTGTGCTGTCTATGACCAACACTGTCAGACTCACCTTTAGCCTCACAGTCAGCACAGTACTTGTTGTCTTCTTCTCTCAGCAGTTTGGTCAGAATGGCCTGATGCTGCTCATTCAGTTTCTGGGCTTTTTCTCTCTCCGACCGCGTCGTCATGTCGCACAAAGTCTGGAGGTGAGTCCTGAATGTGTCGAGCCGCTGAAAGCCTCGGAGTCCTGAGCCTGTGTTAGAAAGGGTGGGACATCCCCGAGAAGCCGCACTGCACTGCCTCTGTTCAGTTAGCCTGCAACCTGCTAGCAAGGTAATATAGATCTAAGGCAGCATCATCCCTGCTGCCTTCAGGACTGTGGGAATTTCTACAGTTCACGTGATTCACAATCAAACGTAGTTTAAAGGCAGAGGGAATTTCACTCTCGCTTCCAGTGGCTCTGATAGAACTTACATACCAATCTACAGTAAGATACAGATGTGAACATCTATTATGAACAGGCAGGTAGGTGAAAAATGAAGTCAAAGTAGTGATTATAACAGTATACAACACCAGTGACTGTGCAATATCACATCAAGTCCCGTCACCTCTCATTAATCATGCTATTTAATTTTTTTTCAAGAATAGTGTATTTGTTTTAATGAACAATCAGAAAAAAAGGATGTCAAAAGACTATACTGAACATTCAGGCCTCTAAGTAGAGACTCAATGCAACAAAAGTGAATACAAGTGTGATCACTGACACAAAACTGAAACTCTGTTATCACTATTGAGTCCAAAAGCAGAGTCCATAAAGGCATGTGGGTAAATGATCCGACAGTGAGTGAATGACAGGACAGAGCTTAAATAGGTGGAGGTGAGGTGGAGAACAGGTGAATGGAGTGAACTGATTACTGCAGCTGAAACTCATAGTAATCAACAGGAAGCAGAATGCAGGCAGGTGAAGCAGGGGGAGCAGGAGGACAAGAGACAGGAAGAGAGAGAGAGAGAGAGACATGAGGAAGAGGTGACAGACAGAGGGAGCCAAAGAGACAGGTAAAAGTAGAAACAGATCAGGACCCAAGGGAGAAAGGAGGGAAAAGAGGAAGAAGGGGAAAAAAGGGCAGGGGCTGGAGCAGGATCATAACAAAAAGGTAGTAATCAAAATAAAGGATTTTTCATTGGGAGGACTGAGCTGCCAGATGCGGTAAAGTGTAAGTCAGAATCACACTGATCAACAGGCCTATCAACCCCTCACTAGCATAAAAATGTCAAAATGCATCATGAAAAGGATTACCCCGTACAATAGCTTTATCTTTTTCTGCGTTTGCCTCTACAGGGCAGTGTGGTCTCAGTTTGCAGGATTCTTTTTTCTCCTCTAAAGCAGACAAAGCTGCCTTTTTTTATTTAGGTGCAATCAGATAAAAATCCTGAGTTCACACAGACCTCCTGACTAACAATATCACCAAACAATGAAGCACAAAAACAGAAGTCTTCTCATTTGGGTTGCATGAAAAAATCAGCTTTATTGTTGACAGACAGCAGGACCAACAGCAAAGAGACAGTGTTAGACATCGACATGGCACAAGCAGGGGAGCAGCTTTTCTAAGGAACAAAAAAAAAAAAAAGCAGCCCAAATTAAAGTACTTCTAATAACAGGTTAACAGGAACACTAGCAGAAGAATTTATTTTTAAAAAACGTGTATTGTAATAAAAACTCTGACACTGCAGGAAAGTGTTAGGAGGAGAAAGTCCAAATAATACAAAAATAAAATGAATTACAATAAATTAATATCAAATATGTTTGTGTGTGTGTGTGCGTGCGTGCGTGCATGTGTGTGTGTGTGTGTGTGTGTGTGTGTGTGTGTGTGTGTGTGTGTGTGCCTCATTATATGTGATTATGTGATTGTACCATATACAGTATATTTAACAGACCTAGTCATAAACCTTAGGTAAACAGAGCAGTTAGAAAAGTCATCTGAGAAATATTTAATGAAACTGTTAAACATACTACTTTATTAAAGCAGACAGATTCCTAACTGCGATCGGCAGACAAGGCTGCACCACCCCATCATGATGAAACACAAGGGGACAATGACACGAATGAGCTCCTTTCACACACGGTAAAGATCTCCAACCTATTAGTGGTCTTGACTTTAAAACACAAAATAATATCACAAGAAAAAACAGCCTCATCACCAGCTGCTGGCCACAAATGTTAAATAACAGATCAAATAAATAGGAAATATTACTACTGATATGCCAGGTGTTCCAGCCAAACACAGGAAGGAAAGCGGTTATGCTCAGTTTAGCAATTTCGCATTAATGCCACTAGAGAGCAGCACAGGCTCATCCTGTCAGCCTGCAGCTAAACCATGGCTGACTTGGCAGTGTCCATCATGTCAAACCACACATGGCACTGTGTGGACACCAGCGGTAGCAGGTGCTTTTTCCTAGATCAAGGAAAAGCACTACTCAGTAATTTAGAGAACTATCTACACTTTACAAAAAATCTTTAAAAATGACCTGTGATAATGGCAATGATCCATGTTCCCTTTAAAATGATCTCATAACCACAATCATTGATCACACTGATGGAAAAAAAATATGCTTTGAGTGTGAGTCAGTGAGCTCATGATGACCAGTAAGTGAGAAAA
The DNA here is from genome assembly GCF_022539595.1 of Amphiprion ocellaris. Lineage (NCBI taxonomy): Eukaryota > Metazoa > Chordata > Actinopteri > Pomacentridae > Amphiprion > Amphiprion ocellaris. Next base: position 25,647,877 of record NC_072781.1, on the reverse strand, counting down.
ACAAGATTCAGATGATGTGACAGAACTTTGGATGTACTGAAGGGTCACCTCTACTCTCACAAGCTATTTAGATATGAAGATAAATAAACTTCATATAACTTCCACTGTAGGTTCATGCCAAACCTCGGAGACACCAATGAAAACAATCACCCCGAAATCATTGGATGGATTCACAAAATAGTGACATTCAATATGATGTGAACTCATCATGCATTTTGGTCCAGTATTTGAGTGTAAACATTAGATTTTTGAGTGAATTTCCCATGGATTTGCTGTGATTTCTCAAACAAAACACTGTGAACTATTGACTTTATTTGCTGACATCTGTAAGTCAGATATCGCTTCTTTGATAAAAAGGGAGACTGGAGTGTTTTCATGATGTCAAGCAACTGTGTACAGTACTTGCAAGCTAATGTTAAATTAACTGTTATTACACACCGTAAGTGTGTTTTCAATAGTGTCAACAACTCATCCAGAAGCCTTGTGGTCACGTTGGAGGTCTTCAACTTCAGGGCGACACTATAGGGTTGCTCTTTAGCAGCTCCTACTTTGCAGTTTCTAGTTAGTTTAGTGCCTGTTTTTGACTGGGAACTAACCTTTGTACTATAAGTTAATGTTTTCACACCTTATTATACCTCATTACTTTGTTACAATTGCTATTGAACTAACACATCAAATTAGCTAGCCATGACTGTTGTCTAAACACCTGAACATTAGCTATGCACACATCATGTTAGCACAGCTTTAGCTGGCTAATTAGCTAGCAAGAAAACCCAAACCAAACTAGCTACTTTTAAGACAGACTTCTCAACAGCAACTAGTAATAACTATTTTAACCAGTAAAGAGAAGCATTAATTGAATGTTTTAAAGTAGAAGTTTTTAAAAAATGCTAAGAAATCTATCAAAAAAATTTCTCCAGATTCAAAAAGAGCTGATGCATTAATGCAGTTGTGGGAGCTAACTGGCATGGCAGGTGTACAGATGTTTTCTAAAATTACAGCAACAAGCTTTGAAAATGTTTGGGAACAGCCTGAAAACAGGAAGCTAATATTAGACATGTTTGTAGTTGGCTATTTTTTTCCATGGTATTGGTGATTTAGAGACCCATGGTTACGTAAATAACCCAATTCTGTGTTTACTCAAGGTTAAATAGTCAGGGGGTATAAGTTGTATCAGTGGGTTTTCCCAAGAGAACTTACTGTAATACTTATGTTGCAATGTCCAAATTGCTTTACCATATTGGGCCAACGGGTCCCTAATAAGTTACAAGAGAATGGTCCAGAAAATAGGCCAAATACTTAACCTGTGATTTGAAGAGTTAATGTTTGACATTATCTGTTGACAGTCAGCAAACACAAGTCTGCACATGCCTTCTAAACATCTCTCTGGATTACAGCAAACAACTGTTTGAAAATTTGGAACAAGTAGTTCACATATCAATCTAAGGTGACTTTGCAATAGATAATTTTTTTTTCCATCCAGATTTTCAAAGAAAGAACAGCAAATAGGCTTAACAAGTAAAACGTGAATACAAACTATCCTACCAGCTGACACGAAGTGATCCACTCCGTCATTAGGTTTTGACAGACACTGTCAAGCTTTTGTTAGACAATATGTTTGGCATGTTGTTAGTGTTCTACAGTTATGTTGGTCATGATATTTGCTGTCTGAAGATAAAAACAAAGAAATGCACATGATGATACTCTAATGTACAAACTTATGGCCATGAGTGTATCATACAGCACACGAGAAAAACTGAACTATGATATTTATAGGAATGTTTTAGGCCTATTTTAGTATGTTTCCAGCACTGCTTATGGCAAAATCCTTCAATGAAAATTTTTCAAAAATACCTAAAAATTTGACTTAAATAATTGAGGAAATATGATGAATATAAACAATTCTGAAGTTCATTAAAACCTAATTTGAGTTAAAATATTTTGATGGAAACATAACTGAAAAACAACAGCAGCACCAGGTGCACTGTGGACTGTCTCCGCTGTAGACAGACTGTACTTATGGCACAAGTGAAATCATCAGTGACCTTGTTTTTCTTTTTTCTTTTTTTTTTAAAGGACACAGAGTCACAATAGTGCCCCATCAGCAGCAATGTCAGAGATGTCAAAAGGTCAAGGAGCAAGAAAGTCTGAGTTCACAGGACAGACTCGATGGCTTCCGGCGTGGCTTCTAAGGCTTTGGTTTGGTGTGTGACGAGTGGCGATGTCTCCTCCTCTGCCTGGGCGTTGGCCACCGCCTCCACCCGGACCTCCGCCAGCTCCTCCTCCTGATGATGCCGCTTCTTCATCTCCTGCTGGTTGATGTGGTGGAGGATTCCTGCACCCAGAGCATCACCCTCCACATTCACAACCGTAGTGGTACGGTCCCTGTATGAGACAAGGTTCTTCTCAGTAAACGTGGCAAAATTATATTTTGTGACTATAATTAGTACTGACTGGAAGAGTTATCATCTTTCATGGGTCATCATTTGACGTCAACAGCCACTTCCACAGACTATCTTTCTTTTTCCTTAGCTATGTGTATTGACAGGCCTATTATTAAATACTACATATATAATCTGGAGTTAAATGTCCACTATTTCTTCATCAAAAATTTAAAGAATTCATCATCATCCTTATCCTTGCAAATTACAGCCTTACGTTTCGTCTTCAAACAAAAACCAGGAACATGACTACTTGCAGAAGCCCTGGAGTGATTTTTGAAAGTCAGGCCTTTTCAGCATGTGTGCCCTGACTCATGAAGTAGGACTGCTCTTTCAGATGTGACCCATTTCTGCTTGTTTACGTTTAACTTGCTGCTGCGTATGCGTGTTTTCTCTGATACCGCAAAGCGCTCTAAGAAAATACAGCAGAACATAAGCATTTCCTTCTCTATGGTGGTCCACAGGTTCAGGGCCTTATACGTCAGTGGCTTTCGAAGCTTTACTCACACAATCCAGTCAACAGCCAGCATGAGGGACAGGTCATTGGTCGGCAGGCCGATGGCCTCCAGGATGATGGCGATGGTGATGATGCCACCGGCAGGGATACCCGCAGCACCGACACTGGAGGCTGTGGCTGTCACCCTAGAAATAACAATAATGTAATAATTAATTAATTACATTCATGGATGAAAAATGTAGGTTTCTGTTATTATCTTTGACTGAAACTTAACTCACAGAATGGTGAAGATTTGTCCAGCATTCAGCTCAGCATTGTTGAGCTGAGCGATGAAAACTGCGGCAATGCACTGGAAAATGGCTGCTCCATCCATGTTAACTGTGGCCCCAATGGGTAGGATGAAGCGGCTGATGCGTTTGTCTATACCATTGTTCTCCTCCACGCACTTTATCATGGAGGGAAGAGTTGCTGAACTGGTGAGACAAACAGTGCTGTCTTTACTCTCCTTACTCCTTACTCTTTACTCTCAACCTTTACCCCTTTAGGCCCTTAAAATGTCCACATTGTCCTACCTGGATTAAGAAATTACAGCAAGATGCTAAGGTGCACGCTTGTAAATGCAAAACATGATTCAGAATGTTAGGATTAGCTGATCAGGACAGACCATTTTTCAAAAAGTTGAACCTATTACTTATCTATTTGGCTAAAACCTTACCAGTTTTGAGGCTAAAAATGTAATGTTTGTCTTGGGGATGTTGCTACAGTAAAGATTACTCTAGAGGGGTTTACCTTTTAATGAATGTGCTGAACAAAGTTATGGCAATTTGTGTGTTAGATTATATGACACCCTGCAGGCAAAGATAACATTGTGTCCGAGTGCGGCACATGATAGATGTATGTTTCATGGCAGTCTGCCAGAGTTTAGTCTTTTATGTGTGCAAACTGGGCAGATAGTGGAGCGAGAGGAAGTTCAGGTGGCAAGACTAAATCCAAGTAAACTGTGTGCATTACTACTGCTCTACAGTGTAGCTACTCCATGACAACTTTTCTTTTAATTCTGGATCTGATAGTTTAATCAATGTGACTTTTAACTGTCACAGATTTCTATCACTGGTGCAGACCGCTGTTATCAGTTCATCGGAGACATGTGATGTGACAGAATACCTGGAGCAGGTGGCGAAGGCTGTGGTGAAGGGTGTGATGAGGCCTGACAGGAAACTGAAGGGGTTCTTGCGTGTGAAGCCAAAGTAGATAAGAGGGAGGACAATGCCTCCATGGATGATGTGGCCCAGGATCGAAGCAAAGATGTATTTTCCCAGACTGGTGACCAGAAGAACCACATCTTCCATCTCCACAATCTTACTACCCACCAAGAACATGATGCCAATGGGGACATACCTGAGAGACAAAAGAGGTAAGCAATAACCAGGAAAGAAATGGTAGAAGGAAAGCTGTTGGAGGAAGGTGAGGACAGCATCCAATGGTTCTCACTGACAATAAGTGCCTGCTCAGTTCTGAGCATTAACATGTTGAAAAGCATCACAATAAATAACCAGTTTAAATTCAAATATAAAACCTTCATTAATAGGAACCTTTAAATGCATCCAGCTCCACTCACCACATGATCCAGGACACCAGCACCATAGTGGCCTCATTGAAAGCATTGAAGAAACGAATGAGTTCCTCTCCCTCTTCTCCCAGTTTCCGCAGCGCCACACCAAACACCATGGCAAATAATACCAGACCAAGAATGTTCATGCCATCTGTGTCTGTGCCAATAGGGACCTAAAACAGCCAGCACAGTCACACAGTGAGAGACTGAACATAGTGAAGAGACTGTGGGAAGGAGAGCTGTCAAAATCCTTCCAGTTAGTTCCAATAAAAACGGCGAAACCAGTCATGCAAATTGTTTGACAATTTCATCGTGACAATACAATCTACTTTCTTTTGTTTTTAGTTTAACATGGACATATCTCTCAAAATACCATCAAGCATCTGCAGAAGGAAAAACATTCTTTTCAAACGGTGTCGTTAGCAGCTAAGCTTGGCTACTTGGACAGAAGTTGATTGTGTGACAAAGATTTTACTCAATCGCTTTTCTAAAAATGTCTAATTTTTTTGTCTTATGAAAGCTTTCAAAACTAAGTTGACTTGACACATAAAAAGGCTAGGAATGATCCACATTTGGCTGTGTGAGGTTGTTCTTGGCCACAAAAGAATTTACTGTTTTCTTATTCTTATTTGTCAGCATGACAACATTGGAATGCTTTCCGCTGCCAAAACTTGCGAGCATTTTTAGTGCAATCCAAACCTTTGTGCATGTTCTGATTCCAAGAACCACTTCTGTCAAACTTCTTAAAGGGTAAGTACTTCTGAGCTTATCTTATAAACTGCTGCGTGAGTAGTACATCACAAATTTCAATGATAAATTCACCACATAAAACAAGAATTTCCCCTGGGTTACATAAAGTTCTATGTTATATTTTCTATAACAAACCCTATATTGTTGTGGTTCCTATATGCTCATAGAACTGCTAATTATCATAGTTTTGGCACACTTGGACTTAATGTTTCACAGTTGAAGCTGCTGGATCCTACAGCACAATGAAACAGAAAGGCTGAAAGGGCCAATTTAGGGGGGCATTCATGTCAATAGCTGTACCTTGCGCCTACGAAACAGATGGAGTTCCTATACAGGCTATAATAGGGGACAACGACTTGAGAAAACATTTTAGAGAAGGGACAAACCCATGGTTGGATGTATCATTGAAGATTTGGTTTGAATTAATTGTGAAAAATGACTTGAGAATACAAAGTAGACTATTAAGATGGATTGGGTTTGACTCCAAATTCATACCAAATAGAACAGATAAGAGTTTTAAAAAGTAGGACAGGGGACCTATGATACTCTGGGAGCTCTTAAGAAAGAAGGAGATTAAAAACCTTCAAGAGTTAAAAGACCAATATAGTCTAACGAATCTGGATCAATACAGGTACGTGCGATTAAGGCATTATTTAGAGCAAACAATAAGGGGAACCATTGGGGGGAAGGGGTTAGAACTCATTAAGATGTTTACTACAGCATATGGATCAAAACTGGGGAATAAATTGATTTCAAAATTATATAAGGGAGTGGAAGACTTAAAGGGAAATGACACGGTGTATATAAAAAAGAGGTGAAAGAGGGAGGCAAATATGGTCATATAATAATAAGAATAATAATACATTTTATTTGTATAGCACTTTTGAAAACACTCAAAGATGCTTTACATAAAAATCATCAAACATTAAAAATAAAACAAGTCATAAAATACATCATAAAAAAAATAAATTCATATCATATTATATCAGTGGATGAACGAGAAGAGACAAATGAACAGCAGTGGAGAAGAACTTGCTCCTTATCATGGAGAGAACACGGGTGGAGGAAAGTCATAAGACTCTTTAGAACACCAGCACAGACAAAGCATCATGACACAAAGTGTTGGAGATTATGTGGAGCTGATAAAGCGGACCATTTCCACATATTCTGGGGTTGTCCCTCCATTGGTAGCTACTGGCAGGAGCTTAAGAATTGTATGGATAAAATACTGAAGGTAGACCTTCCATGTACATTTGAGGTACTACATTTGGGGAAACTGGACACAAACTTTACTAGATTTGGGGACAAACATATTTATAGAATAATTCTGATTGCAAGCAAAAAAGCAATCACCAGAAAATGGATGAAGAATGAGGTACCTAAGGCTGAGGACTGGGTTGAGGTAATACACAATATATATGTGATGGAAAAACTGACTTTTTCTCTGAGACTGGAGGTGGATAGATTTAAAGGAATTTGGGAAAACTGGATAGAGTACATAAAATCAATTAGGTCTGATTTTATCTGAGATGTACATTGTGGGGAAAAAACCCTAGTTCATAGCTACAGAAGTTGGAATGTTTGTTCCTGTCTATTTTATTTGTTTATTTACTTTGTTTTACTATATTTGCTGCACTGGTAACATAGTAAAACTCTGTTAGTTTAACCAGGTAAAATGTATGGTGGAATGCAAAGAACCATGAAGTCCTGGGAAGAATTTCATTTGTGTACTTGGAAAAGAACGGTCATTCTTTCATTTGATTTAAAGTAGAAGAATGAGGAGGTCTTTACCTTTCTTTTGTTTTTTATTCATTTATATTTTCTTCTGTTTTTTGAATGTCATGTTTAATTTAAAGATATTGCATTTGGAGAAGAGAAGGGGAGAAAAAAGAAAAGAACTCAGCCATTATGTACCAGCTGTATGGTAGAATGTATTTTATAATGTTCAATAAAAAGAAAATTAAAGGCATCATTAATCTTGTTCAGAATTAGTTCCTGGTTTGAACATGTATGACTGAATTAGAGAGAGTCGTTAGTGAGCTGGTGTGCTCGAGCTGCATGGAGTGACAAGCCATTTTTTGGCAGGAAGGGATTATTTTGATTGAAAAAAACAACTTCTAAATATATAACTTTGACACATAGAGATCAGTTTTTGCGGGTTTAATCAATGACCAGAGAGGGACTTTAGACAGGACAAGTTTTCTTAGGTCATGAAACACTTTCACACAATAGCAGTTGCTCACTGATGGTCACACAGTGTAAACTTTGACTTGTGTACCCTGTCATTATGGAAAGGTAAGCTTGTTGAACAATAGAGCTGATACAGTCTGCGGTAGTTTATACGACACCTCTTTCTTCAGAGTGTGCGTGTGTGGGTGCGTAGGCCTGTAGAGTTGAAGAATTCAATGAACTGGATGATGGATAACGAATAAGGACAAGGACAAATCCTGAGCTCAATCCCCTCCCATTGTACTGAGCTCTCCCACAGCTCCACCAGCTTCACCCCCTGGCACTGGAGGGACTTTCCACCATGACCCATGATAGACAAATACCATGGACAGATGCCAAGTTCAGATCCCCCCAACCGTTCCCCCATACTGGGTCAATGGGGCCAAGCTGTGGCCACTGGGGCAAAGTAGAGGGACTTAAAAGATTGTTCAAATTATGTTAAAAATCTTGCAAATCATATTATTCACTTTTTTGTGTGTCATAAAAGTTCTTAAGAATCTCAGCATTTTTTTAATATCCTTCAGTACAAACTGTATAGCAACCATCTGAGTGCAATGCCTTGGATGAGCTAACAGGATGCTGCTGTGGTACAAGCCTAAAAAGACTTTTGTACTACTATGCTGCATGCTTTTGTTCAACAGTCTCTGTGCTCCCAACCATCTGTTACTCTGCTTCCGATCTTCTGTCTCTCCAGCTGACAAGGGAACAAATTCATCATAAATTTGTGTATGATGCAACATCACGACGTGGAAGAGGACCAGCAGTAATCTGGAAGCCTGCTGCTTGTTCCCGGTATAGAGCGACACATTGTTTTCCTCACAGGCTCAGTGGATATGCATGTGCTGTGTCAATATGACCTGTATCACTGTGGCTAGCACTTTGACTTACTCATTTGAACACAAAAAAGAACAGTATTTGTTTTGGCTGTACTTCTGACCTCCGTTGCTGAACTACAGACCACTGTCACTTATTGTTAAACCCAACACCCCAACATAACTGTAATTGTAATTATTACAAATTTTCATGTTTTGGGACAGTTACTGGAGAGAGACTTCCCCACAGGAAGTCACAGATAGAATGTTAGAGCAAGTGTTTCCATACAGTCAATGGCTAGTCGGTCTCTAAGATTACTGAAGCAGCTTTACAAACATGTATTCTAAAGACTTCAGTATGCTTCAAAAGTGGACTGCACAGTGATTCGGTGGTTAGCACTGTTGCCTTACAGCTAGAACATCTCTGGTTCACGTCCTGGACCTGGGACTGGGATCTTTCTGCATGGAGTTTCCATGTTCTCCCTGTGCATGCATGGATTTTCTCCAGGTACTCCAGCTTCCTCCCACAGTCCAAAAACATGCTGAGGTTAATTGATGATTCTAAATTGTCTGTACGTGTGAATGTGAGTGTGATTGTTTGTCTCTATGTGTAGCCCTGTGATAGACTGCTGACCTGCCCAGGGTGTCCCCTGCCTTCACCTTAAGTCAGCTGGGGTAGATTCCAGCCTCCCCACGACCCTAATGAGGATTAAGCGGTGTATAGATAATGGATGGACGCTTCAAAAGTTGTTCAATCACGTCTGAAGGCAAAAGTTGGTATCTGTTCACCAAAATTAAAAACAGTAAAGATAAGATGACATCCAGGCCATCAAAGCCCCACAAACTGAGCAGCAGAGAGGTGTGGATTGATACCCTCCAACAATCTCCAATCTCCACACTGAAATTCATTTGAAGTATACTTTTACACCTTAAGAGCCAAATGATCCTGTTTCTACTGTGTTCCAGCTGTGAATCCAGAAAAAAACTTATAACACCACAAAGTTGAAACGCTGCATGATCAAAACATTCATATGGATGGTACCACATAAAAAAATGGAAGATGATGAAGTCGTTGTGAGGCTAATTGCTGTTGCATGTAAAGAAGCGCAGCACCTGGCTAAACCCCTTAACAGGATTTGGAAAGTGGAACAGTACTGATAGAGCAGAAGGTAAAAAGATGCTGGGCTATCCAGATCTAGTGGGCATCTTATAAAGTTACAGTCAGTAGAAGTACGTTACAGTCTATGCAGTATATAATTCAGTTTTGTGTTGTGCTGGACAGTGTTGCACGGAAAAGCTGCCAGGTTAAGGATACTGATTTTATTTCACTAATTCAAACTTGCTGAGGCATCATATTAGTTTTGAATTTTGGAATTTTTGCACAGACGATGCCTGTGGCTTTTATATCCCATTTTTACAGTGTAACTACACTGTGACGGGACTCTTTAAGGTAAAGTAAGCAGAGGAGAAATAATTACAGCACCCAGGATGTGTTTCAATACACGGTGCATGGCATGTAAGTATTGTGCTAAGATAACTGTATTGAAAGCCTAATATGCTTTTTGGTACTAAACGTTAAACGCAAACAAAAGTGTGTTTGAGCTCTGCAGACTACATGAGATGTCATCTAACAGTATTTGTTTTTCACGTGTTTGCATTTGTCTACAGCAGCAGAGTGGATAAAAGCCTGTATCAAAGAGCGGCTTATCTTTTCTTTTTGAAAGGCCTATTGATCTATTTAACATCAGATTGTGCCATCATGAAATTCTAACAGTTTTTTAAAGTTACTGTAAATGTTGTTCTTTAAGGTCTAAGTTCATGTCATAAATAATTTTGTACGGTTATAATTTAATGTAATAAATAGTATTTCATGGGATATAATTTAACAAATTGAATAAGTTAATAAATAATTCATGGAATAGTACAATAATTTAAAAACAGTAAAACCAGTTAAGTTTCTATGGAGAAACTAAGGTTGCATGTTTTTGGTTCCGGTGGTGGACAGCATAGACGGGAGAACAGTTTGCCTCCTGGACTGGCTTGGACATGTTTGAGAGACTTTTCATGGACTTTAAAGGACTTTAAGACGGAAACTCTTTCATGACAGGCAGTGCAACGAGGTATCGTTTATTTGTGTATATTTTTCTTTCACGTCTGAACAGTTATTGTTATTGTAAATTCTGTTCTTAAAATACTCCTATGGTTCATGCACATTGCAGGTCTCCCGGTGTGAGCCTGGCGTATCTTTAAGGATGAAGTCGCCCCAAAGGTTGTTAAGAATAAACGGCTGCTTTAACCCTTTGATGCACAGTGTGGGTCAGGAGATGCCCATTTTCCATTGGGTTTGGGTCACTTTTTTATCCATGTTGTGTATCACAGGGTTAAAAGAGCTGCCTGCGTCTGTGGTCATAAGGGAGTTACAGTTACTGGCACTAGTACTTACACATCAACTGGTACTAGTAATGGTGAATACATAAAACAAAGCTTACTGTGCTTGAAATATCAGCATTTCCCCATCAACCTTGAACCCACTGTCCCAAAACCAAGTTTTCCATTAGTCTCACAAAGAGTGCTTACTCAGTGAGTTTGGACCCATGGGTGACTCACATATTCCCAAAGCACATAAAGCAAACATGTGCTCCAGGGATGGACAGGAGCTTAACCTCCAGTATTCAATTTAACTGAGACAACTGTTTAACTTTTGTAAATACAGTACATGCTTGCATCCATGGGATGCTACCCTTTCTTACCTTTTGGTAGAGGATGGTCCCATTAGTGTCGTTTCCTACAGCGACCATCTTATAGTCAGTGGCATACTGCAAAATAAAGGAAAAAAAACACATTTACTAATTCAGCTTTGTTTAGTCCATTCTACTACTGAAACAGTGGCTACAGTGTCAACATGCAAATATTTGAAAGTGTGTAAGCTGTATCCTGATATGTTTCATTTTAAGTCTCTGTTTATGTAAAGTGGAAGTAAATTAGTGTATTTATATGCATACTAGTGCACCAACACAAGGGATTTGTGACATATAAACATATTATCTAGGTTTGTCTCACTTACTGCCCATGTACGTATACAACTCGCAGTAGCAGTATACAGGGACAAGGTGATGAATGATGATATGATGCTGTTGCTCTTGTTTTACTTGTAATCAAAAGGAAAAATCAGTCTAGCATAGTGCAGCAGTGACTTGTTGACAAGAAGCCAAGCTGGGTACAAGTGAGATAAGTGACTTAGCAGAGACCAATAAAACCCTCACTGATGCTGACAGAAGCCTGGACATGTTCAAATAATGTCAAAAGAGAGCTGAATAAACCAGGTTTCTTTCTGTTTCATGTAAGGATCTTATCCTAACTATGGATAAAGATGCCAGAATTGAATGTCTGTTTACATGGGAAGCTACTAGAAGAAATGAGTTATATTTTGAATACAGTCGTTTACTTTTTTGACAGGAGTTACATGAGACGATTATGATTATTGTCGTGTATAACTGAATCTTATTGAGCACAGAGTTATAGCATTTAGCTTAGCATGAACACTAGAAGCAAGCTGGGCACTGTGCATTAAAGTCCAACCATCTTTTCAGTAACCAGCACTGCAACAAAGCTCTCTTTCTCTGCACTTCTTCTAAATAGCCCAATAGGACAAAGGTTTCCAACATCTACACAGACCTATAGGCCTTATATAAGGCTTGATTCTGAAATGTTATTTGACATGCAGAGCTGTACAGTGCATGATTCATGTCTCAAAGCTAAAATGTCAGCTATCCCCATGATCTAAATCTCACACTTCGTTTGTTTAAATGTCTGTTTAAACATCTAGCTGCCTGTCATTTTGTGTAAACCTCTCCTCTCCTCTGCTTTCTTGGTTTAATCCACAGTTGGACCCATTCCACAGGGGCTCTACCACAGTATAGACTGAGTCGGGGGTGACTGGTGGGGTATATTAAACTCTGTGACCCAACCACACTTTGAAGCTCCACTACTCTCTCTGGGAGAAGTAACTGACTTGTTTGTGAGTGTATAATTTACAGGCCTGCTTTCAGTAAAGTTTAAGGCCACTGGTTCGATTATGTGAGTGCGTGACTTAAGTGTGTGTACGTGCTTTCCTTTGTGTGTGCATAGCCATTTTGTATCACTGCATCCCCAAATATTGAACTTTCCTGGTTCCTATTTTAGCTTAAACAGACAGCGATCATAATTCTAGGAAGTGGAGCGGGTCATGTTCAGGAGTAGCGAGGCGAGGTGGGTTGCTAGGCTGGCTGGAATGGAATGGTCTCGCCATGGTAACGGCTGGTAAGGGACAAGGAAAAGAGGCGTTCGGGTGCGCGGGGGAGAGCAGTGGTCTCCGTTTTGGACGTCTCCTCGTTAAGAGGCATTATGAGGCTCTCAGTGCTGCAGTCAGAATTTACAGCTGCTGTAAATGAACGTAGAGTGGCATCCGCGTGGTGGGTGAAATAAATTCTGATGAGCGAACTAAATGAGGAACATGTGCTGAGGTAAAACAGACACAAAGCGGGGAGGTTGATTAAAGAAATGAAATGAAGACAATGTAGGGTGGTGGGGAGGCACTGGCACTCACAGAACGGAAAGCAGCAGCCACCAAGTTTGCCGGAAATAAATTCCTGTGGAAAGAAGAGGAAAACAAGTTAGAGCCACAGAAAATTAAAACCATCTGACTGCTGTTTCTCTGGTGTGAACTATTGTAATGGACACAATTTGTTTATAAAAAAAAAAAAAAAAGTCAAACATTTGCATCAGAACTGAGCAAATCTTTCAAAATCACTTGACCATATCATCTTAACTAATCTAAACAGTAAATTGTTCACTGAATTGGTTTGTCATCAAACACTCACTGCACTTTGGCTCCTTTCCCAGGACCCTCCATAAACTCCACTGGGTCCTAAATTCCCTGACAGAGCAGTTGTTGAGACACTGATCTACTGTCGACTTCATGTTTTATTGAAACAAATCAGCAAGCTCTTTGCTGGGATTAGCCATTAACCCTGAGGATTTCATTGTGTTCATTTATGCTTCAGCTTACCTTTAGTTGATCCATAAAAGTATTTACTAGCGCTGGTGAAGCTTATCGCTAAGCTCACAATAAGACTGTAAGACAACATAGATGATACTCATCTATGTTTTTTTTTAACAACTCAGAAATACAAAATTACACCCATGACACGAAAACAGTGTTGGCAGGGTGTGAGGATACAACTACCAGACCAGACCGTGTATTCCCAAAGGTCAGGGTTAATAAACGGTGAAGATCAGCAAAGTAGGCTACATGAATGAAACATTCATCTGGACCCCTGTTGCTTGCAGACACCAAAACATTCCTGCATGCTGCAGCACTCTTTAATTTCATGAGCCAACCTTTAGGTAATAAGTCCTCACCTGTCCGTGTGTGTTCTTGTACTTACGGAATGTAATTTCTCTTTAAGCCCTAGGCTATTTTTTGAAACTTCTACCAAAATCGCATCCCTAGTTTTAGTCACTAACAGCTGCAAAACTGAGGGCAAATTGAACAGCATTGGTCTCTGTGGATAAGCAATCAGGAGATTTTTAAAATACCGTAAAGCTCCTGGACCTTATGCATTTTATCACCAGGACAGAAAATGATTTGGCAACCTTCAAAATAAAAAGAGTGCTGATTGTACTACTACAACAGATATGGCCTGATCTCAGGACAGGAACCTCGACAGTGGAAGAGGTTCATTATTATCAATAAAACATGTACAAACAGCCATTCCCATGCATGTGATATACAACACTTAGTTAGTCAAGTGATGGCCTACAGCCAGAGTGAACACTCCAAAGTTATAAACAACTAGTTTATAACTTTTGGACTGGAAAGCGTCCAGCTGACTGTTTTACCTCATTTCAACTACATGAACTACAATCAGGGCGCAACATTTACTTATGCAATTTTGCTATAACAACAAACAGATGCGACTGAAACAAACTCAAGGCAGTAGATTCAGTCTACAAATTTAGACAAACGTTATTTTAACACATCAGTTTATTTGCAAGTAAACCAACGTGGACCAACATGGTGAACCAAACAACCAGCAACCATGCTGCTAACAAAGCAATTATTATTTTGTCAAGTCTTTATTTTGGTAAAAAATTTTGTCTCATGTCACCTTTGTCTTGTTTGATTTTGCGCTTTTGCTGTTTGTGTTTACTCATCACTTGTATAATTTGCATTTATCCACAGCATCACAGACCACAGCAATACCAGCAGATGTCAATGCATATGGAACAGCAGGTATCAGATAAATGCAAATACTGACTACTAATGGACATAGTACAATCCACAGTTAATATTCAACACCAGTATTTTGCACCTACATAAAATTCTGAAGTAAATATCAATTCTGATGGGGAAAAAAGATGTTTTGTTCTGTATTCACAACAGCCACAATAATGAAGAGGATGGTAATATCCAGGTTTATCAGGTTTTCATCTTCACTCGGTTTGCTTCATCATGCATTTTGTCTCTAGTATAAATCCACAATCAAAACATTTTCCTTATCAGAGTGTCTGTATAGGCACCATGCTGAGTTTATTTTCACTACTGTAAGATAATCATACAGGGATTACTGGAAGCCTGCAGGCCTTTTCCATGTATTAGTGTGTTTGTGGTAACTTTATCCTCTAGGGTCACACTGTATTGTGCAAAGAAATACAGACTTTGCTCACATTTATTCCCATGGCCAGACCACAGCCAAGCAATTCAGATCATAACCTCATGACCCCTGTCAACTTTGCCTTCAGTCCAAAGCCAAACGCTGCTTCAGCTGTTTAATATGTCAGCTCCACTGGACACACTAGCAGGTAGCCACTACATCTTCACTTAGTCATTTCTTTTTCCTCCTAATGATACGAACAAATGTAATTATTTAGTTAAATTCCTGCAGTCACACAAGGCTTCTTAAACTTCTTTTCCCTCCATAAAGGCAGTTGAGTTTCTTCCTATCACATGACTGAGGCAATGGTCTGGATTAACCCTGGGAAACCAGAGCAGAGAGCTGGCATGCCTGTCGCATAGACCCTCCTCGAGTCCCACTGCCTGCTCTCTGTGGACAGATTTTTAATACTCTGTTACATAACAGCTTGACTTCCTAATTAGTAAAAGCCAAAAATCATGCATGATTATTTTAATTCAAGACAGCAGAAATAAGGGTCATTCAGCTACTGTCATGTGGTCTGAAGTGGTTCTGTCTATTTGCTGGCTCTTAACCCTTTTCAGTTGCACTTGGGGCTATAGTTTGCAAGTTCTCTCTTCCAGTTGGACGTTAATTTTCAAAATAATATTCACTGTACACATACAAATACAACAGCTTTAGTGTTGCCTTCACTGATCAAACTTATGATAATTAAAGAGACCCATCTCTGCCTGTGTCTATTAACATAACTCCAGACGGTAAGATGAACGGGACTTTGAACGTCTCCAGACAGCAACTGACATTTCCATCAATCCAGCGTGCTGTTAGCACACTGAAAACATTAACAAAACTCTTCTCCTGCTGGAGACCTGACAGCAACAGGCCTTGTCTTTTTCTGCTTCTCATGTGTGAGTGATACTCTGAGCTGCTCTGACATGTAATCAGAGTGTGATAGACAGAGAAATTATCCCCTAATGGAACAGAGGAGATAGTTATTAAGACAGTATTTAACTTGAACATTGAACATGTCATAAAATCAAAGGTTCTGCCAAAGGTCAACACTTTAATGCCTTGACTGGTATAAATGTCCACTTATTGCTTGTATAGTCTATCTGAATAGAAATTGTTTAATTTCAGACAACTAAAACTGTCACCGTCAGTCCAAATGTATAAGCTAAGAATTATAAACACACAAAAAAAACTGTCTCCATCAGAACTTTCTTTCAAATCCTGTCCTGGTCTGAACCTTCTTGGGGTTTAGAGCAGCTGGTCACCACTACAGCCTATAAAGCTTGGCTCTGAAGAGTCTGTCTGAGAAATAAAAGCAGTGTCCACCTGTGATTGTGATAACGGAGAAGTGCTGACTGCAGCAGACAGCGTTCAGTTTGTTCTGCACTGTGCTGCAGGCGTTTATCCCTCCACCTCTTTGCCTTCCTCAGAATACACTCAACTCTTTCAACAGCTGTGAGCTTTCCCTCACACTGTGGGAATTTATTCTTAGGGCCACTGCTGGCCAGTAGGCATGCCGGTATTTATAGACTGCAGCTATCGATAGAGCTTTCATAAACAACTGTCAACTCAAAAAAGCCTTTTTGGCTTTAGTGAGCAAAATTGTACCACAAAACCTCCACCTACATAGTAAAGAGTTTTCTAGATAGACAATGACTATTTGCCAGTTTAGAGCCAGAGATTAGTACATTTTGCACTTGTGCTTACTGACTCCTTAGAGTGCCGTCAGGGATCCACTGATGTGTACTATGACATAGTGAGCACGGTGTATAACTTATTTGGACATGGGTGTGTGGGTAACATTTGCTTTAACAAAAAGGCATTAATGGGGTTTGACATTTCATTTACCCTGCTTCTACAATGCTGCAAAATACTTTGAACACTGTTAACATTTTTTTTTTTTTAAAAACTGGAAACCAAACTATGAAAAACAGACATAATCCCAAATCTTTTTGGTGCAAAATCAGCCAGATCTTGACATGCCTCTGCAAAGGTCCACTACGCAAGTCTACCTTTCCCTTTCCCACGCAAAGCACAAAGCAAGAAGAAAGACATAACTACTGTAAGTGGCGCTTGATCATTGCCTTTCACTGCATGCTGAGCTCAGTGGTCAAAGAAGCATTCAGAGCTCTAGTCTGTTAAGAGTGCTGCTCTCAGAGACTTACTAACTCAAAAGCACAGAAAAGAAAAATGTAATTAAAGTATTCATTATGTGGATGTGTTGTAGTATTACAGATTGCATCTATTGATTAGTTTGAGGCATTAAGCAGCACTTTTCTGTTGCAGTTGGTGAAAGTGGAGCTACTTTTAATTACTTCATTCACATTTGCATAATTAACACTTTAACTAAGCATAACGTTTTGTTTGATTGTGATGTGTTTTGCATGTAATATCTTAATAGTTTGCCAATTAAGTGCAGTGTGGCTTAAGCTAAAGTATTTGTGGTATAGCAAAAGTGTCAAGTAGAATAACATGGAAGTTTTACTCAAAAAAAGTGGGAGTACTTCAAGACTGTACTGAAGTGAATGCACTGAATAATGCAAGTAGCTTTAAGTTTAAACAAAGGCAATTCAGTGCATAATTAATACTGACATAAGTCTATAACAACAGTGTCTGACCCATGCAAAAATAACTACTTAGTTATTTTATAAACTTGCTGAAACAAGCAGTAACTTCTTGTATTGAGGACATGTGCAATGCAGTGTGTCCAATGCCAATTTTAATTGCAGATCAAAGCAGTTTTAGGAGTTACACAACACTTGAGGTTAATTTCTAAATAAATATAACTTAAGAACTGGCTTCCACAGCACCATGGTTGTGTATAAATAGTCTACTGAAGAGGGTATGTTACATTGTCTATGGTACACCTTACCTAAACAAACAGTGGTGTTGACAGATAGAGTGCAGGATACACTGACCTGCTCTACAGGGTCAGTCAGACTGTTGAAATAGCTCATTATGACATTGATTTTAGTCCACAAACTTTGGCTTCTCTTTAATTCTCCTGCAGAGACAGTGACACCAGTACAGAACTACTGCCGCTGCATTCATTTCCATACAGACCCAGTGTCTGATGGTAACAGAGGATACCTTGGGTGCTTCAGTCAGGACATGCTGAGTGTGTGCACGCATGCTTTGGATGACTTCGCGCGTCGAGGCGCTCATGTGTGTAACTAACCAGTGTTCTCAGTGCCTGAGGCGCACCGTGGCACAACTCCACTTAGAGCTACTACAAAACGAACCAAACTGCTCCTTCTGGCTATCATGCATCCCAGAACAGAATGTTAAGAAAGATGAATGAGTACCTGGCCAGATCTAAGAAGGAGTCTGTGGTCTCCTTGTTGCTGCTGACGCTCTCCAGTCCCAGGTTGTTGGTGTTCAGGGCTCCTGCGCCCACTCCGGGTTTGATGATGAAGGCCAGAGTCACCCCAATCCCTGAGGCGATCAACGTGGTAACCAGAAAGTAGGCGACAGCGATGCCCCCCAGCTTTCCCAGGGAGCGGGTGTCCAGGCTGGCGGCGCCCGATATGAGGCTGCAGACGACCAGGGGCAGGATGATCATCTTCAGCATCCGGAGGAGCATCTCTCCGGGGAAGGCGAAGTAGGTCATCTGCGCCTTGGTCAGACTCATGTTACGGACCATCATCCCGAGCCCGACGCCCACCAGCACGCCGGAGACCGTCATGATCACCAGCAGGTTCTTCCTCAGAAACTCTAGCAGCTTCTCTCTGAAGCTCTTCTGCGCGCTTTTCTCCACGATCCGGTCGGTGGACGCAGAGCCGGCCATGGCGTGGCCGTTGATCTCGCTCTTTTTCTCCATCTTTTTTTCCTCTTTAGAGCAAAAGCCGAGTCCTGTTGCAGGCAGCGTGGGTCGGATGCTCACTCACACACGTTTGGCGCACGCACTCTGGCGTGTGAAGGCTGGTCTGGGGTAAAAGCGGAGCGCAGAGCGCGAGGAGAGCCAATAGAGAGGGAGCGACGACACAAAAAGCCAGTGGAACATGCGCACAAAAGCCGGCACTTCATACTAAGAGCAAATGATGCAAGAGCAGGGGAGATTGCCAGGGTCTCTGGCAGTGTGGCACATTTTCCTGGGCTGAATGAGAAGCAGATGATTTTTACGATTAAAACAACAAGCGAAAATAAAAAAATAAAAAAAACAGCCGTCTCAGATGCAGTATGATCTTCTTTCATTCTCCTCTCTAACACACACACGATCTGTACTCTATGAGAAACCCTGTTATCACTTCAGTCCAATGGAGCTTTACTAATATTCCAATGAAACAATAATGCCTCCGCATCAAAATGCAATTTATCCAAATACTTGAACAGAGCCCAGTAATAGTAATATAAAGAAGAACACTGCAGTCAGACTGATAATCATTTAACAGTTTGCATGCTACTGGCTGGTTTAGCTCTGTCTTAACATGGAAGCATCAGTTACATAATGCATATGATTTATTTGTTTTGTTTTCTGAAGAAAAAAAAGCCAGGATCAGGATATTCAGTGACTTCTTATCAGTATGGTCTGACAATGAGATTAAACTCGATGCTTTCACAGATCTTTCGTCCTATTTATTGCAGCTACCCAACCCCAGTAATTTCTATACTGGCTGTATTGCAACAATAGCAGATGATTTTAAAAAATCATCATTTGCTATTTTACTTTTGGCAAAATTATGATCCTGCACAGAACATTTATGAGATCATGAATTCTTTTTTAAAAAAAATTATGTTTTAACAACCGTTTATGATCACCATTCCTCAAGCAAGTGACCCACCATGCTCAGGGTGAGACGGTGATGGAAAAAGCAGAGGCGTGTCAGCACCACGGTCAGCGCTGCGCCTCCTGGGGGGCGCTGCAGTCCGCTGCCTTTCATATTCTCTTTTTTACGGCAGTTCCCTTGAATGAAACGGCAGCAGATAAAGAAAGACAAATGGATATTGTTCATTTAAAAAGGAGTTATTGTAGAAAACAGAAGGCTCAAATAGACAGTTTACTGTTCTGAGTTGAGGACAGATGAATTGTACATAATGTCCATATTTGTCCTCGTGTGAATCCCGCGGCTGCACTGCTGCTGTCTAACCACGTGATGGCACCAGAGTGAAGCGATTGGACAGCTGGCCTGAGATGACACAACCTTTATGTGAATCTGATGGCATTGTGAGTGCAGTGCCAAATCATCTGAATACTGTTCTAACAGGAAATTATTATTATTTTAATAATTTTTGCACCTCATTCCAATGATTGAGCTGGCTATTATTTACTGATTTTTATGTTACAGTTGTGATGTTGGATAACAATAGCTCTTTCCCATTTTCTGAGATTTTAGTGTAAACATACCAAACAATATTACATAGAAAATAAGGTATATCATATATAAGTAAAATAAGCTGTGCATCTTTATAAAAAAGAATACTGAAAACACTGCCATGGTTTAGTGATCCTGCTATGAAAGTGGACATATTAATACATCCAAATGAGACAGAAGTGACATCCAGACAGAGACAGAGGCAGCCTTCTGTCTCACTGCCTCTGTTCCTGACTGCCGTCTGTGCTGTCCTCACTGACCTCAGTTCTGCTGTTGCTAAGTTGAGTTAAACTTTGCCTCCCTCCAGCAATAGAGACAGACTGTCCCCCTTCCCCTCACAGCTGTGTGGCCTGAATGCTGGAAATAACCACCGGCCTGCGGATCAGGAGCCATGGCTGTTTAACAGTGGCTAAGGTTGGCTCTGTGCCGTTGTAAACTGGAGGAAAAAAATGAAAACAAGACACAGGCTTAGCTTTGTCATGGAGACTGTTAAACTGTTGCCCAGAGACATGTGGTATCCAGAAAAGAAACAGCAATGAGGTGCTGTAAAGGTCCAAAACAGGCCAAAAGCACGAAAGGTTTTGCTCATACATTCATGAATATTATTGGACTTACCCATTAGTTTAATGGTCATTGTACCATTGTTCGTCTTTGGTGCTGTTTTATATTTCTTGTCGAGTTTTATGTTGTCTTGTTTTGTATCTATTATCCTGTTGATCTCTGTGAATCTGAAAGGCCCTAAAATGCTGTGAAATGCTGCAGTATGTGGCATTGATCCAACACACATTTATAGATAACATAAGAATTAACTGAAGATATTGGAAGTACATATATTATTAATATTAATGTAAGAATATCAGACAAGCCAAAAAACAATAGCTTGAGAAAAATTTTGTGAGCAATTACAAAGGAGAGGAGAAATAAAAATATATCTTTACACTTTTCCTTTAACTGTATTGAATTAGTAGTTTTAGTTCTGTTTGTTAAACTATTACGAAGGAAAACTGGCAACAAATTCTGCTAAACACTGAGCACAAGACCTACTGTATTTCCACTGTGGTCCTTGATAAAGGCACAGGGTGCAAATCTTTTCATGGACATGATAGTAACACTTAAGCATCTGAATTTCAGCTAGTAAACTAGCACAAAACACTGGTGTGTTTAGCTATCAGCTGAACAGCCAAACCGTTTTTTCACAGGTGTAATTTAAAAACTAAAACCGCTGAGTTCCATTTAGTTCAGCTAGTTCCAGTTCCAGGTTCTTGCATTGTGCATGTTAGCTCTCTTTCATTGTTTACTAGCACACTACCTGGACCAAGCCATCATTCACCAGTGTTTTGTTTTGTCCTGCTATCACAAGTCAGAATGTCTGGCGTGATGAAGATTTATTGAGAGGGGTACAGCTGGGGACCTCACACCTGAGGACTGCAGGGTCTGAAGCAGGGAACAGCTGTGAGCAGCACTGACTCCCTTTTCTGTCGCAAAATATAGAAGCAACTTCACACTGCTTTTACTTTTAGTTTTACTCTTTTAGGCTCAGAATGGAAGACCCATAGTATCCTCTCTGTTAAAAAAAAAGCAACAAAAAGACAAGAGATCTGCACCAAAAGTGAAAGGCTCAAGTATTACTGGGCAGGTATGATTTTATCTTTAGCTGTTTACAAAATAGCTTCAGACATTAGCATTTTAACATTAGCAAGATGTGACAACAAGGACATTAGTGTCCAACTTACACAATATAAAACCACAGACTGTATGTAAAAGATGGATGTTGTAACCGTGGTGTCATCCACCAGTAAACTACCATTTCTAAGTGTCAAGTTTGGAATTCGGCCGTCCTGATCTTTTAAAACTGGATGCAACAGCAAGACGCGGATGAGATTGATAAGGTCAGAGACTCTATACACAGCAACACAACAGTATCAAGCTGTCAGTAATTTGTAGCCTCACTTTAAAGCATATCCTGCTTTATTGTCGATTTTAGGCTAAACGAAACCTAATTTACAAAATATATATCACCCAGGATTCATGGAGACTTGAAAGTAGCATGTGAGACCATGAAGTCATGAGGGAAAGTGTTTACTGAGGTAATAAACCGAGGGAGAATTAGGGTAATTTTCTCATAGAATTCTGTACAGTCACACTTCTTTTTGCAAACAGATTGGTTGCCACTGGGCTGCACAGTGACTTGGTGGTTAGCACTTTGGCCTTGCAGCTACAAGGTCCCCGGTTTGTGTGGGTTTTCTCCAGATACGCCGGCGTCCTCCAACAGTCTAAAAGCACGGTGAGTCTAAAATGTCCTTAGGTGTGAATGTGCGCGTGATTGTTTGTCTGTATATGTAGCCCTGTGATAGACTGGTGACCTGTCCACCGTGTGCCCTGCCTTGACCCCGGCTGGGATAGACTCCAGCCCCCGTCATGACCCCAATGAGGATTAAGCAGTAAATAGATAGTTGATGGACGTATGCTGGACACTAGTGGACTATGTTGTATTCTTTGTGACCTTCTGGTAACAGCGTTGTCTCAGTGTTTCAATGAATACACCCAGACATAATGATAGCTGATTGCCACAGTAGTATGATAGTGATACTGCGGGTTTGAATTAGTTCAGGGAAGTATTTTCGTTGACTGGATGGTTTTCAAGACTACCGCTCATGCTTTGCATAATATTCACACTGCAATAGGTAAAAGAGGGTAACTGCAGCTAAGGCACTTAGTGTTGGCTTCACTTTTTAGACTCAGATCCTAGGTTTTTCTATCTTTTGTATAGTCTATTCATAACACGAAAGCTAATGTGCTGTTAAAAATTAATTTGCTTACTGTATATGATCGTGTTGTGTTTTTTAATCCTGAGCAATAATCCTTGTGTCAATAGATTTGCTTCAGGAAGAATTTAGTGGACTGCAAAAACACCAGTTTGAAGAAGTTCCTTATATATCCTTAAACAAACATGGAACCATTAACTGAATTGGATGTTTTCATACATTTCCAATATAAATCAATTTGATACAAGAAATTCCTCCTCTGTGTGTGGTGACAGAAATGAAGGAAAACACTTTTAAATGGCATTTAGGTAGAATTACACTACGCTACTCATTCTTTTATCGTTTATGTGACCACTAAAGGTCCCACTCCAGTGTGTCTTCAACAGGTTGTATTCAAGTGTTAGTGGTTTTCTGATATTTATACAGGGGTTTCATAAAATTAATCTTCTCCATAAAGGCTGAATGAATACAACAGCTATGTTGTTGAGATTCAACATGTGGATCATCTCCTTATAATCACCCATCAGTCATGAAAGTCATGTACATTTGCAGAGTCTAGGGAACCTAAACCACATGCAGAAAAGTGTGTCAGTATGGCAAAAGAACTAGTTGGGACGACAGTCTCATCATTGTGTGTCTCTGCCAAACAGTCCAGTTGCAGCCTACATTCATGTCTGTCCAGACTTGATCTTCGACTTTTTGAAGAGAAATGACATATTAATGTCATCAGTACACATCGTATTCATGTTTAAGTTATGGCAATAAAAACTTGTCTTGTGAGGCCAAAGTGATATAATCAGTTCATCCTTGAGTCCTAGTGGACATTTGTTTCAAAATCAAAGAAACTTCAGTTGCTCCAGAGATATCCAGCTCATTTGAATGAAACAGAAGGATGGACAGAGAAACCAAAAACATAATGCTTTTGGCCTCAGCTGTTATTAACATGGAGGCATAAAAATCAAGATTATCCTCGAGGTGATGAACATTTGAAAAAAAAGAATCTGACTATAAAAAAATAAACATATTCGATTTTCCGATTTGATGCCTTAGTAATCATTTTTCTGAATGAATAAATGTATTACAAGCCCTTCTTAAAAACAGTATTCCTAACTTTATAAACTTCATACAACTGCACCATAATACACAATTTTAAATGTATAGCTAAGTTTGTTAAGTTTGAAGTTCCCTTTCAGCTTTCAGCCACATTTTATGGCCATCCTCACCACAGACTGTACATAACCTTATGAGCCGAATTCCACACACCGTCCATCCATCCATCCATCCATCCATCCATCCATCCATCCATCATCCATCCATCCATGATCTATACACTGTTTAATCCTTACTAGGGTCGCAGGGGGGCTGGAGTCTGTCCCAGCTGACTTAAGGTGAAGGCAAGGGACACCCTGGCAGGTCACTAGTCTATCACAGGGCATAAACTGACCTTGTGTCAAGATTTTTTCTTCACCCATATGCTGCTCCCAGGATCTTCAATTTGAAAGCCCCATTCCACACATGCACAGACACACACAGGAGTAATCGAGTGGTTGCATTCCCCTTCTTCTCATCATCCTTCGGGCTTTCATGCATCATGAGACAACAGAATATAGATACAATCACTGAACAGTTGGAATTTTCTGGCATGAAAAGGAGGGTTAAGCACAACTCAGGAATTCGTTCACGTGACAGGGTTCAATGGTAAGAAGGGGCTGAAAGCTCTGGAAAAGTGGACATGAGGTAAAATCACTTTGTCAGATGCTGGATGTTGTTGAGCATCATTCATGAAAAGCACAAACTGGAGTTATTAGAAATAGTTCTCATACAAATATGAAGGTTAATACATATGCACGTCAAGAAGCAAGACTAAACCATATGATAAAATGAAAGACACAAAACAGACATCTGCTCTTTTTACAGTTTATTATTTTTATATATATATATATATATATATATATATATATATATATATATATATATAAAAAACTACAAAAGTAAGACTGTTTCAAATTCATAGACAGCTGTCCATTTATTTATATATTTTTTTAATATATATATATATATATATATATATATATATATATATATATATTCTACAGTCCACATTTTGGATCCCAATACAGTGATCAGTTGATAGTTTCTCTCTCTGTGTTTGTGTTCTATTGCATAGAAAAAGGCACAGCTCTGAGGTCTGTGTAAAATACAGCCTTCGTAGAGGGAATCAGCCTCAACTGCGGTCAGTCCATGTCTGCAGTTCAAATCACCGCACACTCGGTCAGCGCTAAAACCGATTCGGTGGCAAACACTGATCCAAAAAGTGTCAGGAGCTCGAATGTTGTTCATACTATGTACATTACATTTGGCATTGAAGCGTCTATGACAGGCTTTGGAGTCTTGACATCTGAAGGTTGGAGACAGGGCTTTTGAGTATTGCTGCATGAACTGTTCGCCTTCAACTGGAAAATGATAAACAAAAGAGTACAAAAGATGTAAAAAGTTGTGGCCGCCACCCCACAAAAAAAAAATCAATAACAAAGCAACAAACAGACAAATAAACAAGATAATATAACTACCTATGTATATAAAAAATGGCTTCCACCCATAATTCCACACTCAGATACATTCCTATCTGAAGTACATTCCTACCACACATTCTGTACACACATTTACAATCCAAATGTTCACTTCACATCAAAAATAAATATATTTACACAGAAAAGAAAAAAACAAGATGAATAAATAACTTCATTGACAAATAACAAGCACTCCAAAATTCAAACATAGTGAAAGAAAAAAGACACAGTTGTCTACAAACAGTTTTAGTTGGTGCTGCTATGTGCTCGGCTCACACTGCTTTGAATTCAGTTAAAAAGCAGGTCTTTTACATACTAGCTGAAGTCAAATGCACACCGGGAAGCTAATGATCTGCCACTGGAACAAGTTTTAAATTCACCCTGTCCTTGCTGCTGTTGGCTAACACAGTAAGCTGACTCTGACTGGATTTCAGATAACGCATTCTGTCCTATTAACAACTACCAAGTTCCACCAGCTGGGACGCTGCTAGAAATACCATTAACATACCATTTTACACCACTACAAAACTGTGTTGGCAAACACACAAGGGTTTAGGGTTTCTTAATGACTTTGATGGAAAAAATCTACCATCAACAGCCAGCAGTGATGTACCCTGCGATATATCTGCAGAAATGTATTTCTGTGAATAGCTAGTGAAATGTAGAAGATATGTGTCATTATCGGATAAAGCGCACAACAGTTACAACAGTGTCTAAGATGTCAACGTTAAAGCTGCACTCATCAATACTTTTTATATTACTGTATCAAATGGTTAAGCGCCCTGTGTTGTGTGTAGTGATGAATCCGAAGATAATTAACACCAAACTGCACATCAAATTGCCATCAAATTTCACTTTTTGTGCGAAAAATGGTGCACAGTGGCAACTGCAAGGGGGGTTAGTGTTTTGAAACAACATAGTCTTTTGCATGGTTTCAGTATCAGGTCAACACTGTGGTTTGGGTTTCCTCCTTCAGTGGAAATCCGTGTTCAAATTATTTACGAGACAGATTCAGCCCTCCTGTTCTCGCATGTGTTTAAAACATACATGAGCTGTTGGGTCAACCTCAAAACTGCACTGCACAATGTACAGAAGTGAGCAGAACCCTGAGATCCTGTTCTAAACACAAGTAAACAAACTCAAAATGTTATGCAAATACAGGGTTTGTGCAATACTGTATGCCCTACTGCAATTTGTCTGTCACCCAAGTTGCTGAGAAATGTATGGAGTCACACTGATGCCACAATGACATTCCCTGCAATCAGTGACAGCTGTTTTGTTTTGAGGCCTGTATGGTTAAATTAAATATGTGTGTGGAGCCCTAAACCTCTGCTTAGGTTGCATTTTTCAGATCATCTACATCCAACTAGGACCCATGAGTCGGTGACAGTGCTGCTGTTGCTTCCAATGTAAACACGTCAAGCTTTCCCGTGGGTGTAGCTCATTTGAATTCTGCTGTAACTGAATCATGATAACTAGCTCATATGACCGAGCTCATGTAAAATAACATCCAGCACAGTTACTTGTGCCTGCCAATAAGGAAGGGAAAGAAAAAGTCCCAAAGTGAATTAATAGACTTGAAGTACACAAGAACAGACATCTCCTTCTACCAAAAGAGTTTAACAAACAATCTGGCGATGTGTTTTAGAGCTACTCCCAAAGCGCAATTATATAGCCAAGCTTACATGTAATCTAGCACACTGGTAAAACAATGTATTCCTCGTAAAAGCCTTTTTAGGCTTGCTTTACAATAAAACATAGCATCTGTAATAAGATAAAGATTAAATAATTATTATTTGATCATGAGCAATTACCTTACTTAACAATAGGCTTAATACAATACAATAAATTAAAAAAAATAACAATGAAGAGTGACCTCTCTAGGCTGCTAAAATGAAAAGAATTAGAAAAAAATACTGTAAAAACAGGAATTGAATAAGTGGTCATTTTGAAAGGCACTCATCTGCTGAAAGCCATGAATACAGTGTGTGTGTGTCATGTTTATCGGTGTTCACTTGTATCTCTGTACCTGTGAGGAGTATGTGTCCCGACAAAGATAGAATGATTGAAAAAACCGTCCAGAATGAGGACAAATTTATTTCTTGTATTTACAGTTACTCTTCAGGGTTAAGGCTTAGGTTCAGGTTCAGGTTAAACATTAGAATAAAGATTAGGTTTACCTTTATGGTAAGGAAATGATGGGAGTTAATGAAGGTCCTCACAAGTATAGAAATACAAATGTAAGTGTGTCTTTGTTTCCCGGTTACTTCATTTCCATATTTGGAAAGGCGAGCACAGTGCATGCACAGTGTTGTGTAGTAGTAGTAGTTGTCATAGTAGTACTAACTGACATCACCATCGATGTTTACAATTACCGACCTTTGAAAAGATTTTTAAAAAATTTAAGCAAGATAAAAACAACGACCAGGAAAATCAATCCCAAATTTTCATTCCAGTCTGTTCTCTGGAGTTAACCGTCTCTGCTTCTGAGGTGGTGGTGGTGTCCTCGAGTCACGAACCCACCAATACCTCCATGATGTGGTCCAGTTCTGTCAGATCAATTTTGAAAGGCTGATTGGCTGAAACTTGGGGCGTGGGGCCGCTGTATGGGGACGCCAGCGATTTGAGCAGGTCATCTGCCGTCACAACCTGTGGCAGTTTGGCAAGGCCACCACCTGCCGTCATGCCCACAGCCCCCGCTGTCGTACAGGGGTCAAAGTCATACATGGACGTGTCGATATCGGCGAACAGGACATCGTCCAGTGCCAAGTCTGAGAGAAACCCCGAGGGCGAAGAAGAGGAGGGAGGAGAGGAGGAAATGTCTACTAGGCCACCAGGGGGCAGTGTGGGTAGAGTGTCCATTGACCGGAGCTCAGCACAGCGGCCTTCCACTAGGAAAACACCTGCTGCCTCTGGTTTAGCACCCATGGTCCTGCAGTCTCTGGGTGAGCCTGTGGGTGATGGGGAGAGGGGTGCTAAGAGTGGGGGCTGGGTGGTTGGTGTGGGAGCTGGGGAGGTAGTCATGGTCGTAGTATTAGCTGCTGCTGTCCTTGTTATGGCTGTGGGAGGACCCAACTCCATGTCACTCAGCGTGGAGGGGAAATCGTCATTGGATAAGACAGGCACAGGGACACTGGGGGACGCCTGGCTCAGAAGTGCTGACAAGGGAGGCTGCGCTGGGGGTGGTGACAGAGGAGGAGTGGGTGGGGAGGGAGCACAAAAGGCTGAATCTCCACCATCTTCCTCGAGTAAAGAGGCTGGAGTGAGACAGGCTTCCATAGGGGCGAGACAGGCCTCCACACGGTTGGGGCAGGCCTGGGATGCCTGGCAGTTGGGAGGCACCATTGGGTGGGGTGAAGGTGGCGGAGCGATCACCGGCATCAACAGCGCAGAAGGCTGGGATACCTGTGCAGTCGCAGCTGCTGACAAAACACCAAAAGACGGTGGTGCCTCACGGAAACCCTCATCCATAGGGTCGTCGGGTGGCGGTGAGGGCGGAAGGAGCAGCGGCCGCAGGGAGCCTTCCTGCTTGAGTTCGTCCTGGATGCGTCGGAGCATGTTGTTGATGAGGACGCGGCGCTCGAGGCTGGGCTCGCCAAGCGGCCGCTGGCTGTACAACTTCATGAGGGAGATGTTGAAGATGGTCTGCCGCTGCAGGGTGTAGGACACCTTGGAAAGACCTTCTGGAGAAACGCCTAGTCCCCCTCCCGCCACCGACGCCTCCAGCGTTTTGCCTTCCAGCCCCTCTTCATCCTCGTCCAGCTTCCGTTTCGCACCTTTACCGAACATATATCTGAAAAATACAAAACCAGGGGACAAGAGATCATAAGAAATGAATAATATACAACAGCAATAATTATGTAGGGTTGCATCTGTTTATTGTTGGACGATTATTTTAGTCAGCTTGGTTAGGCTCTAGCCCCTTCACAGCCCTAATGAGGATTAATGTATAGATAATGGATGGATGGATGGATTATTGTACTGATTATTCTTTTTGTCTATAAAAAATCATAGTAGAAATCCCCTCCAAAAAATTTATTTTATTAAAATGTAAGACAAGTTTTTAGAAGAAGAATGCAGCAAAATGTTTGACGTTATTAACTGAGAAACCATTTAAATTCTTGCCCGTCATTTCATTTCCGATCCACTACCCAATCGATACATCAACAAATTTTTTCAGTTTGATGTCTTCCAAAATTAACTATAGTCCTCATGTGGCCCACTCAACAATTACATCACCTTCCACTCATTTGTCATGGTGGCACTACGCTTCAGCAAATCTCATTCAGGTTGTGGGTGTTCATGTACCCCCTTTGGGTATATCAAAAAATGCCAGAAGGCAGCGGTTAGAGTTTTATGACAATTCAAATTCAACTCTCTCCAAAATGTTGTTAGTAAACTAATATCCTTCCACAGCTAGTCACGGTTTAAAGACAGTGTTTCCTCTCAGCAGCAGACCTTTCATGCCTTTCCATAACCAAATCAGAACACTTCCATGACCAAAAACTGTTCTGTCTTCCTGATTTGTTAAAGGAGTTTCTAAATTAGTGAAACTTGATATATGCTCTTTTCTTCTTTGCCTGGAATAAAGCTCAAACTATTTTGATTTTCCAAAGACTTCCCACCTGACATTTTTATTTATTTTTTAACATTGAATCCACGAGCCCTTCTGGATCTCAGCCAAAAATGATCACCGTCAAACCATCACTAAAACACTGCAATAATCACCGGTGAAGTTTTCAGCCTGAAACCCTGCATCTTAACCATGGTGATTCAAGGAGCTCCTTAAACACAACAAGCTTACTGCAACAGGGGATTTGAAGAAAAAAAAAAAAACATTCATTGAAACCATACGCAGCTGCAATGGGAGCTTCACTGCTGCACACTGTAGTCCAGCACACACACAGACACACACATACTAAGTTATGTAATAGCAGCGTTCCCTGCTGTACCACAGGATCATAGGCCAGATTTAAAGCCCAACCCCCCTTCACTCTCCCTCCTCCTGCCATATTAGAATAGCACACTGAGTTACTTAGTGGAAGGGGGGGCAAGAAACATACAGTAGTACAGAAAAGAGAGAGATAACATATATATTCCAATAGTTTAGCAGGTCTCTGCGTCTAATAAAATGATCTAATAGTGTATTTTTTGGATTTGCAGAAACAAGAGAGGCAGAATGTAGAGCAGAAAAATGAAACAGAAAGAAAGAAAGAAAGAAAGAAAGAAAGAAAGAAAGAAAGAAAGCATTGCTGCAGTGTGTTTGACTTTAATCCAGGCTGACAGGCTCATGCAGCCAGTCGCTGTCTACACACACACACACACACACACACACACACACACACACACACACACACACACACACACACACACACATACTGCGCATGCGTCTCCTCACACACACACACATCCACACACACAGGAAGTGTGAGCTGCAGGCCCAGTCACCACGACTGGTTGGTTGCCATGACAAACAGAGTCAGCTGGGAATTCACCCAAAGAGATGACAAAGAACGGGATGGGGGAGAGGAGGAGGAGGTGGGAGGGGGGTGGTGCTGGGGGCAGGAAGGAAGAGGAGGAAGACGAGGAGGAGGAGGAGAAGTGAGAAGAGGAAGTAGAGGAGTAGGTTAGAGACTGGTCTGGAGACTAGTGGGAGGGAAATGAGCAGCATTCTTTACTCCCTTTAGTAAAACTACTGCTGAGCTGCCTCTGAGCAAGGCATTTAAACCCTAATTACGTCTTTAATGCTGCTGGTTGGTTCACTGGCTGCACATACACAGTTTCAAATTAACACTTTACTGTTGTTAGGGGACGTAAAAAAAAAAGTCCTTGACCGTTTGATTTTGTTGCCTTATACATAATGAAAGTAACTTACCATTCTTTCATGATAAAACATCAGCTGTTGAATGAAGTGATTATGTAGAAAATGGTGCCATCTATGAGGTTCTCAGTAAAAGTGAATAGAATGAAAAGACAGATTAGCTTCCTATTGTAGCTTACTATAACAATAAATACATTAAAAAAAACAGCAGAAAGACAGACAAAATGAGGTGGGAAAAAACATGGAAAAGGATAAATGAAGCTTATAGGGAATTCTTGGATTTATTGGATTGTTGTGTAGATTTCTGTATGGTTGAAACTTCAGATGTAAATTTGTTTAGCTTGTAAGAAGCTGCTAGGTGTATTTTTAACTCTACCTTAGCACAGAGCTACATTAGCAGTGTCTCTAAGCTAACACATACAAATAACAATATTGATCTTCTCACACCAGCTCCTGCAAAGAGGCTTATTTGTCATAATGTTGAATTGTGGCTTTAATCATATACCCAACAGGCCCATTTAGCAAAATAAGAGCTGCTGAACATGCAACTACAAGACATAATCAACCTAATTAGCTTTTATTAGCCCTTAAAACTCACTTGTTAGAATTGCATGGGCTGCCACCCTGGCTCACCAGTCAAAATAAAGAGTGGCACCTACAAAACTTACATGGTGTTAATTACATGTAAAGCTGGAACTAGCCTGACAAATAGTAGTTTGTCATTAAAGTGCTTATGACATATCCTGCAGTATAATATACTGCCTGCTGTTAGCTTCTCTAAGCTACATATCCATATATTTCTGTCAATCAGAAATGAGGAAATCAGAGGACAGAAATGGCAATAATACGTTTAAAATAAACTGTCTGCCAGAGCACTGCCAGGTTTATTTTTTTACTGTAAAATGTTGAAATGTAAAAATTTAAATTTCAAGAATCCTTCTCAAAGCCATCTTATGTTGAAAGACTCTTTATGTCCAATAGATTTCTGTGTCAGTTCACTGGCAGGACCTCACCTAAATAAAAGGTAATACAGGCGATGGAAAAGGTAGATATAATCACCTGGTAGACAATATATACCCCTGAGTCAAAGAGTTCTTGTCATAGATCATAAATGTTTTAGTTATATCATTTCTTACTTCTTCTTTAATTAAAATAGGCAGTGTGAAGGCTACAATTCAACATAAAAACACTCTTTGCAGCAAGAAAACAATCTGGAGCCCAGCCACGGATTTCTCTTTTCCTGCTAACAGTGAATGTAATAATTTCCACACTCGATACCTGATTGAAAGCATCCTCGTAGTAACATACACGCTTGGATCAACTAGAACTTCTACTTAAGCCTGGTACATTAGCATAACTTTTAAATATGTCCTGTTTTCATCAGTTCTTACTGAAGAGTTAGAGGTTATGAAGGCTGGCCTGACATCAGACTAAGGTGTGTGTGATTTAAATTGATTTGGGTTCATGTCTAAATAAAGGGGGTGTATATTCTGTCTAAACTGCCTGTTTGATGATTAGATATCTTTCGAAACTCTCTACCCCCAACGCCTCTGATTTTGGGACTACAGGGGTGTGTGTGTTCAGTCCTTTATGACGACATTATCTGACATTCATGCCCACTTCATGGCGTGATTGAGAAGCTGTACATAGGTGAGAAAATTCACTCAATTTGAACTTCTTTGTCCAGTTCATCTTTCAAATTTGCTAACTTTTCATATGAACGATGAGTGTAATGCTATGAATGCCCTTTTCGACAAACTGTGTCCCAATTTCCCCATTTTAAGACAATATTGCATCTACCCTATCTTTACAAAAGCCAGCTTTTCACTCTACCTTTAAGTGTGGCAGCGTGGAACCACTATAACATGCTGCTACAAACTAGCCCTGGCCTAAGCATCATGACACAAGCGATATCTAGTACTGACTGCATATCTGAGGAACAATTGCCAGCATCACCAAATGTTTGACTGGCAAACGATCTCTGGGACATGCAGAACAGAGACACTACAGCAATAAACACAGAGGAACTAAGACAGGGTCAAAATCAGCAAGCACAGAACAGCAGTAAAAAGGTTCTGGAGGTTTAAAAAATGGATTTCTTTAGGAGGTACAGTGCTGACTTACATATAGAATTATATTTCTAATTCTATAATTAATTATAGCTATACAATAAGTTCTTGTTTCGATTTTGTTTCATCATGTTGGAGTTTTCAGTTTAAGTACAGTTTGGCATTTCAATATGTATACCTTTGCCTGCATTTTATACTGCACTCCATGACAAACACTTTATCAAAATATAATTAGCTTTAACAAAATGATCATTTTGCCTTTTTGATGGAAAATTGTTTAAATGAATCAACTAATGAGTAAAATGCTCAAGAGATGAAACGATAGAAAAACAGCTCTTAAAACACACACGAGTCTCTACATTTACTGCAGCTGCTTATGGATGTTCCAGGAAAATGGCGAATCAGACAGTGTCAGAGAGAGACAGAAACACAGAATCAAACAGAGAGCAACAGAGATAGTTTCAAAGCAGTTTGCGGGTGTGTGATTGAGAGCTGAAGCAGCTGCGCATGTCTGACTCACTGAGTCATGGCGGGTGTTTAGACACACACACACACGCGCACACACACACACACACACACACACACACACACACACACACACACACACACACACACACACACACACACACAGCGCAGGGCTGACATACCAGAGGTGCCCCACCCCTTACATTCCACTTCATTATCCTTCCCTTCTCCTCCACCTCTTCTATTCTGCACTCACACTTTATTTTGCCTCTTTTCCATCTTTCTTCTTCATCCTCCTTCCAGTCTCTACCTCACACCCTCCCCCCTCCTTCCACTGACTGTCAAAGTTTACAGGCCCAGAACCATCCTACACTCTATGAGCCATGTCTAGATATGAGCACACCAGAGGAAGAAAAACAGATCATAAATGAGTGGAGGAGATAAAGCACAGCAGTGGAGGAGTTCTGCACTCCAAAATGGAGCCATGGTTTTTGCTCAAGGTCACTGTGACTTAACGCTGATCACTGTAAACGGTCTCGCAAAGCGGGCTCTTAAAACTACCTTTTCCGCAAGATTTTCCATGTGATTAATACAGTTGAAGCTCCCTTCAGGCATTAAAAGCAAAGGAGTGACCAGCTGTGACTAGAAACAACCAAGCTGCAGTTCTGAAGGTCAGCACTTTAACTAATTTTGTTTTCCCAAAGGTCATAACTTTTAAATCTGACAAAAAGTGGCATGGATTGAAGAGCATTCAATGTGTGTAGCAAAAAAAGTGCTTACAGTGGCAGTAACAGTAATCTATGACAGATTCAGCGTCTCTAATAGTGAGATCAATTTCAAAATAAGTGTGTATCAATCAGACGGGATCATGTCCATCAAATCAGGGGCTGATAATGCTAACTGGACAAGACTTCACTTCAATACAAGTCCAATATCCAACCATTACTTCATCAATAAATGTAATCAATAAGACTTGTCGTGCAAAGCGTCCCATTTGCAGTTTCCTCCTTTTTTCGTGCCCTAAAAAACATCTTGAAAATTGTGGAGAAGACACCAAAGAAATGAAAATCAATGCGTAAATTGTTGTTTCCAGCAGTGATCTAATCCATGAAAAGGAACATTTCTGAAAATAAACACTTCTCTGGTTTTGCCTGCAGCCTAAAATATCAACAGAGATGCTGATAGAAAACCAAGAACCAACCGCAGCTGGCTCTGCCTCGATAAATGTCAATACAACCAGGCCCACACAGCTTAGCCCCTTTATGAAGAAGTGATGAAGATCAACTGCAACTGATAAGGAAAAAGTACAATAAAGCTGCATCAGAAAGTGAAATTTAACATGACATAGACAGGCATACTTGTGGCTATGTGTATGGTAAAATAAGATTACATGAAACCCTGACGATGCCTTTAAGGAAGTGGGCTTTTTGAGTAAAAGAGTGGCATAAACAGCTTCAATAACAAGTAGGGCTAATTTAATGTGAATGAATGAAAAGCACAGAGTAAATCTAACCACAAAATGGTGGTTAAAAAACAAAAGGACAAGTGTTTTACGCATTCTGAGGTGAGGTCAGGTGTGTGCAAGCATGGGAGTATGTATTAGCCTGCCAACTGTGCCTGCAAACACACATTAGAAATGTGGGCTGAGTATTCCAGTAGCTGGCTGTAGTGAGTATGTGTGTGTGTGTGTGTGTGTGTGTGTGTGTGTGTGTGTGTGTGTGTGTTGTGCAGTAGTGCAGTACTAGTGGATGGACTCTGCAGTGATATTATGATCCTGTAACCGGATACGCTGGTTTCCATGCCTGAGCGGCACATCCACCCCTCCCCCTCGCCTCCACGTCGGGCTATTTCAGGTTCTCTAGATGCACAAAGTATGGACACACACTCCACTGCTGCAGGTAGATGAACGCAGCACTGTGCTGTGCTGGTAGCACAACGTGCATTAATCTTAGCATGTGCTCACATGCGAGCAGCAGCGCACTTGCAGCTTTCAGTGGTAACTGTGCTGCCACTGTTCCTCCTCACTGTAATGCACCCCGCTCTGCACATGAGGACGACACTGTCCAACTCACTGTGTGTGTGTGTGTGTGTGTGTGTGTGTGTGTGTCTCTCCCTCACACACACACATACACACAATGTCGAACCAGTAAACACATTCCAGACAAAACCCAGAGGAAGTGACAGTGCGTTGTAGTGCTCGCTTGACCAGACCCACGACACTCAATAGCAGCTACGCTTTCACACACAACTTAAGATACAGTTACACCATGACGATAGCTGCTACTACTACTACTGTTGTTTCTACCACTGCAAGAACTACAGCTGTTACTACTACAGCTCTGTCTACTCATGTAGTAATACTGGTCTTATGACACGTCTGAGGCCTTGCACACATTCATTAAGACGCGCCCACAATTATTACACTTAATCGTCAAGAATCCTCATCAACACACCACGGCCGGTTTTTCCACTAGAACTTTCTCTTTTGCATTGGCCTGCAGTAAAACAGGCAAATGTCCCAAACCAGAAAAATACAGTATGCGTGTCGTTCCCATACAGCTGCTCTCAAACAGACTCTGAAAAACCTGCAACATGGAAGTGATGCCATCACATTGCTTAATTAAAACAATTTTAAAAAATAAAGATTTGTTTCACGTGTTATTTAAAAGGTGAAATACTGAAAGGAAATCTGGAGATAGTGAATAAAGGTCAGTTACATACTGAAGGTCATTTAATTTGCTTTTTAATCTCAAGTGGTTTTAAGTGTGGTCTGACAGTCAGCTTTAAATATTATATTATTAGCAGGAATTTGAGCCAGAATGTGGCTTAGAGTGTGACTACTTTGGGCTTCAGTAAATTGTCAAAATGTCAATTAAGAAAGAGCTGAAATTCTATAAATTTGACCCCAAACAATATGACTAATTTAGAAAACACAATTATTTTAAAACTGCTCAAAACATGTTCTTATGGGTTTACGTGGAACAACGAGAACAGAGGACAGATGGTAGAGGAGAGTCCAAACCAAAATAAATAAGCCAGTTGTGCGGCTGCAAACAACGTGCGTATGTACGTACGTGTGCCACAAACGTGTGTGAGTGGTTTCCCTCATAGTGATCATAAACGCTCACATGACAGAGGTCAGCTGGGTATCAGACAGGGAATTCACTACGATCTCTTACATAATGACAGAACTGGTTACGAAACACTACAGCTCCTACTGCGCAACGTGCAGCGTCCCATTAATAAAGAGGCTCTGGTGTAAACGCCAGCATGGCAAGCTCAGGTTGGCTTTCACCACTTGGATGAGTGACGCCGCTTCAATTAATACAAATCTAAAGGCCCTCTTGATGCTTGAAATATCTTATTATTTCAAAGTTTTTAATGCATTACTATTCTTTTTTTTTTTTTTTTTTTTTTACTTAAATGAATGGTCTTCTGAAGCCGACTTGCTGTATTTGAGGTTCAAGATGCACGGTCTCAAGTTACTGAGGAGATTCCCTATACGTGATAGTTCATATCACTAACATCACGAGCAGTGTAAAGAAAAACTCAGCAAGAAAGGAGTGCAAAGTTCAGGACAAACAACAGTCACTGACTTCAAAGCTTTTTCCCTGGCCCATTATAAAACTACACACAGCTGCCAGTTTATTAGGTACATATAGCTTCTAGAGGGGTTATGGTTTCTAATGTATACCCAACCTATACTGACAGAACTGCACAGGGCTGCACAAAATATCACAAACATCTCTCAGTATGAGGAAAGACAAGTCAACAGCAGGGAGGATTTACATGTTTGTTATTCAGCTAGGTGTAACCAGCAGTTGGGAATATCTGTAGAATCAGGGAGCAAACTTCAGCACAGAAAGTACAGCGAACACTTTGAGTCGATCATAGCAGAGACCTGGCAGGTGCCTTATTCTCTGGGATTAAATGTACTCTGCAAATTAAAGGGCCAGTACACTTTTAGATATTTCAGTTTACATGTGTCCATCGCACAGAACAGTGTAGTAACCCGTAATGACGCACATACGCACAAAAGGTGTGTCTATGTGCATCTCAAATATCTGGTCATTAATGTATTCACACACAAACTCACTGACTCCCTCTAACACACACTCACACTGAAGTCTATAAATAAAAGGCAGAAGAAGAGAGCAGATTTAGGTCAGCAGACGTGTCTACATGCCGTGGAGCACCACTCTTTCCACCGAGCCATCGAGGGAGAAAACAGCTTGACACTTTCAGTGACAAAGCCTCAGAAGCTACAGAAATGTACAGCGTCAATACGTCTGGTCACTGGGTGTACAGTAGAATCCACCTTATTACTGCAGTATCTGCCTTATTACTGCAGCATGCACTATATCACAGCAGAATCGGCCTTATTACCACAGTGCCCACCTTGTTACAGCAGCACCAGCTTTAGTGCTGCAAGTGTCATCATTTCTACTGCAGGCAGCTCCCTTATTACTTGACTATAATCCTTATCATTGCAAAATAAGCCTCACTACTGCATGTGAAGCCATACTGCTGCAGTGTGCACTTCATCGCAATTAATGCTTGTAGATATCCAGCTGTTGACTGTAACATATAATAACCTGCTGTATCCATCTGTCATAGGGTAGGTGTTACAACAAAGTTGCTTATTATCATAGGTTCAAGCCTTACAGGTTGACAATAAAAAGCCTGCTGCTGTCATCTCCTCTGCAATATCTAAAATGTTTTCATAAAAAGGCTCTCTACAAATGAAGTGTTTCGCCACAGCACCTCTAAATCCAAAGTTTTCCTCCCAGCTCGCTGCAGCGGTAAACCGTGAGAGCTGCTGGGTGCTAGAACCAGATCAGCCAAATCAGTTCATCTTAACACTAAAGGCCCAATAAGTGGAAGATGACTTTAGCAAAATTTCACCAGTGTCTCACTTCTTATTTGAAATGTTCTAAGAAACCAAAGAGTGACATTTAAAATCAGTGCTTTAATGCACCCTGGAGTTTAGGGACCTCTTGAGGGGTTCCCCGCTCAGCAAAACCTCGGCTTCCCTCTTCCCTCTGTGGTTATCTGCTGACTTACAGTTGTATAACTCTGCATCACATCTGTCTGCTCCTGAGCCCTGATCAAACAGCTCTCTGTGGTCTGACGTGAGTCTATATTGTGGCTGTTGGTCCAAAGTCAGACCCTCTGACTTACCGTGCAGCGTGTCGGTCGCAGCACAGGAACGACAGAGTATGAAGAGGTGCTGTCAGCGTAGAAGCTGGCTGCTGTGTTGTGGTGCATGTTACGAAACAGAGGCCCCTCCACTCACCACAACAGCTACACTCACTTACACAGTCCCAAACACTGGAAGCCAAATCATGTAAACTGCAACAGCACTTTCACCACTTCACAGCAGCTGCACAGGTGTCCAGCACCATGCTTCACTCGCTATTAGAGGAAAGGTGCAGTCTATGTGATTGTAGAAGGCATTCAGGAGAGTGAAGTCCATCTTCTCTACGGGCTGCTGTAGTCCACACATATGTTCACCGAGTCACTATATCAGGCCCCAGTGCATTTTAAATGACGCTGTTAAAGTTTTTATGCTAATTTATGTCGTTTAATGAAGCCTAATTTATCAATTATTTTTTAGATCCAGAGTATCCGGAGCGTAATTCTGGGTTTATTTCAGGTGCTGGCCGTGTGTGCCAGTAGCTCGGTGTATTCTGGGAGCCCTCTGTGTATTTTGGGTAATGAAAAGTTTATCACAGACTTTTCTCGGTAGTAATAAAGAGGAAAGCGGCGGCTGCTGCCTCGGCTCTGGGCGCTGGAATGAGTTTTAGTCAGGTAAACACCGAGGGTCAGTGGAAGTACAAGCGGGGACACGTAATGGCGAATATTATCCATTAAATAAGAAAAGTTTTCCGAGCAGCCCCGCTGCCCCACAGCTACTGAAACAGCAGCCGTCCCCGTCTCTATTATTCAAGAGAAATAGGTTCCACTGCCGAGCCTCAGCTGCCTCTCCGGCGTCTTTCACTTCGCTCTCAGAAAGATACAAAAACTGCGTCTTACCACATCCAGGTCCGCCGGAGGTTTAAAGAGAAACATGGAGGGGGTATTTAAACAGTCCCGTCGCCTACAGAAAAACAGCCCGTCCTCGCTCCCGGAGACTCTGTCACACAATGGCGCTGACAGGAGGAGAAGCTGCCTCCGCTCACAGGAACGCTGCTGCCTTCACGGACCGTCGGAGCTCCGAGAGACGCAAGCCGAGCTGCACGTGCGCCTCTGTCCTCGATATTATCCAGTCAGCCCTAACCTACAGAGAACGTTTCCTGAAAGTTACCTACAGGCTCCATGAAGATTACAAAAAGCATCCTTAGGTCATGAAGTAATCTACAGGTAATGTTCCCTAAATGTTCCCTGAAGACAAAAATTAATATTCACTCATAACGTAAACTTTCAGGGAATGTTCAGAGAATGCTCCCTAAAGGTTACATAAAAGTGAACTT
Organism: Amphiprion ocellaris; assembly: GCF_022539595.1. Classification (NCBI taxonomy): domain Eukaryota; kingdom Metazoa; phylum Chordata; class Actinopteri; family Pomacentridae; genus Amphiprion; species Amphiprion ocellaris. Next base: position 25,607,418 of record NC_072781.1, on the reverse strand, counting down.
CTGTCTTAAACATTCCTGGAAGGTTATAGGAATGTTCAGGTAACTTTTAAGGAACGTTCCTTAGGTTCCCTGGATTTAACCTTCAGGGAGGCTTGTGGCCTCCAGAACATTCCCAGAACGTTGTGAGACTCTTCAGGGAATTTTCCGCAAGGTTCCCTGAAAGTTACCATTGTGTAATCTTCAAGGAACCTTAGGGAACCTTCAATGAATTTCTGACAATGGCCTGCTAACCCCCAGGGAATGTGCCCTAAAGGTTTCATGAATTTGTCCTTTAAAGAACATTTAGGGATGCTTTAACTTTCACAGAATGTTCCCACAACATTCAGGAAACCTTTAGTGATTTTTTTCCTGAATGTTACCTACAGGTTCCATGAAGACTACAAAAAGCATTCTTAGGTCATAAAGTAACAATCAGGTAATGTTGTTCCCTAAATGTTCCCTGAAGACAAAAATTAACAGTCATAACGTAAACCTTCAGGGGATGTTCCCAGAATGTTCCCAAAGATTACATAAAGTAAACTTCTGTCGTAAAGTAACCTTCATGGAAGCTCAGTGAATTTTCCAGAATGTTCCCAGAAAGGGACCATTTTGTAATCTTCAAGGGACCTTCAGGGAATGTTCTGGCAATGTTCTGACAACCTTCAGGGAATGTGCCCTAAAGGTTTGATGAATTTAACCTTTAAGGCACATATAGGGAGGCTTGTAACTTTCACAGAATGCTCCCACAACATTAAGGGAACCTTTAGTGAATTTTTCCTGACAGTTGCCTACAGGTTCCATGAAGATCACAAAAAGCATCCTTATGTCATAAAGCAACAATCAGGTAATGTTCCATAAATGTTCCCTGAAGAAAAAGAGTCATAACTAAAAGGTTGTCACAGGGTTTCAAAAAGTAACCTTTAGGGAACCTTTTAGGGCCTGTTGCTTTGGCTCCCTGGGTCATTACAGCTACATACAGTGGAATCTGGTGTTAGATGCTTCACATATTAGATTTTTTCCTTGAACATAATCAATATTTTAGATTTGACATCAGTTATAAAATTTTTGCTGATTTAAAAAATAAATAAATAAATAACAAACTTCAAATTCCGAACATTTGTTGATGCAAAAACCTCCTTACAATTTCTGCTCTTCAGTACTTGGAAACAAGCTCTGCAGATAGCATTTAGTCTCAAAATAATGAATTTGTACATATTTCTCAGACATACCCGAATTTTTCACACTCTCCTGTAAGCATCAGCAACGGGGGGTCATTATTAATGTAACAACTGCATCATTACTGCCAGGGCTCGATCAATTCATCCACGGTTGGCAAGTTTACGAGGCGCACCTGAAGGCAGCACGAGAAGCTGAAACCGAGCAGCTGCCCGAAGAAGCGGCGTCAACTTTGCTCCACCCACCACCCACCCACACACCCACACGCACACACACGCACACACACGCACACACACACACACACACACACACACGCACACGCACACGCACACGCACACACACACAACACACAACACAGACAGACAGACAGACAGACACACACACACACACACACACACACACACACACACACACACACACAACACACAACACACACACAACACAGACAGACACACACCTACACACACACAACACAGACAGACAGACAGACACACACAGACACACACACACACTCACACACACACGGTATGCTCTGTAACATTGTACCTCTTTTCTGTCTGTCTCAGCAGAACGCTGGTTCATTAACAACATTTTAAAAGTGTAAACTGGTTTCAGGCTTCATGTTGTCTACACCTCATTCAATCCACACACTTATATCGGTCTGTGCTGTTCCTTTTCTCATTCATCTGTTTTGCCTTTTCCTCTTTTACATGCACTGAAAACTTGGAATCATTGATTAACTCCTTAATTAACGCAGGTCTGGTCAGTGTTTGCGGAAAAGAGCAGTGGACTGAACCCTGCAGCAGATGGCAGGATGATGTCCGGTAAACTCAAACAAAACCCAGCAGAGACAAAAACAGCGGCTCACCAGAGCATCCCGGGGCACAACATGGGCATCTAAGACCGTTTGTGGCCCTCATGCCCCCTGCTGCACGCTCGCCTAGATGTGCACTGATACATTCACAGCACAAGGCTCTCTGTTTTCCAGACAGGCGGCCTGTTCTGTGTGGCCTTTGATCAACCTGCTGTCACAAGTATTTCCATCTATTGCAGTCAAATGTTTACAGCACGCAGTTGTTGCCAAGAAATCATTCAGTTTCTCCTCTTTTGAAAAACAACATTTAGACCCTCAAGGTGTACTAAAATCAGTCCACAGTAGCAGTGTTTCCATAACGTATTTCTATGGGTATTTTGTAGTATCACATTATAAAGGTTGATAGAAATGGCTCTTTTTTTCTTTGTTTTTTCTAAGTGTCTCCAAGTTTTCGTGCTGCTTTAAGGTGGCTTTTTCGAAAAGATTTACACACGTGGACAAAATTGTTGGTACCCCTCGGTTAATGAAAGAAAAACCTACAATGGTCACAGAAATAATTTGAATCTGACAAAAGTCGTAATAAATAAAAATTCTATGAAAATTAACTAATGAAAATCAGACATTGCTTTTGAACAGTGGTTTAACAGAATTATTTTAAAAAATAAACTCATGAAACAGGCCTGGACAAAAATGATGGTACCCTTAACTTAATATTTCATTGCACAACCTTTTGAGGCAATCACTGCAATCAAACCATTTGTGTAACTGTCAGTGAGACTTCTGCACCTCTCAGCAGGTATTCTGGTCCACTCCTCATGAGCAGACCTCTCCAGTTGTCTCAGGTTTGAAGGGTTCCTTCTCCAGACGGCATGTTTCAGCTCCTTCCACAGATGTTCAATAGGATTTAGATCAGGGCTCATAGAAGGCCACTTCAGAATAGTCCAATGTTTTCCTCTTAGCCATTCTTGGCTGTTTTTAGCTGTGTGTTTTGTGTCATTATCCTGTTGTAAGACCCATGACCTGCGACTGAGACCAAGCTTTGTGACACTGGGCAGCACATTTCTCTCTAGAATACCTTGATAGTCATGAGATTTCATTGTACCCTGCACAGATTCAAGACACCCTGTGATGCAGCAAAGCAGCCCCAGAACATAACAGAGCCTCCTCCATGTTTCACAGTAGGGACAGTGTTCTTTTCTTGATATGCTTCATTTTTGCATCTGTGAACATAGAGCTGATGTGCCAAAAAGTTCCAGTTTTGTCTCGTCTGTCCATAGGACATTCTCCCAGAAGCTTTGTGGCTTGTCAACATGCAGTTTTTCAAATTCCAGTCTGGCTTTTTAGGATTTGTTTTCAACAATGGTGTCCTCCTTGGTCGTCTTCCATGAAGTCCACGTTGGCTCAAACAACGACGGATGGTACGATCTGACTCTGATGTACCTTGACCTTGGAGTTCACCTTTAATGTCTTTAGAGGTTGTTCTGGGCTCTTTTGTTACCATTCGTATTATCCGTCTCTTCCATTTGTCATCAGTTTTCCTCCTGCGGCCACGTCTAGGGAGGTTGGCTACAGTCCCATGGATCTTAAATTTCTGAATAATATGTGCAACTGTAGTCACAGGAACATCAAGATGCTTGGAGATGGTCTTCTAGCCTTTACCTTTAACATGCTTGTCTATAATTTTCTTTCTAATCTCCTGAGACAACTCTCTCCTTGGCTTCCTCTGGTCCATGTTTAGTGTGGTACACACCATGTCACCAAACAGCACAGTGACTATTTGTAACCCTATAAATAGGCCGACTGACTGATTACAAGTTTGTAGACACCTGTGATGCTAATTAGAGGACACACCTTGATTGAACATGTCCCTATGGTCACATTATTTTCAGTCTTTTCTAGGGGTACCATCATTTTTGTCCAGGCCTGTTTCATGCGTTTATTTTTTTAAATAATTCTGCTAAACCACGGTTCAAAAGCAATGTCTGATTTTCATTGGTTAATTTTCATAGAATTTTTATTTATTATTACTTTTGTCAAACATTTCAAAAGTTCACTTCAAATTCTACAGACATTTTATATGGAAACATGACTAATGAAGGCCTGGTCACACCAAAAAGCAGTAAGACAAAAATCATCCACGTAATTTTATGAAATATTCGGTTCTAGAACATCAATTAAAAGTTTGACCAAAGTTAAAATTAAGTTCATCAAAGCAAAGTTTGAGTTTGGTCACTAAGAGCTAATGAATCGCATAAAGCCATGTATAAATATAATTTTCAAGCTAATTTGTAGCAAATTTTTGAAATGTCACAAGCAAAAGTAATAGTTTTCAATATGAAAAGTCTGTAATGATTCATGATTCATTTATGTTGTCAGAACAAAAGTTAAATGTTTCCTATATCAGAACACAGTTCTCAAAATTTGTGTTTTTCTATCCAACTGTGTGTTTAGGGGTTCCCCGCTCAGCAAAACCTCGGCTTCCCTCTTCCCTCTGTGGTTATCTGCTGACTTACAGTTGTATAACTCTGCATCACATCTGTCTGCTCCTGAGCCCTGATCAAACAGCTCTCTGTGGTCTGACGTGAGTCTATATTGTGGCTGTTGGTCCAAAGTCAGACCCTCTGACTTACCGTGCAGCGTGTCGGTCGCAGCACAGGAACGACAGAGTATGAAGAGGTGCTGTCAGCGTAGAAGCTGGCTGCTGTGTTGTGGTGCATGTTACGAAACAGAGGCCCCTCCACTCACCACAACAGCTACACTCACTTACACAGTCCCAAACACTGGAAGCCAAATCACTGTAAACTGCAACAGCACTTTCACCACTTCACAGCAGCTGCACAGGTGTCCAGCACCATGCTTCACTCGCTATTAGAGGAAAGGTGCAGTCTATGTGATTGTAGAAGGCATTCAGGAGAGTGAAGTCCATCTTCTCTACGGGCTGCTGTAGTCCACACATATGTTCACCGAGTCACTATATCAGGCCCCAGTGCATTTTAAATGACGCTGTTAAAGTTTTTATGCTAATTTATGTCGTTTAATGAAGCCTAATTTATCAATTATTTTTTAGATCCAGAGTATCCGGAGCGTAATTCTGGGTTTATTTCAGGTGCTGGCCGTGTGTGCCAGTAGCTCGGTGTATTCTGGGAGCCCTCTGTGTATTTTGGGTAATGAAAAGTTTATCACAGACTTTTCTCGGTAGTAATAAAGAGGAAAGCGGCGGCTGCTGCCTCGGCTCTGGGCGCTGGAATGAGTTTTAGTCAGATAAACACCGAGGGTCAGTGGAAGTACAAGCGGGGACACGTAATGGCGAATATTATCCATTAAATAAGAAAAGTTTTCCGAGCAGCCCGCTGCCCCACAGCTACTGAAACAGCAGCCGTCCCCGTCTCTATTATTCAAGAGAAATAGGTTCCACTGCCGAGCCTCAGCTGCCTCTCCGGCGTCTTTCACTTCGCTCTCAGAAAGATACAAAAACTGCGTCTTACCACATCCAGGTCCGCCGGAGGTTTAAAGAGAAACATGGAGGGGGTATTTAAACAGTCCCGTCGCCTACAGAAAAACGGCCCGTCCTCGCTCCCGGAGACTCTGTCACACAATGGCGCTGACAGGAGGAGAAGCTGCCTCCGCTCACAGGAACGCTGCTGCCTTCACGGACCGTCGGAGCTCCGAGAGACGCAAGCCGAGCTGCACGTGCGCCTCTGTCCTCGATATTATCCAGTCAGCCCTAACCTACAGAGAACGTTTCCTGAAAGTTACCTACAGGCTCCATGAAGATTACAAAAAGCATCCTTAGGTCATGAAGTAATCTACAGGTAATGTTCCCTAAATGTTCCCTGAAGACAAAAATTAATATTCACTCATAACGTAAACTTTCAGGGAATGTTCCCAGAATGCTCCCTAAAGGTTACATAAAAGTGAACTTCTGTCTTAAACATTCCTGGAAGGTTATAGGAATGTTCAGGTAACTTTTAAGGAATGTTCCTTAGGTTCCCTGGATTTAACCTTCAGGGAGGCTTGCGGCCTCCAGAACATTCCCAGAACATTGTGAGACTCTTCAGGGAATTTTCCGCAAGGTTCCCTGAAAGCTACCATTGTGTAATCTTCAAGGAACCTTCGGGAACCTTCAATGAATTTCTAACAATGGCCTGCTAACCCTCAGGGAATGTGCCCTAAAGGTTTCATGAATTTGTCCTTTAAAGAACATTTAGGGATGCTTTAACTTTCACAGAATGTTCCCACAACATTCAGGAAACCTTTAGTGATTTTTTTTCCTGAATGTTACCTACAGGTTCCATGAAGACTACAAAAAGCATTCTTAGGTCATAACGTAACAATCAGGTAAAGTTGTTCCCTAAATGTTCCCTGAAGACAAAAATTAACAGTCATAATGTAAACCTTCAGGGGATGTTCCCAGAATGTTCCCAAAGATTACATAAAGTAAACTTCTGTCGTAAAGTAACCTTCATGGAAGCTCAGTGAATTTTCCAGAATGTTCCCTGAAAGGGACCATTTTGGAATCTTCAAGGGACCTTCAGGGAATGTTCTGGCAATGTTCTGACAACCTTCAGGGAATGTGCCCTAAAGGTTTGATGAATTTAACCTTTAAGGCACATATAGGGAGGCTTGTAACTTTCACAGAATGCTCCCACAACATTAAGGGAACCTTTAGTGAATTTTTCCTGACAGTTGCCTACAGGTTCCATGAAGATCACAAAAAGCATCCTTATGTCATAAAGCAACAATCAGGTAATGTTCCATAAATGTTCTCTGAAGAAAAAGAGTCATAACTAAAAGGTTGTCAAAAGGTTTCAAAAAGTAACCTTTAGGGAACCTTTCAGGGCCTGTTGCTTTGGCTCCCTGGGTCATTACAGCTACATACAGTGGAATCTGGTGTTAGATGCTTCACATATTAGATTTTTTCCTTGAACATAATCAATATTTTAGATTTGACATCAGTTATAAAATGTTTGCTGATTTAAAAAAAAAAATCAATAACAAACTTCAAATTCCGAACATTTGTTGATGCAAAAACCTCCTTACAATTTCTGCTCTTCAGTACTTGGAAACAAGCTCTGCAGATAGCATTTAGTCTCAAAATAATGAATTTGTACATATTTCTCAGACATACCCGAATTTTTCACACTCTCCTGTAAGCATCAGCAACGGGGGGTCATTATTAATGTAACAACTGCATCATTACTGCCAGGGCTCGATCAATTCATCCACGGTTGGCAAGTTTACGAGGCGCACCTGAAGGCAGCAGGAGAAGCTGAAACCGAGCAGCTGCCCTGAGAAGCGGCGTCAACTTTGCTCCACCCACCACCCACCCACCCACACACACGCACACACAACACACACACACGCACACACACACACACACACACACAAACACACACAACACACACACACACAACACAGACAGACAGACAGACAGACACACACACACACACACACACACACACATGGTATGCTCTGTAACATTGTACCTCTTTTCTGTGTCTCAGCAGAACGCTGGTTCATTAACAACATTTTAAAAGTGTAAACTGGTTTCAGGCTTCATGTTGTCTACACCTCATTCAATCCACACACTTATATCGGTCTGTGCTGTTCCTTTTCTCATTCATCTGTTTTGCCTTTTCCTCTTTTACATGCACTGAAAACTTGGAATCATTGATTAACTCCTTAATTAACGCAGGTCTGGTCAGTGTTTGCGGAAAAGAGCAGTGGACTGAACCCTGCAGCAGATGGCAGGATGATGTCTGGTAAACTCAAACAAAACCCAGCAGAGACAAAAACAGCGGTTCACCAGAGCATCCCGGGGCACAACATGGGCATCTAAGACCGTTTGTGGCCCTCATGCCCCCTGCTGCACGCTCGCCTAGATGTGCACTGATACATTCACAGCACAAGGCTCTCTGTTTTCCAGACAGGCGGCCTGTTCTCAGCGTGGCCTTTGATCAACCTGCTGTCACAAGTATTTCCATCTATTGCAGCCAAATGTTTACAGCACGCAGTTGTTGCCACAAAATCATTCAGTTTCTCCTCTTTTGAAAAACAACATTTAGACCCTCAAGGTGTACTAAAAATCAGTCCACAGTAGCAGTGTTTCCATAACGTATTTCTATGGGTATGTTGTAGTATCACATTATAAAGGTTGATAGAAATGGCTCTTTTTTTCTTTGTTTTTTCTAAATGTCTCCAAGTTTTCGTGCTGCTCTAAGGTGGCTTTTTCGAAAAGATTTACACACGTGGACAAAATAGTTGGTACCCCTCGGTTAATGAAAGAAAAACCTACAATGGTCACAGAAATAATTTGAATCTGACAAAAGTTGTAATAAATAAAAATTCTATGAAAATTAACCAGTGAAAATCAGACATTGCTTTTGAACTGTGGTTTAACAGAATTATTTTAAAAAATAAACTCATGAAACAAGCCTGGACAAAAATGATGGTACCCTTAACTTAATATTTTGTTGCACAACCTTTTGAGGCAATCACTGCAATCAAACCATTTGTGTAACTGTCAATGAGACTTCTGCACCTCTCAGCAGGTATTCTGGTCCACTCCTCATGAACAGACTGCTCCAGTTGTCTCAGGTTTGAAGGTTCCTTCTCCAGACGCCATGTTTCAGCTCCTTCCACAGATGTTCAATAGGATTTAGATCAGGGCTCATAGAAGGCCACTTCAGAATAGTCCAATGTTTTCCTCTTAGCCATTCTTGGCTGTTTTTAGCTGTGTGTTTTGTGTCATTATCCTGTTGCAAGACCCATGACCTGCGACTGAGACCAAGCTTTCTGACACTGGGCAGCACATTTCTCTCTAGAATACCTTGATAGTCATGAGATTTCATTGTACCTGCACAGATTCAAGACACTCTGTACCAGATGCAGCAAAGCAGCCCCAGAACATAACAGAACCTCCTCCATGTTCCACAGTAGGGACAGTGTTTTCTTGATATGCTTCATTTTTGCAACTGTGAACATAGAGCTGATGTGCCTTGCCAAAAAGTTCCAGTTTTGTCTCGTCTGTCCATAGGACATTCTCCCAGAAGCTTTGTGGCTTGTCAACATGCAGTTTGGCAAATTCCAGTCTGGCTTTTTTAGGATTTGTTTTCAACAATGGTGTCCTCCTTGGTCATCTCCCATGAAGTCCACTTTGGCTCAAACAATGACGGATGGTGTGATCTGACACTGATGTATCTTGACCTTGGAGTTCACCTTTAATGTCTTTAGAGGTTGTTCTGGGCTCTTTTGTTACCATTCATATTATCCGTCTCTTCCATTTATCATCAGTTTTCCTCCTGCGGCCACGTCCAGGGAGGGTGACTACAGTCCCATGGATCTTAAATTTCTGAATAATATGTGCAACTGTAGTCACAGGAACATCAAGCTGCTTGGAGATGGTCTTATAGCCTTTACCTTTAACATGCTTGTCTATAATTTTCAAACATTTCAAAAGTTTGCTTCAAATTCTACAGACATTTTATATGGAAACATGACTAATGAAGGCCTGGTCACACCAAAAAGCAGTAAGACAAAAATCATCCACGTAACTTTATGAAATATTCGGTTCTAGAACCTTAATAAAAAGTTTGACCAAAGTTATAATTAAGTTTTATCAAAGCAAAGTTTGAGTTTGGTCACTAAGAGCTAATGAATCGCATAAAGCCATATATAAATATAATTGTCAAGCTAATTTGTAGCAAACTTTTGAAATGTCACAAGCAAAAGCAATTGTTTTCAATATGAAAAGTCTGTAATGATTCATGATTCATTTATGCTGTCACAACAAAAGTTAAATGTTTCTGTGTGCACTATTTTTTAAATTAATTAAATTTTGATTTATTTATTTATTTCAAAAGTCAAAACCCACCTTAAGTGAATATAAAACTTTTTGAGCTGAACTTGAGAGTGAACCAGATTGGGAAGGTTTCTTATCCATCCATCCATTATCTACACCACCTAATCCTCATTATGGTCGCGGAGGGCTGGAGTTTATCCCAGCTGACTTAGGGTGAAGGCAGGGGACATCCTGGACAGGTCACCAGTCTATCACAGGGCTACATATACAGGCAAACAATCACACTCACATTCACACGTATGGACAATTTAGAATAATCAATTAACCTCAGCATGTTTGTGACTGTGAGAGGAAGCCGGAGAAAACCCACGCATGCACAGGAAGAACATGCAAACTCCATGCAGAAAGATCCTGGGAAAGCCGGGACACGAACCAAGGATCTTCTAGCTGCAAGGCAGAAGTGCTAACCACTACGCCACTGTGCAGCCCGGAGGGTTTTTTATTTTTTATTTTTTAGAATTTTGCAAAAATGCACATAGAAACACAGCTAACGACTGACATACTTTATTCAAAGACATACTTATATCAACAGATGCCTCCAAACTTTCTGCAAACCATTCCTCTTTTGTGGAGATTGCAGTTCACTTACTTTAAGTGGCAAGTTAAATAAACGTGAACACAGAAGCCATAATAGGCTCCTCTATTGTGGGCTGTCAGGTGAGCGCTGACAACACAGCTGACTACTGCAAATTAATTCGTTGGTCAAAGGTCACTGATGTCCAAAACACAGATACTAATGCAGACACTTTATCAACTAGTCCATTGATTTTCTCATGACAGTTCACCTGATGCACCACTGCTTCGACTCGGCTTTAAGTTGTGATCAGATGAAAGTTGAGAGATGCAAAAACGTTAGCAGTACGGTGTATGAGATTTTTATAGCAGGCTAAACTGACTCAGTATTACAGCCCAATTAGTGCAGACTGCAGAGCAGCAGGAAACTGCTGGCCAAACAATAAAAACAGAAGCATAATGTTATTCTTAGCAACAGGGATGTATCCCAATGTATCAGGATTATGCAAACACTTTAGCCTGAATGAATGCTCAGCTGCACTGCATGGCTAGCAGGCGGGTAGTTCTGAGCGTGTACGCATACGTAGCTCCTGTGGTGAATGGAGATCTGATTTTAGTCCTGTGTTCATCTCTCTGGACTCTGAGTTGACTCATGAATGCCGAGCAGCGAGGAGGGATGGCTCTAAATAAAGATTTCAGGTCAAAAACAGGAAATGGCTCAGTGAACAGGGAGGGCCGGGCCATAGCAACACCAACTGGATAGCAGCACCCACAACATTTCTCCCTTCCTCCTGCCCTCCCTCCTTCTATCTCTATTTATTTCTCCCTTGCTCTTCTTTTATTTCCCTCTCTGTGTTAATTCTGCTTGTTCCACGTTTTTCTTGCCTTCTGCCTTGACCACATTTTTATTCTTCTGCCTCTCTGATTCTGTTTTTCTCTTCGTTTTTGTCCATTTTTTCTCAGGTTCAGATGTCAATTCAAACACGTACCGAATACTTTTCCATAACCATCATCAACATCAAAGAGAACAAGTTAAAATGGCAGCAAATTCTCCGTTCTTTTGTTATCACTCTCTCTGACTGCGTTCCTCTGAACATGTCGAAGGCTGTATGTGTGTCACTGTCAGTCTGAACTTGAGTGTGAACCTGACTCACGGTGAGTTCACTGGTCCCACTCATCAGCCAGCGCATGAGGCCAAATGCTGCTTCCATCCATCACAGTGTTGCACCTTTGGGTGGTAATGTGGGGAGATTACAACTGCCACCAGAATTAGATCAACCACCATCATGTTCCGTTTATAGTCGCTGTGACAACACGCAGTGAGGTTTTATATTATCGGGGCCTATAAATTCGGATAGATACATGAGCAGAAAAATGCCGACAACCAGAGCAGATGATTCATGCTCTGCTTTGTGTTACTCATTAGTTCTGTTTACCTGAACGACGTGTTGAACACATCTTCTATTGCGTATTTGTTTTAGTAATAAAGGAATCGCTCCACACTACTGGCAGTAGATTGATGACTGAGTGTATGAAGGGTTTAGTAAATGCACCACATAACAAGTAACAAGTACTAGTTTAGTAACCCATTACTGTGCAATACCTCTAATACTAATACTTTAACTAACCCAAAAGCTATGGGCCTTGGGCGGTTTTCCATGACAGGACCTTGCAGTCTATTTTAGGGCGACCCAAGCCTTTGTTCAGGCTCCGATCTCTACAATCAACAAGTTATAACCTCTAACAAGACACTCCTGAGCAGAGAACAAGAAGCACCATTTCTGCCCTTTTGATGTCTTTGTTGAAAGGCAGTCTTGTCCTCCTAGCATCACTATCAACAATGTAAAATTTGTCACATAGGCTAACATACTAACGTCCAGTGTTCAGGCCACCTCATGCTTGCTCCGAGTTCCCACAGTGAACTACTGTTGCACCTACTGTCTGTCTCCAACCATCAGTAATACTGTCGCTGTTTCTAGCAGAGGTGTGTAAAACAGCACTCACCCAGAGACCCCTTCTAAAACTAGGGGTTATACAGTCACAGTGAAATGAAGCATCTTTGCAGCATTTTGAGCTGAAAAGCTTAAAGACGTTTTCTGGGATCATGTGAGACGTTCATTCACTTGCTGAAAAAGGGGCACAATATTGGACCTTTAATGCTGTGGTAGGCTGGGGTATACAGAGAAAACATCAACTTCTCACAGCAAGGCTTCAGAAAGCACCTGCATGAACAGACAAACACAATATATGTTGAGTCATGATCCTTAATGTAGGTTCCTACCTCAAAATGTCCCCCAGATCTCTGGAAGAAGTGAGGAATAACCGAAAAATGTCACATAAATATCCTTGGTCTGAATGCCCCGCACATAAACTAGTCCTTAAACTCGTCCAGCTCCAGATGTGGAATATTAAGTTGTTATGAGCAGACAACCAAGATCAACAGAAACATTGGTTTTAATGTGAAGTCCAATTTTCTAATCAGCTTAGTCAGCCTGTAACATCTGTTGTAACGTGAAATTATTTTCATCACTGGGTTGTCAGTGATGAAGCTTCAAGATAATTAAAAAACAAAACTGAACAGAAATAATAAGTACTTAAGCTAAACCCACAGAGGATCTAACAAAGAGATCCCAGAGAACTGCATTATGGGGAATCATAGGATCCTGTATTTCTTGTTTAGCTTGACTCAGAGGCTAAAAGTCAGAGACTATAAAGTCAGTATATCTGTTCTTCCTCAAGTACAGATAGAGTACCTTCTTTAAATCCGTAATTATTTATGATTGATTCTTTCCTCTAATGCTCTCTGAGGCTTGTGTTTATGAAAAAGTAGGCGTTTACCCAGTAAAGATTCAGGGGTTGGACAGAATACCATGAACACCTGTACAGTGTAACAACAGTGTAGCACGACAGGAGCTCGGTTTAACCTGAATGGCTGCAGTTGATGCAGTTCAAGGCAAGTTTTAAGGTCTATCCAGATTTGCTTAAAGCGGAGAGCGGGAGAACGTTTAAGCTGCGTCACATGTGGGAACTCGCAGTGGAGAGCACAGACTGGACAATTTCCCCTTTGATAATGCAGCTTTGAAAATGTCTAAATTCAAACGTTTTGGTATTTCCAACAAGGCGTCTGTTTCAAATTTGGCTTAAAATGAAAAAGAGAAAGACAAACATCCTTATGTGCGGGCAGATTTGAGGAGGGTGCGTGAAAAGAATATTTTTAACACTATTAGACATGGGCGTGGCACACAGGCCCAACATGGAGAAAACAAGAGGGAGAGAGGGAGACAGGGAGGGAGGCGGGGAGGGGAAGGGCTCTACACCAAAAAACACCCATCTGCTTTCTTTCCCATTCTCTCTCCCTCCCTCTTTGTCTCTACCTCCTCCTATTCTCTGTCTTTGTCTCTTTACCAGTCTCTTTATTAGTGTCCATCATTCCCCCCCTCTGGCCCAGCTGTTGCCTCAGTCACAGGCACCCACACAGGCTGCTGCATCTTCCATATGACATATCCAGGATTATGGCCACAATTTACCGCGATACCATTTGGGTTGATCTAAACACCCGCACGCTCTCTTGCAAAGCTGGACGGAGCCGGCTGGAGTGCGAAGTGGAATCTCTGCCCGTCCACCTCCCCTCCTCCTCCACTGCGCATCTCATCGTCTTCCATTCTTCTCATTACATTGTGACTTCAAACACTTGTTAAGTGCCTTGACTCACAAACTTCAAAAGGGGAAGTACAAGTAAGCAAAGCGAGTCGGCCTCTTACAGTTTAGTCAAATATGCTCCCGAAATGTGGTCATGCTGCTGAGACTGACTGGCGGTTTCGTGTAATGCAGGTGATCTATGCATGTACACTCATACTGCGACAGGCAATGGCAGCGTTTGTGAGTTTATGTTCCACGGAGGTTATCAAGAGACAGAAGAAGAAATAACTGCAAAGATGAGGATTTACTTTTGCCTAGTATAAATCTACAAGCTAATGATTTATAATTTTCTGACTAATCAGCTGCTTAGAGAGTCAAATGTATCTATAATTCAGTGAAAAGCCAAAAATCCACCATATATAAGTGAGTTTGGAGCACATAAAAGAAACTAGAACACAGAGCTAGTTGATCGGTACTGTAGTAGCTGCAGGAAAATCAATGAAGTGAGTTTGGGGCATCTTGGTGGACTTGGTTTCACATCATCCCTCTTTCTCTCTCTGTTTTGCTGTCGCACTCCACTGTTTCCTTTCACAATACGACAAAACAGCACAAAGCAGCCCCTCCAGGAAGCAAAGAATTTAAATCGTATTATCACAAGATCCTGACTTCAGACTTTTATCTCATGGCCTAATTATATCATTACATGTCTGTCAAGATGACAAATGCTGCTTTTTAGTGTTTTTTAAGCCTATGACTACAGAACACTTGGATTACTGTGCTGTTGCTACATAACAAAGACTGTTGTCTAAAGATGATTCCAACTTAAATGTGTTATCTTGAGGCAGTGGGCTTCTGTACATGATCTATTCAAGCTGGTTTCGTTACTGAGTCGTTTCTATTATCCACGAGATACAAGTTTGTTATCTAAACAAAACTGGGCAATTAAGCTGCGATCCCAAGCAAACAGTTTATCTCAAGATTACGGGATAATTAATTATCTTGAGATAACTGGCGTCAGCAACCACAGCTGCTCCAGGCTTTAGCACAAAACTGACGGTTTGTGACCCAAACAGTGTCAGGCTTTATAACAACACTGTTGGCCCAACTAGTCAAAATCACTCTACAATCACGCAGCAGTGTGTACGTACAGCTGTGCTGAGTTCTTGCTCAGGTGTGGAAATCTGAACGGAACGATTTCCCAAGTTCCCTATTTGTGTCATTAAATCAACACACCTCAAGACTATTGCAAATGTCTGCTCACAATAGTTCATTTTTCCTTCCTACTGACTTCATACTGAATTGCTAAAAGTCATTAAGATTTAAGTGAGTCATGTTTTATTGTGTACTGGGACAAAAAATCTTTACCTGGACCCATCCCTGAAAGGTTGTAACCCACCTACTAGTAAATAATCAACAAAAAAAATGTGAGAAATATCTGTAGGATCTATAAATGGCAACAAGATAAAAAATCAATAAAAGTGATGTTCAACTGCATCATTACACCAGCAACAAAAGAATTTGTACACTGCAGAGTGTGTGTGAGACATAAAGGTGGCAGAATCTGGTGAGTGAGATGCAAACAAACACTCAGCAGAAACTTCACTAGAGGACCAGTTTCAGATGACGATGTTTGCACGACCCAGATCTGATGTCCTGACACACGTGGTGAAGGCTCAAGTTTTGCTTCACAGCTTCTTATCACAGAATTACTGATGGTTGTAGCACACCACCTGACTGAACTTTTACCACAGATTTGTAATATGCAATTTCATGTGTACACCCATACACCATTTAAATAGGGGGGAAATCCATATAATTTATAGACATTCTGTATATGCTGACATCTACTTTAAAAGTTAATGGTAGTTGGAAACTGGTATTTTAACAAAAGGAGCAAACATTATTCTAATATAAATAATGGTATATTTAAAGGGCAGCTCTGACAACATTCAGTATTTTTCTTTGTATCAACAGTTTACGTGAAAAGACCTAAACAAAAAAACTTAAAGCATGCTATTGACAAGGACTATATGTCTCCAGAGTCCTATTTCCCTGCAATAAAGCTGCACTGTCGTCCAAAAACTGTTAAAAACAAATTGATTATTAGTTCAGTTTATTATGATTGCGAACACCAACTCCTTATACAGATTTTACTGCACATATAGTACACTGCTCTGGTGTTCCCTCACTGAAGCACCAAATATTGCATGTGTTAATCCTCAATTGAAAATAGTTCCCAACAAATGCACTGTTGTCTCCTGTGTGAGTAACATCTGTTAATAACTGCAGTGCACAGCTGTCTCAGGAGATAATTTATTCTTTTTTTTAAACATTAGATGTTGGGCACCCTGGTAGCTCAACAAGTTGAGCGGGAAACCCATAAACAGAGAATATAGTCCCTGATGTGGCGGCTTTCCCAATTTTTCTCATCACTTTCCTGTCTCTCTCTCACTGCAGGAGTGTGAATAAAGCCAAAAAAATATTAAAAACAAACAAAAAAAAACATTTGAAACTATTGAACAATACACCAGTTAGCCACATCATTTAAACCACCTGCCTAAAATTGCATGCGTCCCCTTGTGCCACCAAACAGCTCTGACTCATTTGGAACTGAAAGCATGACTTGTGGGGTTGTTTTGTGGTGTTTGGTACTGCAACGTTGTCAGTGGATCCTTTGGGGCCTGTATGTTGCAGGGTGGACCGTCATGGATTGGGCTTATTCTGGCACATCTCATAGATGGAAGACCACATTAGGATCTGGAGACTTAGGAAGCTGGGTTAACGCTCTGGGCTCTTAGTTGTGTTCCTTGAAATGTTTCTGAGCAGTTTATGTGGAGGATTGTCTTACTGGTGGAGGCTGCTGGCATTGGGGAGTAGTTGGGGTAGGTGGATGATACATGTCACAGCAACATCTACATGAATGCAAGGACCCAAGGTTTCCCAACAGAATACTGCACTGTAACAAGATTATCAAGGTAAACAAGTGGTTTAATGTTGTAGTGGATCAGTGTAAAATTTGGAGCTATTTTTAAAGATCTTCATTTGACATGTCAACTTGGGGCTGCCAGCCAGAACAAGGAAGTGAGGATTTACTGTGAGACAAACAAGCACATAATTGGTTTGGGCCTTTTCATGACATTTGTTGGGATAATGCAAAATATAGAATGGCACCTGTCTTATCCTTTAAAAAACTGCTGAGGGATTTCTGAGTCATTCTTTTTCCAATGACAAAGAACTCTTTTCTTCTGTGCACAGACTAAAGAATTCAGGGAGATAGGTCTATAAATAGAAAATAGTTAGGCTGCTCCAAACAAAACTTTTCATCTTGCAAGACGGGCGCTTGTGCCTTGACTAAGAACATGAGTGAGAGACAGAGAGAGAGAAAAGGAGGGAGGTGTGTTTATTCATGGCTGCTGTGACGCCTCCAGTGTCAGGTGACTTACAGGAAAGAAGTTGTTGTTCTCTTCTCTCTCTCTCTCTCTCTCTCTCTCTCTCTCCCTGTCTCTCTTTCATTTTCTCATTTTTTCCTTGTTTCATAACCTCTGAGATGAATTGTTGTTCTCTCTCTAGTTAGCAACTTCACTGCCATGTTGTTTATCACATTAACTAATCAGAGTACAAATGTCAAAAACAAGCAAGAGGCAGTGCAATAGGATTATATAAGATGGCAATAAATCTGATAAAAAATAAAAGTTTTGAAGTTGAGCATGTGGTCTTAAGCCAGGCAAGACTTTATGAGACACTATAATAACATCTTAGGCACACGGCACAGTGCTCTGTTGTGTGTTTTAATGGCTTATGGCTCAGGGCTATGTGAAAAGGTTTACCCTAACCCTTTAATGTGTGTGTGAGCGTACCCATCCATAGCAAACTGGTGAGTGTGACACATTCCAGCAGAACAACTCACCATTAGTCTAGCAGTAGATGGGACACAGATACTTCTGTCCACTGGGGAAAACTCAACAAAAACACATTGATGGCGGAGGATTCATGCAGGTTAGCTCCATTCTGAATGGTGGAGTAGCGGAGGGAGTACTAGCGATGGAAGTATTACTGGAAGTGATGGTGGTGGTATTAATTGCAGTATAGCTATTACTCAATGCAGTAAGAAGAGTAGTAGTAGTAACATTGAAAAGTTCAGTGTTTTTGCTTGAGACACACTCACTCCAGTATCATTTCATGCGTGTGCATTCCTCCCCCACGCACATCTTTGATGCCTTGCCTCCAACAATAAATTCTGCAGCGTTTTTTAAAATGCACTTCAAGTCAAAGCGAACGGCAGTGAAAACTCTGTGGAGGGAGATACTGTAGCTGAAAACAGGAAGGCCATTAATCTTCGAGAGAAAGCGAGCCGACTCACAAGTCATGGCACACAAGGAAGCAGCCACGGCAGCTCTGCTTTCCAGACTAGAAGACAGCGACTACGGTTTAGCTGGTTATCCATCTTTCTTTTCTCAGTTTTCCACTCTATACCAACTTCATTTTACTACCTCTTGTCTTCCTTTCAGTCGCATCATCCACAGAGAACTATTTTCCTCCTCTAGTATTACCCTCTAGCTTACTTTTTTTGTTTGATATCACGGACAATAGGGAAGAAAACTGATGTATTGAAAAAACAAATTTCATGTCAGCTGGAAATAGAAGGTAGACATTTACCACTCCTTTGTGTCCCCTAAACAGAACAACATTCAACCATAAAACCCTAAAACCACTTTTGAGGTAAGATTTCTTTCTTTTTTGGCCTCTCATTCAGACACTACACTTTGTCCACATCCAAAAATGTTGTCATCTTTACATTTTCAGAAATGATTCACCCCAGTGGGCCCACTTGAAAATGTCATGCTTGCATTGTAGTGTTGTTTGTTCCCTTACTTTGTTGTCACACAATATTGTCATTGGAGCACAGCAGTTACTGTGACTGAGACAACAGAAGCATTAGTGACTCTTGAGTTGACCATTTTGTGGTTGTGTTATTGACAACAGCTACATTGTGTGATCAGTCATATTGAAACAGAAAGTCACAGAGAGAGTCAAAGGTAAGAAACTGGAGCTTTAGCTTGCCTCGACCACGTGGAGTCACAGCAGAGTGGAACTGTACCTTCTGGAGTACAACAGGTGAAACCAGGTACTGTTTGCTCCAGTTAGCGATGTTCTGCAAGAGTCTGCGTTTCTCACATCTTCACAGTGGAGGAGGTGAATCCAAGGTTGCCATGAGACATAGTCAGAACAGGGACAATGAGACCCAGGTACTAAAACATAGAAATGTTCCTTGAGGGTCCCGACGCTGTATACCTTCAGATGTACAATAAATTACTTCAAGTGACCAACTTTTCTTTTTTTCGTGTAATTTTGAAGATGGAAGGAAGACAATGCAGAGAGGCCAGCTAGAACGTGGTAAGTGGTGAAGCAAAAAAGAACAAAAAAAATGACTTGATCCCTCACCAGATTCCCATTTTTTGGACACTGTTGCTACGCTAGAGGCACCACTGCCAGGACTCACCTTAGGTCTTTGTTACCCAGGGCTGTAATGAATGGTTAAAATTGCTCATGGGCAATTTCCCAGAGGACTTGGATCTTACACATCTAGAAACACTTGTAAACACTTATAAAACCAACAGTGCAAAATCCAAAGATATTCAGTAATGTTGTGAAAAGAGAGAATCAGAAAATTCTCACATTTACAATGCTTGGCATGCTTTATTAAATGAATTGTTCCACTTATTGAATCAATTATCAAAACTGTTGTCAGCATAATGTAGTAATAGAAGTACCTTGAGTTTTTAAAAATGCTTGAAAAAATGCTCTCTTTCAAGACATTCGCAGAAAACAAGAAGCAGCTTTCCACTGCAGGAAGTAAGAAACGGCCCCATAATCGGCCCTTTCAGCTTCTTCCTTTTCATTGGAGTAGGATTCAAGCACTTCCACTGCACCAGTAACTACGAGTGCTCCAAACCAACGAGAGGTCATGTGTTACTGGACATAGCTCCAGTTTTCGAGCAGTGGAGGTGTTATGGTAGCCTAGCACTCATTGTCCCAATTGGTGCGCTCATCTTGACGGTGATTGGTTAACTCAGCTTTTTCAAGGCCGCTCTGAGGTACCTACCCTGGAGCAGGTGTTTTCTCCCTTGAAAACAGCCCTGATACAGGTTCTACCGGGGTGGTTCTTGCAGTCAGAATACACATTAAGGTGGAGGCTACCCTTAAACAGCCCACAAGTTCCTGCAGCAGAAAATGGCATAGTAAGGCAAAAAAACCCAGGAAAAAAAAAGAAAAGTTGACACATTAACCGTTGTAACCTTGTGTATTCTGCTACAACTAGTAGCTAAACATTACTGAGGTTAGCTAAAGTTAGCATACTTTAGAGAGATGCAGGTAATTGACAATGGGCTAATTAGCCAGCTTGCTGATTTTGTCGGATTTCCCTTTGCTAGTTGCACATAATTTACCATTATTAGTTTAAAAAAAACTGATAGAACACAACCCCGCTCAGGAATACACCTTGTAGTTTTGCAAGATGCTGATGGTTGCTAATGTTAGCTAATGTTAGCATACTTAAGACATTGACACTGATACTAAGATACCACATTTTAACTGTCATTTTCATTGTCTTTGTGACCTTATCCTACTTGTGTAGTTTACTGTGAGGTTGCGCTTTGTATTTCCATCCATTATCTATACACTGCTTAATCCTCATTAGAGGGGGCTGGAGTCTATCCCAGCTGACTTGGGGTGAAGGCAGGGGACACACTGGACAGGTCACCAGTCTATCACAGGGCTACACATAGAGACACATGCACACCTGTGGACAATTTAGAATCGCCAACTAACCTGAGCATGTTTTTGGACAGTGGGAAGAAGCTGCAGAACCCAGTGCTACCCATTCATGCACAGGGAGAACATGCGAACTCCATGCAGAAAGATCCCAGGATGCGGACACAAACTGGGGATCTTCAAGCTGTAAGGTGACAGTGCTAACCACCAAGCCACTGTGCAGTCCGCCTTTGTATTTATCTTCACTAATTTATTGTCATTACATCAACAGCATCGTCATAAAACATAGTTTCCATCATTCCATGTTATCATATCACAGACAACCAGTTCTCCAGTTTTGTTGTGATTCAGTCACCATACTATTATTTGACCATCATCTATCTTTGCTGAAACCAGATTATTCTTGCTAATGTCTTAAAGAACATATTTTTTTTTATCAGTTTATTGATATAATCCTCCTATATGCAGATGTTTCTTACATTGATGAAATAGGTAATCTGATTTTTGGAACCCGTTTCCATTCACAGTAATCTATTACTTCTTCCCCTGCTGCTGCCCTCCCACACCACACCAGACCAGACTGGCTGAGTCAGCTCCGCTGCTCTATCACGATTCAGCCTGACACACTTTTCCTCCCTTCACTCCCTCCCCCCAACTTTCCTTCATGAATCTCTTCATTCACTCGGAGCTGCGTTCAAAACTTCCTCATTTCTCTACTCTTGCCGTCAGCCTCTTTCTGTTCTGTCTGATTGCACTCGCTGCTTTTTTATCTCTTTGCGATGACACACAAACAGGCCCCCTCAGTATATTCCACGCTTTTTTCCTCTTTTCCATTCTTTCGACCCCCTCTCTTCCTCTCTCTCCTTTCCTCCCTCCCTGCTGGCTGCCTTCAGGGTAGCAGAAGGGAAGTGAATGGCTTCAGCCCTCCCAGCTGGTCCCATCACCCAGCAACCCAGAGCAAAACAAAAGAACACACACACACACACTCACACACAAGCCTACAAACAGGCAGCGATGCACACACACACACACACACACACACACACACACACACACACACACACACACACACACACACACACACACGCACACTGACGGCTCACCAGCAGATGAGTATATGCATGTTCTTAGACACAGGCAGACAGATATGCAGATGTATGCACACACATTCACACACACACACACACACACACACACACACACACACATGCACACACACACACACACACACACCCATACCCCCACCTTTGCCCTCCCCAACTCACATCCATAAACACAGCCAGCCAGCCAGCCAGCCAGCCAGCCAGCCAGCCGTCCCCTGCAGACTCCCACCCATCATCCCTTCCTCCAGTCCCCCACCCATCATCCCCCTCTCCCTTCCCCAGCACCCACTCCAGACACCCAGTCCTTTGTCCACGCTCTGCTCTGCACGCACAAAAAAAGACATATTTGGGGGAAAAAACAGATGAACATGTGTTGGTCTAAAAAGAGAAGTCGGCACAAAGAGCAAAGTAAAGTTCATTTGTGGCCCTCACACCCACATTCACATACGCACATTAAAAGTGCATCTGAGCACAAAAACAGAGTGTAGTTGTTGTTCTTCAATACCATATGTAGCTAGTAGCAAATCACAGCTCCATAAACCTGCACAGTCGTGTGTGCACTTAAAGCCAACCCCCCACACCCGCCCTGAGCTTTCTTATATACCATCAGGGTGTATGGGACAGTGCATTCCAGCAGTTAAGTCCTCTAACTGCTGTAGCTGTTTACTTTCCTTCTAGCTGCTTCTACTGTTGTGTTTTTCAGAGTTTCAAAAGGAGTTGACAAAGCCCAGGGAAGAACTTGCTGCAGTTTTGAATCAAACTACAATAAAGGCAGGTTAGATGAAAAAGATTGTGACAACCAGAATATTCTGCCGAAATAACAGTCAATGAGAAATATGTCTTTATTATCCATGTAAAATTTATTTTTTTTACCATCCCAGTAAGTAAGCAGAGACGTCTGAGTCAGTTTATGGTAATTTCTGATCAGGGCCATTTTAATCCAACAGAGGTGTGAGGGCCACAATTGCTCCATGTTTCGTTTGTGCATTACATACAAATTGGATAAGTAATATTTAGTAGACTGCACTGTGTAAAGTCCTAAGCGACTTTGTCTGGGTCAGAGCATATAAACAAACAGCGAGGCTTGGGGCGCTTCCAGTCAGCAGTTCCAGGACGGACAGACCAAGAACCGACTACAGCAACTTGCAGCACTGAAAGGATCTGCTGCTAACATCTTCAGCCTTTAGGGGTCCTGTAGAGTCCATGTTTTGACAGCAGGCAAAGGACAAACAGCTTACTGAGCAGGGGTGTTCACAGGTTTGGCTCATCAGTGTATACTAAAAGTGTTAGTGGAGTTTGGACCTCTTATTCCCCGACTGCTTCACTAAATCCCTGCGCACTCTACCCGGGTGGTGACCCTGCCTCGAGTGTGCCTGGCTGTAAGCTTGCACCTTCATATGTGTGAGGCATTTCAGACCTAATTCAGCTTGTAAATCGGGTCAGCTGTGGCAGTATGACTTGTAATGGAAGACAAGTAGGCGGTGAATGTGACGTGCTATTACTGGTACATTTACTACTTTCAGTGACCTGGTGGACTTCTCAAACATCTTCAGTATGACTTATTTCCTGTTATGCAGCGAATGTTTTTAAAGAAAATCACTTCACTGCAATTTGAAAGTATTAACTGTATTTAATGACATTATATCTGACAAAATAAATTAAGTTCCACATTATCACCACATCTTAAATGTAATATGACCCAAGCGTGGTTGGCAATGACATGTGGATGATAAGACTCCGACTCAGGACAGACAGTGCTAACTGCCCTTTAAATATACCATTATTTATATTAGAATAATGTTTGCTCCTTTTGTTAAGTATCTCAGTAGGACTCCCATATGTGGCTGGACTGTCATAACAGTTAGCTACCATCAGAGCTTTATGTCACTAAGACTCAGCATGTACCACAAATCCTACACCACCTCAAAATCGCTACTGAGAAAACCTAAAACACAACCACCCCAAAGAGGGAGAGTGAAGAAATGAGTGACAAAAGAGGTGACATCTGTGGGTAACACTATATCAGGAGAGAGCCTGAATGAACAAAACAAACAAAATCGGCTGTCTGTGAACACCAGAGGTCTGTACTACCAAGCAGGATTTGAAGTTAGCCATGTAACATCACGTTTAACCATGGACTTTTTTAACTGTACAACTGGTTTACTTCTAATTTGGGTAACTTAAACTGCACACCTAACCTGCTCCTGAGCAGATTATATTTGAGATAGCAGAACAACACATACAAAAACACTACAACTGACCAATTTATTCTCTTGGACAATTAAACTTGTCTCTTTCTCATAGATATGACAGATATAACTCCAGTGTTCTTTGTATTTTTTTTACTGTTGACTGCAAGAAATTTCAAAGCACATTCATTGTTCTATAGGTCTTTGTAGAGCAATGCCATCCAAAAACAGAGACTAATTAAAATACTAGGCTTTGTATTTGTTGACCCTATAAGCTCTGCAGTCAGCCTACTTGCTGGTTTAAATGATGTTGTTTATTTATTCTTTACTTGCACAACAGTATAACACCACCAGTGTCGCAGTTGGAAGAATACGGTGTTGTTTGAAGATTCTAGTTACTTTTCCTTGTGAGAAATATGCAGCTCTGAATCTGTCTATGTTTGCGATTGGTCATCTGGTACGAACACTTTTATATGAGCATGTTCACAGCTACATTCAGAAACCCTGGGTTGACCTGATGATAGTCAGCTTCCTCCTCACACACAAAGCTTTGAAAGCTTGTTTTTTGATGAGCGTAAAGTTTGTTTTTGACTTTAAAAACAGCAGTTGTATGAAAAATCTTAGCTCAAGGTCCACTTACTGACTCTTCTCAGAGCTTTCATATTTCTCATAGTCTTCCACAGTGGATGGAGATTGCTCGGTCGTCATGGCGATACATGAGTTGTCATCACGCAACTAGAATATGAAACTTCATGTCACATAGTAACAGACAGTTATGTATAGACTGAGCAGTGAAAAAATAAACACGTCCTGAATGCTATGTTTGCCCAATGCATGACTTTCATTTTATCACCTCCATCTTCTTCCACCACCATCATCATCATCATCATCATCATCTTGGTCTTTCTGTCCATCACAAGCAACAAACCAGCGGCCAGCAGTCAGTGGGTTTGTCAACCATAAATGTAACACAAGTAGAACAAATACAATTTTGTTATTCTCACATGTGAGTCATCACGTCCCGAACAAAACATTAAAAATTCAATATGTTACCATTTCAAGACAGTTTAATCTTACATGTACAATACCAGTCAAAAGTTTGGACACACCTTCTCATTCAATGCTTTTTTTAAAAATATGTATTATTTTCTACATTGCAGATTAATGCTTTTTTGTTTACAGCATAATTCCATATGATTTTTTAATAGCTTTAATGTCTTCAGTATTATTTACAATTTACAAACCATTGAATGAGAAGGCGTGTCCAAACTTTTGACTGGTCGTTACTGATTCTGTATTTTGTATTTATTTATCACACTTCATTTTTCTGATGTAAAGTCCAAGGCACAGACACACACAGATCCACAGCAGCTGATTTACGTGGAAAGCTTTAGCAGAGGAACTAAAATGTGCAACAAAACAAAATTCATCTTCATAAAATCCAAGAGAAAGCAGTCAGGGCAAGGCTATGACTGGAGGGGAAAAAAACAAACTGGACTACTAAATATTTAGTTTAACTTTCTCCTTCGGCACAGCGATTGTGAGCCAAACCAAACCTGTAAGAAAAATGCTTTGCTTCCAAGCTTCTTCAGCCCAAACCGCTCAAACAAACAAATACTGGGGAAATGAAATGAAAAGAGATTTTTTTGGAAACAACACAACATGGAAAACCTGAGAATGTGAGCCGCCTCTGGAAGGTTCGGGAACATAACAGCAAATACGATGGAAAACTGGGGAAAAATGATCTGAACTGAATCCAGTCCACACACTCATCTGGTTCAATCCTGTCTGAACACACTGCTGAGACGTCGTTTACCACCAGTCAGACCCAGGCTAGATCAAGCTAACCCAGAACGGCACGGTTTGGTTCGGTTCAAAGCTACACCGGGTCCAGTTCAGCCCATTCTGAAACGGTGTGTCCCAATCTCGTCTACAACGGTCTTAACCAAATCCCTCCGAGGCAGTCTGGCCCTGTTAACTGGCCCAGCACCAGTTCCAGCACCAGTCCCAGTAAACACAAAGAAACACAATACAGCTCTGAACAAACGCAAACACCTGATCTCACACACACACACACACACACACACACACACACACACACACACACACACACACACACACACACACACACTGTCCTTATACAGCAGAGGGATGTTTGCTGTCCTCCTCATTAATTATTGAACAGAAAAATCCACCCAAGAGCCAAGAGTCATGAAAACTAGCTTCAGCTATCACACACACACACACACACACACACACACACACATACAGTATCTTACAGTGTCTGTTAAATTTATGCCACTACTACTATAACATCTATCATCAGACTCTGTATCTGTCCTGGTTGAAACCTGGTGCTGCTGCTCCCTTATGTTTACAGTCCATGTAGACCATTTCTAATGATACGTTCGCAAAATTCCTCATTGTGATTATGGTGTGTTTTCATACTACATGATACAAGATACTACATGAGGTGAAAGGGATAGGTCTACGCTTATGTTGGGCCCAATTATTAACACAGTCGGCAGATGAAGCTGCAGCATTGGCTATGACAGATGTATTTACGGGACATTAAAACTTTTAGTGTGTGAAATTATTTGTCATAACAGTCAAATCTGGAACCAGAGTCATATTACACATACACTGATCAGCCAAAATATAAATTCACTCACAGGTGAAGCGCATAACATTCACGCCTGTATGCAGTGGTCTGCTGGGAAACCTTGGGTCCTGGCATTCATGTGGATGTTACTTTGACACGTACCACCTACCTAAACATCATTACAGACCACTCCTATGTGGCATGGGCTCTTAAGTGATTGTTTTTTTCTTTTAGGGTTACAGCTTTTCAAAGGTGGACACGTTATCTATCTACTTTGTTTCAGAACGTTAGCATTTCGCCAATGACGTGATTTCCCTTCTATATCTGCTGTGACATCTAGATTTGTGCTTTTGTAACGGTTTCCAAATGTCAGTGGCTTCCCCCAACAGAACACTGCAAAAACTGCACAGGAACGGCTCGAGGAAAAAGACCAAGAGCCCAAGGTGATGGCAGAGACTCCAGCAGCATGAAGGGGCCCAACACAATATAAGGCAGGTGGTTTAAATGTTGTGGCTAGACTTGAATATTTTTATTCCGTGTGGCTTTATTATCACTGATATTAATCACAAATAAACAGAAATCCATAGGAGCTACTAATCACATATAACAACTCCAGAACCTGCCTGAAAATCAACACATTTTTAAGTTTCTCTCAGTATCACAGCACTCCAGTAACAGCTGTCTTCATATCCACGGGTATACTGGAATCAGGAATTCCTAATAGCTAATTCGGCATACCTTTGATGGTGCCAAGTTGACAAAATGTAGAAAAAAATCTGGAAATATCAGATGCTAGATGACATACCACGGCTTCACAGACTTTTGAGCTTGTGATCCTTTATTGGCACATGTCCATGAGTAGTTGGCAGCTCAGTTAGACAGGTGTTTCTTTTATTTCAATGTTTTTTAGAGGTCTGGTGAGGTAAAATCTCCTGCATTTCAAAAAGAAAACGCCAAACCACTGAGGCAGAATTTTGTGCAGAAGAAATACTTGTCTTTTTCTTTCATATCTCATGAATCCTCCAGTTGGAAATCACCATATTACACTGTGCTATGTGATACGTGCAGCAGAATAAAACCACTTTCCTACCACAGCATTAATCCGGCACGTTTCACCTGTTTCCTGCATACAGTGTGTGTGTGCAGGCATGACCAGCAGTGTGAGTTTACCACCTAAAGAGCACACTATTTGCTTCCACACAAAACCCAAATTATGGCGTTACACACATCATCATTCAGTCAGAAACCCAAACAGTAATCTCCCCAAATGCTACTCTGCACCACTGACACACATATTGGCCTCTTGAATGGCTGCCAAGCTGACACAGCACTGTATAACAAAGTATATAATCATTAGGCCATAATCATACACCGGCTGGAAGCCAAATATCCCAATATCAGGGCTGGCCTGTTAACACTCTCTCACTCATTCAGCATTCGCTGTGGCTGGATTTGTTTCGGTTTGGGCTCTGCAGTCCTAAAAGCAATACAAAGTTAGTCACAGTCCACTGTAGGAGTAAGACTTACTCTTACACAATTTTTTTTTGTTTGTTTGTTTTACCAAAAAAAACAAAAAAAAAAACAAACAACTAAAATCTTTCTGAATTGCTTATCTGATCTTAAGGTTATTTTAGTTTTTTTTTTTTTTTTTTAAAGAAAAGTTGTCTCTTCAAACAAAAATATTACTTTCATGTTTCAGCTTCTTCTGGTGGAGTCTGTGGAGCTTCCTTATGTCTGTTTTTACTTTGACCTTGCCAGGTCATCATTGTAAATGACAAATTGTTCTCAACTGAGCTTACCTGGTAAAACAAAGAATAAAAAAAAATTTAAAAAATACATTTTAAAAAAATTTACAGTATGTAGAAAGTAGACAGTTCCAGTATCAGGCAGCCAATACACTTTCAATATCTCAGAAAGCAGTTTCAACACAGAAACAGTATCTTACTACACACCTTTGTATAGGGATTGAATGATTGATGACCCCCTCCCAAGAAAATCAAGGTTTCAACCTTGCTAACATGTCCATATGTTGTTTTTTTTAATTTGCTATAAGACATAAAGTGATTGTTGTAAGTAAATCAACTCCACAGCTGAGCTTTTTCACCTCGAACCTGCAGTGTACAGATTCTTCTTTAGAATTTGTTGGAAATAAATATGGCTGAACTACTTCAGTGAAGAGTACTTTTACTGTGTTTGAACAGAGCTGTAGGTGAGCTGATGTCCTTGAGCTGCAGTGGTCACCAGGGGCGTGGGTGGAGAGAGAGGCAAGACCTGCAAATTCTAGAGGAAGCAATCAAGTAGAGTTACATCTAAGTCTTTTTTTTCCATGCCTATCAAGCATTCCAGAAGAATGGTGGTCCACGTGAATATTGCTGGATTTGTATCGATAACAATCCCTTCCTGCCTCACCTTTCATAGTAGTAGTTCAATTCCAATATCTATCAAGGAGCATGTATTCAACCGTGCTGCACTGACATATGAAAATCTAAATTCTTCTTCTTATATATTAGTGTATATATAGGAGGTTGTAATGCAGGTGTTTGGTCTGCAGCTCTCTTTGTCAGATCCCAAACAACCTCCACCATTTAATCCAAGGTGAAAAAGTCTCCATGGCACACGGAAGTTCTTTCTGTCATTGATTAAACCTTTAAATAATTGTCTCTGTGTATCACAGTTACATATTTAGATGAGTTTTCTTTTCTGAAAATAACCCCTTTCTACGTTAAAATGGCTTGGATGTAACTCCACACCATTACTTCCTTTGGAGAACAAGTTCATCTTTACCTCTCCTCAAACACTGTGAAACTGCTCTAGACTACACAATGGTAAGTTGTAACATTGGAGTAATTCATCCATATATGTTTGAAGCAGAAACTTATTCTGAAGAAGAATAAAGATACAGAAAGTTCCAGAAATTGACAAGATTGGTTCCTTAGGTTTGCTATGTAGAGAAACCTGGAAAACTGAATCTGTGTTTTTTAAGCTGTCACTGGTTGTCTGCACTTTCAACGTGGAAATGCTCAGCCATGGTGTCGACTGCTCATGTTGCTCATAATTTCAGCATACAAAAAAGTGGGATTTTTAAAAAATATTATCGTGAGCAGCAAAACTTATGTCCTGCCATCCATCATATATAAGCATATACAATACACTACATTAAAAGAACAACACAGGTAGCACCTAACATGCAAAAGTGCATCCAGAAATGTGCAAATAAATAACTGAAGTACTGAAACAGGTAAAAATGCCACAAGCAATAAATATTTCTATTTGCCAGTCTTTAGTCATTGGGACTGTAGCAGCTCGACAGCAAAATGACATAAAATGAAACTTTAAAAGAGGGAGGAAAGGAAAAGGAAGATGTAACCTTGGTAATTTTGTGGCTTCATTGAACAACATCAACAGTTTAACTGTTTTAATTTGCCCATATCTTTGCTTTATGACCATATTCCTTGTAAAAAAAATAATTGCAATCATCTCAGCCTCAGTTGTACTGTGTGTTTAGTACTGATTAGCATAAGGTAGCATCCATCCATCCCATGTCTCTACACTGCTTATTCCTCATTAGGGTTGCTTGGGGGCTGGAGTCTATCCCAGCTGACTTCTCAGGCAGGGGACACCCTGGACAGGTCAGCAGTCTATCACAGGGCTACACATAGAGACAAACAATCACACTCACATTCACACCTACGGACAATTTAGAATCACCAATTAACCTCAGCATGTTTTTGGACTGTAGGAGGAAGGCGGAGTACTCAGAGAAAACCCACATATATGCAGGGAGAACATGCTAATTCCACACAGCAAGATACCGGGAAGGAGGGATGCGAACCAGGGATCTTCTAGCTGCAAGGTGACAGTGCTAACCACCAAGCCAATGTCAAGCCCAGCATACTGACAGGAAAAGCTAAAATGTTAAACTTGGAAAACGTCAGTAGATTAGCATTGTCATTGTGAGCATATTAGCATGCAGAATTTAGCTCTGTGTCTCTATACAGTCTCTTTATGAGTGACATACTGCGAAAAGAAAGAAAGACGAAAGAAACTTCTTGGATTATCAACAGTGTCACAACGACTTCATAGTGCTCAAAGGAAAACTGATCTGACAGGGTGCAGTACATGTGATCGATTAATTGAAAAATTATCAAAAATGCAGTATGGCCAAATGCAATATCCAAATCACAGGAGCTTCAAATCTATGATAAAGGCGAAATGTGTCACAACCTAATATTCAAAATACAGCACTGTGGTGCTATACAGATGCTTCAACCCACAAAACATGCACACCAGATGTAAGGAAACACGCTTGTCTGGTACAGACCACAACAAAAATCACATTTTCATATTTTTTCAAGTGGAAAAGAAATCTAAAAATGCTGATATACACAAAAATAATGGCTTATGACTTACATTGCAATCAAACATCTGTCAAAAGTTGCAATTTGACTTTTTTACGTATTGTTTATAAATAGATCAGATAATAGTAGCCCTTCTGTACAACATTTTAATAAATTTTTTTGCACACATGCTTTGAGTTTGTGGTGCATTCAAAACACGTGATCAAAATGACTCACTTTGATGCCTTATATTGAAATGTATTATTTTATGAAGTCCACTAGACTAAAGGAACTGACTTTAAAAAGATGCTTCGCATTAAGGAGGAACTTGCTGAAAACACTCTTCCCAGATCACATTTGACAACCTCCCATCTGCTATCACAGCCAGGTAACATTTAGCATGCCAGATGTTCTTCACATCCAAAAACCAGGACTGACATTAAACCGTTGTTGAACATAAGAAACGTGCTGGCATTTATGCAGCCTGATGATTCTAATGTGAGTGACTGTAAAGCATCGTGTTGAGCACTGAGTTGCATATTCTCACAGCTGTACAGACAGGGAGGAAGAGTGTGTGGGAGGGGGTATTCCAGCACAGTGCATGATGTAACATGGACTACTATACAGGTAGCGGAGCACTGAGTCACTGTGCTGAGGGAGGAAACATGATAACATCCCAGCGACTATACATCTGTTTGGTCAGAGCTGCTCCTTTTCTCGACAGGCACAGCAACACTGATCATTTACACTCTCTCTGGCTGATAAACGGCACTTTGTAATCCCACATCTTTACAACAAAACTACAGCTACCACTTGACACTTGGCTCGACTGCTGATTAAATTGGAATGTGGTTGAAAAGGAAAGTTTAGTATCGGCCTTTGAAACAACAGTTTGGCCAAAGAAAACCTTAAGCTTAAGGTCAGCTAGTTTTTTCCCCAGGGATAGTGTTTGGATTTTGCAGTCTTCCTCAACAGGAATCATCTATCTATCTATCTATCTATCTGTCTGTCTGTCTGTCTGTCTGTCTGTCTGTCTGTCTGTCTGTCTGTCTGTCTGTCTGTCTGTCTGTCTGTCTGTCTGTCTGTCTGTCTGTCTGTCTATCTATCTATCTATCTATCTATCTATCTATCTATCTATCTATCTATCTATCTATCTATCCATCCATCCATCTATCCATCCATCCATCCATCCATCCATCCATCCATCCATCCATCCATCCATCCATCCATCCATCCATCATCCATTCATCCATCCATCCATCCATCTTCTCTGTGAGTGCAGTCTCATCCATTATTAATACTTTGTTTTTTTGGCTCCTGTTAAGAGGCCAGCTCTGCAAACGCTGCTTTTCTGACATCCGATCCCTGTGTTCATGTGTGCTTCAGTGTGTGTGTTTTGCATGTACAGAATATGTGCCTCACATCTCTGCTTGTCTCATCTTGTCTCCTTGGAATCTCTGAAAGCAGTGCAATACATCTTCAGTCATTAGATGCTAAGTGCATCATGATGTATGCATGCCCTAAACATAATGTAAGTACATCAGAAAACAACATGGGCTGCAGTGTGATGCTCTTATATTATGAGGCCTCTCCTCGGAGCTAAAATATTGGCCCGAGTCACAACGTAATATGTTTCACTGCACCAACTTCAAGACTACTTCTTGTTCGTAATATATTTGCAAATAATGTTAATTGCTAAAGTGGAAAAACTGTAAGTTAATAGCTAAGTAAAATATTATTTAAATAACAATTCAATCTCCCATCTGCTGATGAAGATCAGTATTAAAAATGCCCTGGATAAAGCTAAAAATTTCTAGAAAATTACAACCATATCATTTCATTTATTATTTTAGCCTTCAAACATTAAGCAATAGTAGAGCACATTTTAACATGCAACTATTATGAAAGCCAGTGAAATCCAACTCCAGTTTGCCTCCCAAACCATTTCCTGACTGTTACACGATCTTCAAAGATAAGACAGAGTGACGTTCGTACACTATAGCAGCATTCAGTAATCACGCAGTGTAGCATTCATCACAAACAAAATTGTTTTAGACACTCACACACCAAATATTGGCAGATCCTATCCACACACACACACACAAGGTATTACGTATAAAGTATCAAATATCTCAATAATGATGTCTCGTCTGTGTTCTCCTCATAACGCTTCGTAGTGGATCTGTGTGATTTGAAAACATTTTTTTTAAAAGCTGGATGCACATTCACCACGTGAGAGAGAAAGAAAAGGAAAGAAGCGAGAAAAAGGTAGTGCTTGTGTGAATAATGAAAAGGAGGTCAGTGCCTGAAGGGGTGGGGCGATGGTGAACGCTCTGCTCAAAGTAAAGCACAGAGAACATGGAGCTGCCTGCCACACACACTACATGTCCTACTGTGATGGTGGATTGACAAGTAATGCAGCAAAATACACTTGCATGTCCCGCCTTTGCACTTGCACCTCTTAAAATGACTGATAAGGTGTTAATGCTACAAAACATGAACTGCAAACATTTAATGTCATAGTAAACAGCTCACCTCAACTGTTTACTTTTGACTTGAGACATTTATTACACTTGATGAAAGAGACATTTAGACAAAGCTTTGGATTGTCCACGTGTCAAAGTGTATCCACAGGACTAACGAAAGAGAAACACTAGATATCTAAAGGCAAGCAGGTTGTGTCTTCTTAAGGCTTTCGAAATCAAACATACGACATTAAAAAGTGCAAGGAATGTACTAAACTGAGTGTGTTCCTGTAATTTTTAGCATGAACACTAAACACTATTTGGAAATAAAATACATTTGCTAGAAAGAATGCAGATTTACGGTTTGGCTTCTGTTTTGGCTTTTCAAACCTAAACACTATCTCCATATTTTATATACCGTCCATTCATGCAATATATATTAGTCCTTAATATCAACCAAACATTTACTTTCACCTGCTATGTTGAAGCATATATTACAACTAAATAAATCTTTTACCAAATTGTCCTCCAACTTTCTAAAGTATTCCAACTTGATGGGATATTTACAGGAATCTTCCCAGTGATGGATTCATTTTTCCAATTATTCCGACACCACATAAATGTTCTACTAACACATCATTAACTAACTGCATTAGTTTATAGCGTTACAGGTTACATTTACGCAACACCTCCATTCATGATTAGCAGTGTGTAGTACCCAGTAGTGTTACACTCAAATGAAATGCAGCCTGCTGTTTAAAGATACAATTACAATAACAATTAGTAAACTAAGGAGGAAACACAGTTAAAAGTGTCTCATCATGCTTGGCTAATAAGCGCAGTATTATGTCCAGCATTATGTCTTTTATGGGGACCATGTGCTGCCGAGGATCCTGACTTTTAGGACCTGTTATCTTCAGCCTCGCATGTTTTTCTCATGATATGTAAGTAAGTGCTACACGTGTACACCTCATTATTCTAGTTTTTAAATGGAACAACAAAAAGACATCCAGAGACATGATTATTAAGCTAGTGTTAGCTTCATGGTTTGTCATTTTTGAGTTGACAGATGTTGTGCTATAGCTGCAGAATTTATACTATTCGTAAAGAATTAAAAAGTGAACTGATAAAATCCCTGGATTAGAATATTTTTCAATTTGCAACTTGAGAGTTGTAGTTAATTTTTACCTGAAGATTTTATGTACATCAGCTTACACTATCACCTTTTATCAGAGAACCATACTGTAAAATCTAAGTGGATAGCCCAACTTAAAAAATAAATAAATAAAAATGCATTGCTTGAAAAATAGTGGAATGGGAACTGTGCGTTTTACTAAGAAATGTTTGTTAAGTACGCTACATTTACGCTTCAGTTTCAGTAACTCAAAAATAATTATGTAAAGAACTTAATTTAGATGCACTCTTCACTCAGTATAAACTCTGAATTACTATTTCAAACAACTAAACCATTTCGAGTGAAACCAACTAATGTGACATTTCCTAGACATTTGTAAGATGCATTTACATGAGCAGTAATCTGATTTTCATCATAGAACAGCACAGTTAATAATCAATCAGTGATTGAACCAGGACAGTTTCGTGGCTATCCAAGTTAACAGTGATCCAGCTGTGACTCTGCCAACCTTTTCAATAGGAAAAATGAATGGGACTTACTTCCATAACCAGTGGCGCCCAAAATAGCTCCCACTTCTTTGCAGCTCTATAGCAACAATAAGGCGGACCAGGATTAACAAACTGTCACTTCTGTAGTACCACTGCAATAACCAGCTTTGCAGGAGCATCTCCACTGATGCTTTTTAATTGAGAATTTTGCCGTTTGAGCTTACAGATAGTTTTTCCAAGTCAAGAGCAACATTTTTGAAATTGACGAGAGCCAATAATTGCTGGTGAGTGGTAGCTAATGGGAGAGTCCAGCATGACATTCAACATATGGCAGTTAAAGCTCACGACACTGCAGGAACGTGACCTGCACTTCCAACTGCCACCTAACTGACCAGCAAGCTCTGTCCACTCTACAAATTTAAAAGGATTATTATGAAGTTAGACTGTTGAGGCCAGAGCGAAACACGTTCCCTTTACCCACAGGTCCACACTAACGAGCTTAATACAGCATCTACACACAGAGACACTGAGCAGAGGGTCGGAGGCTCAGGTTCACCAGATAACCCTGCTTACTGTATAGGAGAGAGCACAGCGCGGTGGAGTAACGCCAGTTTTACTGAGGGATTATTGTGTGGTGATGCTATCATCACAACCACTCTCCCACTGTCTATTTATAGTTCACAGAGCTCTCCCTCCCTCTCCCTCCCTCTCTTTCCTTCTCTCTCTCTCTCCCTCTCTCTCTCTTTCAGTCTCTGTCAGATTCTCCATACTGAATGCCAAATGCATTAAAAGGAGAAGGTCAGAAAAAACAGAACCACTAACCAGCAGTTAGTGGTTTCAGAGTCAGAAAGAAACACCACCTGTCCTCTATCTTACACAGAGGGCTATTCTCAAGTTTCTAAACTTTAAATATGCCCCTATATGACACATAAATATCATTTTCACCACAGTGGATGACATTATTTTGCATCCGTGGATATAGTTTTAATCAGCGAGTGAGACTGAGTTCAGAGTCCTATTCAGGGACATTTTTTGCAAACACACAGCTGGAGATTTTTGACAGTCAGGTTCTTATTAATGTGTTTCATTAAGACTTCAACTTGCAGATGCACCTCATTTACTGAGTGGGATATTTGATCCCGGGACTATTAAAGTCAGTTCATTCAGTCAGGTAAGATCATCCTGTGGACCTTCTGCACAAACCGCACGTTTCAGTTCAGTGTGGCCATGCAACAATTTGCCCATTTTAGGCCAAAGTGAGTCCAGACTTGGTCATTTAGGAAGTAAATCCTCCCTAGACAGGTAATGGTTTGCACTGGATTTAGAAATTCTATTTTTAAAGTAGAGAGCGGCAGGGTCTTGAACATACGAACACGGACGGTGTGGCTGCTGATTTTGCCTGTCAGACAGCCTGCAGTGTCTGAGGCCGAGGCTGGGAACGCAGACGAGCCACGGCACCTTAATCTGGATTAGCTGCTAAATTAGAAGCCTGGTTGCTTGTATAATCCCAGTGACAAAGTTCCGCCAGCCCCCATGGCCATTTGACGGCAGCGTGTTCATTCAGGCCCGTCCAACATGCGCCAGACTGACAGTTGCAATAGCCATAAAGTACCGTCACGTTAATACAAATGTGAGATGAACTCTATCAACATGCCTGTATGAGTACACAATTAAAGCTATGAAAGAAAATCCTATGGTGGTACTCTACAATAAACGCCACATAGGACTTCTGTCAAGCATCACGAGAGTAATGGTGGTGGAAGAACTGCTCAATATCACAATAAAGAAATTAAAGTCCTGCATATAATTGCACATAAAGAATCTAAAGTAAAAGTAGTTACTATACAGAAAAATGGCTACTGTGTGCTACTGGTACACAAATGTTTATGACGTATTAAACTGTTAACACTAACACACTGACGCACATGTTGCATTAAACTTGTGCATATCTAGTCAGTGTAGCTGGTTCCAACTGTGTGATATGCAGTTCATGAGCTCAGTTCAGCTGTTTCTAACTCAGTGTCACAAGATAAATCAAAGGGGGAGGGGGGATTTTAACATGATCCAGAAAAGAAAAGAAATAAAATCTGTGTACATTTCTTTTGATTTTTTTTTTTTTTTTAAATCTTTGCTTAAACTTGAAGAAGAAGAATGTGAGAGCAAATGTGCCAAAGCACTCCTGAACTGCTACCAAAGAGAATAAAGACATTATTAAGTATGGCAAAGTATGGCAGCACACTTGAACCCCTACAGAAGCATGGACTGTTTGGACCCATGTGTGTCTTAGCTTCATATCTGTAGTAGCAATTAAATTAGAAAATACTTGCAATTACAGTGTTAAGATCAGTTATCACACATCAAAAGATATTAAACATAATTTCTCTTTTTTCTCTACAAATCCACAACAGTACAAGCGCACATGCACACATGTTGCATGGCTATCTTTGGAATGGCATTTACTGGCATAATGCTTTCTCACCCTAAAAAAGATCACAACTAAGTGCCGAACCCAACTTAAACCTCTGTATTCTAACCGTGACCCTCAATAAAAGTCTTAACCCACAAACAGTCCCTGGTGGGGGGCGAGAAAGTCAACAAGGGTTCCACTTTTCAGCGATTGAAACGCTTGAACTTGCTTTATGGCTCTTAACCAGGTTGCTTTCTTTGGACTAGATCCTTGCTTGTGCTCTATCTAGCTTTGGATTAAAGCATCTGCTAAATGAAATTGCAGAATTGTAAATGTCCTCACTCTGATGATCTAAAACTCACACTGGTTCTTGCAGTGACAGCTTCCCTGCACATATGGTGCCACAACAGCAGTGTCAGGGAAGGCTGTGCAGCAGTGGAGCAGCACATCAGGATATGTCCGTCAGTCAGTGTTGGTGTGTGTGAGCTCAAACACAACCTGGTTACATAATGCAGGCAGCAGCACAACAAATGTGCTCTGATGTCCTCAGAGTGGGAACACTACAGTCAGTTCATCCAATTCCAAAAGGTTAACAAGGTCTGACTGCCATTAAAACCTGTGTAAACTGAACTCCCTGAAAAGTCTACCAAGTTGCGCAATGGTCAACAACAGCCCGCTACCCAACACTGAAGTAAAGTGAACAGATTTTCACAACATTTTAGATTTTAAAATGGGTTCAGACTGTGTGTGTTTTTACACCAATCTCCGTCTCTCAGCAGAGCAGCATGTTGGCACATAAAACACCATCACCAAATTGTAACATTACACCGCAGCAAGTCATGTTGCGTTTGTCAGACATAAGAGCGCCATCAGTTATCATTTAAAGTCAGTCTGTATACTTTCTCCATCATGTTTCAGCTTTAAATGACGCGCAATCTCCAACAGATCGCTGTTTTCCAAGTGCACTTTTGGAGTACAGTGTCTACGTGCGATATAATCGTGCGTAACGGGAATTCCACGCTGCGCGTTTCCACTTCAGCGAGCCTTGACTGATGCCCACATCCATGGTTACTGTCCCATTCATTGGACACGTACAGATGCTGTATTTCACACAGCAAACGCTACTTTCCGGAGACAACACGGGAGCGCACAACGTTTCGCGTACAGACGAAGACACACAACTTTCAGTCACAAGCAGTGGACACCGAGTCACGGCAGCAGAGTTCAAGATGCAGTTGGAGACACTCACCCTGTGTGGCAGATCCGTCCAGCACGGAGCTAAAGTAGAAAAATAGATGTGAAAGAAGAGGCTCTCGGGCTGCGGTGATGACAGAGAGCTCAGCCCGCTGCTGCCGGTATGTCTGGTTCCGATTTCACCTAAAAAACTGAAGCGGCTCGTTCCCACTCAGTCCCACGGCTCCAATGTCACAGAACGCGGCCAATGCGAAGTCCTGTATGATCGGACTGCTGCTGCGTTTAAGTGTCAGCAGACAGATAGTAAACAAGCCAGCTGCCGCACGCGTGGGCTGTCAACACCTCATAAAACTCGGCTCACTTTACATTTTCGAGATGACAGTGAATCACAGTTTATTATCGCTTTATGGTAGTGTAACTAACATTCAAACGGATTTTAGCGCTAATGCCAGTTTCCCACTTGTTGTACTACTAGCCTAGCTTGCTAGCTTTGAGCACCGGAGCCTTAATTTAACTTTACTAAAAGAAATACATTTTAATTTGACACCTCGACGACCAAGCTTGCTGCATGCAAAACCTGTGATAAATGTACATACACGGTCTACTAACGTTCCTTGTAGTTGTTAAGCAGCAGGAGAGACTTGGCTCAGTTTGTGACTTATCTCACTGTACAGATATTAATTTGACTGGCGTAGAAAACCGGTCTGTATTCCCACCGTCCTTGAACGCCTCAGCAGGCAGCGTGTGACAGACGTGTCGTGCGGTGACTCACAGCTGAGTCACGGCCTCGTGTCCCGCCCACACTGCGGTGGCGGCCAATGGCGCTGGTGCGGAAGTGTGCACGGTGGCGGACGGTCACGCAGCCGTCCACAGCTCCTCTGGGTGCGGGTTAAAGGGACGCCAGCTCCCGGTCCACGTAGGGAAATCTGTCCCGGTGACCATGAAAGGTAGAGGGCCGGACACGTTACTCACATGTGACGGAGAGATGAGCGGACATCAGAGATAAACCGGATCACAGAGTCAATGACCCAAAAGAAGGCAAAAAGAATCTCTTTGAATTGAACAGTTGAGACTCCTGCCTGAGCAAAGATAAACAGTGTGTTCATTTCATGTACAGTCAATGGCTCTTCACATTCACATACACTTTTTAAAATGAAAGTTTTTAACTGTGATTTTCTGAACAATTTTCAGTTATTTTCAAATCTTCCCCGTTTTGTTAAATTACAGATTATTATTAATGTACTTAATTATAACTTCTTCTTTTACAACAGTTGACTGTAGCAAATTACACTTTTAAAATATTTTATATTACAGTTATAAATATATTCCATTGTTTGAAAGAAATGTGTGTATATTAAGGACTAACATATTGTAAATCATTTTTAATTGTCATGAAAGGTATTAATCTGCACATTGACTTTAAAAACAAAAGAAAAAACATTCATATAATCAATAGTCTGTATTTTTACAAATAATTTGTTTATTCACGGTGTGTAACCATAAAATCACATTTCTTCACTGTTCTCTCCCACTTACAGTCGCTTGAGCACACCAGCTCACCTATGACTGCTAAAATACGATATAACTACTTTATGCTACACAGTTGCAAGTTGTACTATTGGAGTA
The DNA here is from genome assembly GCF_022539595.1 of Amphiprion ocellaris. Taxonomy (NCBI): domain Eukaryota; kingdom Metazoa; phylum Chordata; class Actinopteri; family Pomacentridae; genus Amphiprion; species Amphiprion ocellaris. The sequence goes on along the minus strand of NC_072781.1, from coordinate 25,567,119 downwards.
ATTCAGCCATTCAAGTTCACAGTGGAAAAACATTCTGAAGAAGAAGAAGAATGATACAGAAAGCCTCACTCTGCATGTTGTCTCTTAGGTTTGCTATGAACACAGCTGTTTCAAGCTGGTAATGCACCGCTGCTGACTGACCAGTCGCTGCTTATTCTGCTCACGAAATATGTTTCAGTACACGAAAACATCACATGGACATGTAACAAGGAAAAAAAATAAAAATAAAAAATATTTTCAGCTACACTACCAGTCATTCAATGTTTTTTCTCTATTTTTACTACTTTCTACATTGTAGATATATACTGAAGACATCAAAACTATGAAGCAAGATACTGTATATGGAATTATGCAGCAAACCAGCAATTGTGAAATAACTCTAAATATGATTTATATTTTAGGTTCTTCAAAGGAGCCACTCTTTGATGACAGCTTTGCAAACCCTTCTGTCAATGAGCTTCATGAGGTAGTCACCTGAAATGGTTTTCATGACAGGTGTGCCTTGTCAAGGTTAATTTGTGGAATTTCTTGCCTTCTTAATGGGTTTGGGACCATCAGTTGTATTGTGCAGGTTGGTACACAGTTGACAGCTCTATTTGACAACTGTTAGAATCCACGGCAAGAATCGATCCGCTAAGTAAAGAGGAACGACAGTCCATCATTACTTCAGGAACTAAAGATCAGTCAGTCCGGAAATTGCAAAAACTTTGAATGTATCTCCAAGTGCAGTCGGAAAAACCATCAAGCGCTATGACGAAACTGGCTCACATGACGACAGCCCCTGGAAAGGAAGACCAAAAGTCACCTCTGCTGATGAGGATAAGTTCATCCACCAGCCTCAGAAATCACAAGTTAACAGCAGCTCAGATTAGAGCCCAGATAAATGCCACACAGAGTTCTAGTAGCAGACGCATCTGTACATCAATGGTTCAGAGGAGGCTACACCAATCAGGCCTTTATGGTCAAATAGCTGCTAAGGAACCACTGCTAAGGAAAAGCAACAAGCAGAAGAGATTTGTTTGGGCAAAGAAACATAAGGAATAGACATTAGAGCGGTGGAAATCTGTGCTTTGGTCTGATGAGTCCAAGTTTGAAATCTTTGGTTCCACCTGCCATGTCTTTGCGTGACACAGAAAAGGTGAATGCATGGTCTCTACATGCATGATTCCCACCGTGAATCATAGAGGAGGAGGTATGATGGTGTGGGGGTACTTTGCTGGTGACACTGTTGCAGATTTATTCAAAATTGAAGGCACACTGAACCAGCATGGCTACCACAGCATCCTGCAGTAACATGCCATCCCATCCACTTTGTGTTTAGTTGGATCATTATTTATTTTTCAACAGGACAATGATCCCAAACACACCTCCAGGCTGTTTAAGAGCTATTTGACCAAGGAGAGTGATGGAGTGCTACGTTAGATGACCTGGCCTCCACAGTCACCTGACCTAAACCCAATCAAGATGGTTTGGGATGAGATGGACCACAGAGTGAAAGCAGAAGGGTGAAAAAGTGCTCAGCATCTCTGGGAACTCTTTCAAGACTGTCGTCAAACCATTTCAGGTGATTACCTCATGAAGCTCATCGACAGAATGCCACAAGTGTGCAAAGCAGTAATCAAAGCAAAGGGTGGCTATTTTGAAGAATCTAAAATATTAAACATGTTTTGACTTATTTCACATTTTTTTTGTTGACTACATAATTTCATATGTGTTCATTAATAGTTTTGATGCCTTCAGTGAGAATCTACAATGTAAATAGCCATGAAAATAAAGAAAAAACATCAAAAGAGAAGGTGTATCCAAACTTTTGACTGGTGTATTTCTGACCACAAGTTCTGCTGGAGAAAAAACAAACTTATTAAAACACTGTGTTTATGTTCACATACAGAGCGGGTTAACAGAACTCTGTCACAAACAAAGCAAGCGGCAACTTCCAGGACTGATAAATGAAGCAAACGCTGAAATACCAAAAGCTGCCATGCTTTGAGCCGCCACTTGAGCCTGGCTCCAAAAGCGAGTCCATTTCCATAGACCCCCATAATAAAATGTCCAATTTTACAGCGGAAATAAACATGTTTACAGTGTGGTCTCAATGGCTAATTTACACATTTGACAGCAGTACATTTTTATGTAACTTGGCTGTTTAAATTGTATGAAGACCTAAAGCTATGCTAATTTGGAGGTGTGGCCGCCTTGAGAAATATCATATGACAGTTTATGGCACAGAGAACTTTTCACTGCCGGCCTCAGGTCCACTCACACTTCACCTCTTGTGGATTTGTGGATTAGTTGGGACTTAGGAGGAGTCAGGCACTGCTCAAAGGGACCCACCGGACTGAGCTTCAAAGCTCCTGCTGAGGACACCTACAGGAGGCGTCATGGTGGGTTCCTGAATCCTTATACGTAGTCTGGAAGAGAGCTTCACATACAGTATGACTATGATTTTTGCGCAGTTTATATTGGCAGTTTTGTTGGAATGAACTGTAGACGTAGACAGACACAAAACTTTCTCAATGTCTGCTGCCCTCTGTCTTCTAAACCCAACCTGAGCAGGTTGACCTGTAGAATCAACACTTTGCCACAACTGCCTCCTTCCAGTTTTCTTCCATCCCTGCACCTGCTTCATTTCACATGTCACAGCTCCACCACCACCAGAAGGAATGGGCAGTATTTGCTTTGGACCGATCTACAGCGATACATGTACAAAGAAGATTAGATAACTTCTGATTTGTATTGACCTCTAGTGGTAATCAGAGGGAGCTGCAACACAAATTCCACAGCCCTTGTTCCTCTTCAGGTACAACTGCCTCTGAGAGACATAAATAATTAACACACTAATTCACACAAGAAATCAATGAAAGCATTGATTCGACTGAAAGCATCAATGTATGTATACTGTGTGTGTATGTTTGGTTGCAGAAGGGTGCAGGTGTCTGAGCTCTGAAACAGAGTTAGCCAGTACTGAAATGCAGGAAAGGTTCTTCCTTTGCCACAGGATTTAACTTATTCAGTTACTTGCATAATACCCCAGTCAATTCACTGGCGAAGATCTGGTTAGTTCAGAAAACAGAGAAGAAAAGAACAGAAAAGTTGTGAGTAACTGAGGAATACTGCTGTTAACAGGTAAACCGTATTCAGCCACATAAAGTTTGAAGCTGTGGTATGGAGGCCTGGGACAGCTGATAAAACACATCTCCCATCATTATGCAGGACTCATGTACTAACACTGGTTAAGGAGGACAGACTGGTGCACCTTCCATCATGGCCACATTATCCTTTCATCAGGGAAAATGGTGAAGGAGTGTATGACTCTGAGTGGGCATTGCTAGAATAACCCACAGGAAGAACCAGGAAAGAAATGAGCTACTAGGACGTCTATTCATGCCGTATTTATTCTCTTCTCCATGCATTTGTACAGTACCAGAATCCTCTGCAAACAACCTGTAGCTGTTACTTTCACCTGCAGATTCCAGGAAGCAGCTGCACCCCAAGCCTCCACCTACACAGTGTCCTCTGACTCCTGCCTACAGTCTTTACCAGCAACCTGCAGCAGCAGCCTACATCTGAAGACTTTGGCAGACAACTGCAAGCTGAAAGACTTGAATCATCCTTCAGCCGAATCTGCGGTCAGATCCTGGCAAACAACTGATCAGAAGCCTCCACCTTCAGCTTCAGTCAGATTCCACCTAGCCTGATGTTGCAATCTGCTTCACAAAATTTACTTGTGTGGTAAGTGGCCAAAGGGTGGCGTTACAAACCTAACATGCAGGAGCTAGCACTACTAATAGATCAACACAGAATTGATATGGTTGCATAGCTTAACATTTTATGAAATATTTTACTTTCATTAATTGGATGCAACCCTATGCTCCATCTGCAATCTCTGGCAGCTACAACCTCCAACACTTCAGGTGCTGGTGACAAACATGACAAATGTGAAAGCTCCTGTCCTGCACTGGGCTTGTTCTAGGTCGCAACAAAGGCAAAGCCATGAAGAAATTATTGAACAGGCCATCTGGAAACGGGTTCTGGACTCAAAGGCACTTGGACCAGAGTTTGACATGTCTTCTGCTGACAAGTCTTATTGGAAAGTCAAACAAATTTCCTGCAGGGGGAGGCAAATCCTCACACAGTGACAGAAAACAATTAAAAGAGATGCAAAAGGACTACAAAGAGACAACAAATCACCACAAAGGCACAAAGAAAAACTGTTGTGTTCATGTAACCATTAATAAAAACTACTGCAGTTTCCTAGAGCTCATAGGGAGCTTTATTCTACCTGAACACAAGCAGTCCGGCTGCTAGTGATGGATGTGTTCTTGTCTAATGGTTGAACAGTACATGCAAGCTCATTTATATGGAGTTAAAACTATGTACGAAACAAATCATTTTCATGTTTTACCACTGATAAAGCCCCAGAGCCTTGGTCTTCTCTGTTGCTCTCCTCTTGCAGGTTTCTGGCTGGGCTGAGCCAATAATCATCTATCCTGGTACACCTGGTTGGTGTATCTGTTGACATTGTACCTGGTTATATAAGCCGGCCTGCTGAGCCAGAGTTCTCTCCGCTCCTCTTACACTCAGACACCCATGCTCTCTTTTGTTTTACTTTGCTTTGTTTTACATTGACAATATGCACCACACATCGACCACTGCCACCACACACCCTCACACACGACTGATGCTTACTACCACACCTCATTGTCATATTCCTCTTAATAAATAATCTTTTGCTGCAGTTAAACCTCTCTGTGCATTTCCTCTTTTGCTGTGGCCTAAGAGCCAATCGTAAAAACCATCAAGGCGGGTTTTAAACCACTAATCTACTGTCAGACGTGTCTCAGTAGTTTTGTAACTGTAAAGACTTATAGAACATCCCATTAACAACATATGCTAACAATTTCACTGTTGGTTGTTACATCAAAAGACCAAGCAAAGGAACTCATTTCCATCCCTTCCATGACTTGAACTGTACACAATGTATAAATCTAGTTCCTGAAATCTGTCTTTGGAGTTGAAGATAATTATATTCACTTCTCTACAGTCTCTCCTGTGCTTCTTCAGTGTTACTACTTACTCTCTCATCAGGTTCTTCTAAGCCCCCAAACTACCGGTCTACCAAATGACCAAATTAATTTTGCCAATTGGGTTCAGTTTCACCATCCACACTCACATACAATTACTACAAGGCTTGTTGAATCTAAACATCACTAAATAGAACCTGTCTGATATTGTGAAGTAGCTAAAGGGTCTCAAGCAGCTCATTCCAAAGAAAGTCATTGACTTTTATCAGTCTGGAGGGTTCCAAAGCCATTGGTAAGGCTCTGGGACTCCAGAGAACCACAGTTAGAGACATTATCCACAAACAGAGAAACATGGAACAGTGGTGAACCTTCCCAGGAGCCAGCCTGTTGAATTTGTGCTGAATTGTACACATCGACATAAAGATGCTAATCAAGTGATGGGCAAAACCAGTCTGCAGCCAGACCTGTTCTTTATTGCTCACAGCAAGAACAACTTGAGTGGCACTAGTATGTGAAAACTGATTTTACTATAGACATGGAAAGCATTATATCTGATCAGTGCCTGAGGAGCAGAACTAAGTCTTATTTGTTCTGCACATTAATCCATCCATCCATCCATTATCTATACACTGCTCAATCCTCACTAGGGTTGCAGGGGGGCTGGAGTCTATCCCAGCTGACTTGGGGCAAAGGCATGGGACACCCTGAACAGGTCACCAGTCTGTCGCAGTGCTACATATACAGGCAAACATATTTTTGGACTGTGGGAGGAAGCCGGAGTACTTGGACAAAACCCATGCATGCACAGAGAGAACATACAAACTCCATGCAGAAAGAAAGGGACACGAACCGAGGATCTTCTAGCTGCAAGGCGATAGCGCTAACCACCACCCCACTGCGCAGCCCTGCACATTAATCACTAAAATCAAGTAACTGTTCTTTTATTGGAGTCATGCAGCAGTTTTAAATCAGTGAGGCCATCTTGAAGATTTTGCTTTACTCGGACCACAGCCAACTGTAGAAACACGTGACAGTGTGAGAAATCAGTGTTAAAAGCCTCAGGTGCAGACAGGCTGATTGAACTGCTTCTAACTTTCATTTTTGCAACATCACATTGCATAATTAAGGTCAGTTTATTCGATCATGTATATTGACATTCAGATTTTTGACTTCTTGAGTTGTCAGTCAGGGGTAAACATTATGGTTTCATTAAACAGACTCTCAGTTAACCATCATCACCATTACACTGAAATGTTCCTAAAAGAATTATTCTGACGTTCTGTTTCTGTGGAGCTGTTTGACATATGACCTATGTTCATGTTGAGGTCAGTTCCTGCTGGTGTTTGATCATGTCACACTCTCTTTTCATTATAAAGGTTACATATGACTAAGGACTGGCTTTTTTACTTACTTGATAATTTGTTTAAAAATGTTTTATGTTAGAAACAGCATTGTTTCTCATGTTGTCATGGAACACTAAGGGACACCACCAGGGAATTTTTACATGTTGTCAGTTACCATTCTTTTGTGCCAAGTTTGATAAATTTGTGACTTCGGAAAATGTGCAACTAAAGCATTTAATGTGATTTTTTTTTTCTGGAAACGACGATGTAGCAGAAATAATTCCGGTGACTGAAATACGATGAATGTCTGGGAAGGTTGGTAAAATTTTTTGTACTGCTTTCTACTGCTCTCCTTGACATGTTTTGTCCTGCTGCGCCCTCAGGTGGTGGGGTCAGGAAAGATATGAAATCCTAAAAATCTGGCCAAGATGCATTACAGAACTTGATCTCGGGTACCAAATAACAAACAACCTTCTGAGCAGCATCTGACATGGTGCAACAACATATTTCCTTAATTCTGTCTTCCTTGACAGGACTGACTGCTGCAGGTTTTTTAAGAAACTCAAGACTTGCACAAGCAGCTGAGAACAACAAACTTCTCTGCATCTCCACCAGCTTAAGTCACAACCTGCGTCTTCTGCACTAACCGTGATGTTTGCTGACTGGCTGCTGATTCTACTCTTTAGTTTCGTTAACTTGAAACTTGTACAGTAAAGATTGAGCCGGTGAGGGTTCAGAGAGGCGCCTCTGCACTAATATTGCAGCGCTCCACCTGCAGCCCGCGTCCTTTAAGCTCCTGTAAAGCTCTTTAAGTCTCCCAGTTTTCCCTGTGAGTCACAGCAAAGATGAGCTACGGAGACCGCTACACCTCGTCGTCCTACCGGAAGCTTTTTGGGGACTCCCCCAGGTTCCCCGTCTCCTCCTCCCGTATGAGCGGCTCCTCTCCCCGGGGCTCTCCGGTGCTCAGGTCCATGGCTGCGCCCCGCAACGGCGCGTCCTCCCTGAGTCTGTACCGGCGGGTCGGACGCTCCTCCGTTTCCTTCTCTCCGGGGACAACCGGCTCCCTGGACCTGACCCAGACCTCCGTGGTCAATAATGAATTCAAAGTCATCAGAACAAACGAGAAGGAGCAGCTGCAGGTAGGTGCGACTCAAACTGGGACGTGAGAAGAAAGATACAGACTAAAACTGTTTTTGAAAATATTCTATTTACATTAATATGGGGGAAATGGTCCAATATCAGAGACCCCACTAATCCAAGGTGGGACCTTAGCAGTAACTGTTGATTTTTCTTGTCATTCAAATGACTACAAAGAGGCAAAACGGCAGCAAAAACACACAAAACTACTTCAAACTGACCACAAACTGGTGCCTCATGAGCCCAGAGAGGTGCAGATTGGCAGGAGAGAGGCTCAAAGTGATGCCAAACGACCAGAAGATGAGCAAAATCACCCAAAAGTCACACAGAAAAAATGTACATAAAGAGACAAAAGAGCTGCAATCAATGCAGCCTTGTTCTCTTCCATTCCTTTGAATAGTACATATAGTGAGGGGGGATTTACATCTGTGTCCTGGGAGCCCCTTTCTTATAATCCAGTCTGTGATACTAACATATTACATAAAATGGTCAATCTGCTTTAGAGACACTTACTTTTGATAAAGTATATTGTATGTACCTTTTGCTTCAGTCAAATGACAAATGAAAAAACTCTTTTCCAGTGGAGTATTTCTACAATCTGCAACTTTTATGCCAGAAAAAGAAGAGAAATTCTTCCACCACTGCCTGGATCTCTAAAATGACAGCATTCAGTACAAATGTCATCTCTAATACATTTTACCTGGAACCTGTTTTGGGAACCGGAATGGCAGAAAGACCTACACAAACTAAAATGTTTTATTTCTAATACCCAGGCAGCTTGTAGAGTGACACCAGCCACATCTGAGGTTTCACAACAAAGGATACCAAGGACAGGAATGTAATGTTACTGATGTTCACTTTCTCTTGTGAGTGCCGTGTGTTTGCTGTTTAGAAAAAAAGTGTAGGATGAAAAGAAGCCTGTCCATAAATAATCACAGGAATATGATCAGTTCACTCAGAGAAATGAACAGTTTCATTTAGAAGAGATGGGATGTGTTTCTTCAGGTCTGCTGCATCCACTATATTTAAAGCTGCACTACTTACTATTTATTTACTGTGGAAAACTAATCATATGAATACTTGTAATATGAAAGTGATCGTCTGTAGTGATGAGCTTACTGTGAGTCATGACTCAACGGTTTCCTGCTGACCTGCACCAAACAAAGTTAGCACTTAGCTTTAGAGGATAGTGAAGGATTTAGTGGCGACAGAAACAGATATTTCCCTCAGGAGTTAGTGGAGATCAACTCAGAGTTGAAAGAAAAATCCTAGATTCACTTATGCCAGGTGACCAGAAACATGCTGGATGCGCAAATACATATATACAGAAATGAAGCTATTACAGTAGCCTCATTAATCAATAATATTTAAGTTTGGCTGGTATATGATGTCAGGAGCTTCTACAGCAAGTTCAGGGTTCAGTAGATCAACTTCATTCAGTTTGAGGCTGGTCATATATGCTGGTACAATCCTGATAGTGTTGGTTCGGTTTCACAGGGTTTGAATGACCGCTTTGCCGTGTTCATCGACAAAGTCAGACAGCTGGAGCAGCAGAACAAAGGGTTGGAAACGGAGCTGGTGACTCTGCGACAGAAACAGGCTGAGCCGTCCCGCGTGGCTCATCTCTACCAGCAGGAGATGAGGGAGCTGCGCTGTCAGGTGGAGGAGCTGAACAGGGACAAGAACCGACTCCTGATCGAGAGGAACAACTTGGAGGACGAGCTGCAGGTAGTTTTTACTGCTACAAGCCCACCATCTTCTCAGAAATGACAGTTTTTCTTATCTTGGTACATATTTTTTCTGTGTGTTAGTGTCACATGATCTGATCATCTTAACCCTGTTTTATCTTCTCAAATCTTACCTGTCCTCTCTATCGTCTCACTTCAGAAGCTCAGTGCAAAGTATGATGATGAGGTGAGGGCACGGGAGGAAGCTGAGCAGACCTTGAAGTCCTTCAGGAAGGATGTGGATGATGCTGCAGCCGTCCGCCTGGACCTGGAGCGCCGGGTGGACTCGCTGATGGACGAAATCTCCTTCCTGAAGAAAGTGCATGAAGAGGAAATTCAGGAGATGAGCAGCTTGATGGAGACGCAGCAGGTCTCTGTGGAGCTTGAGCTCGCCAAACCGGACCTCACCTCAGCTCTTAAGGAGATCCGCAATCAGTACGAGTCTATCGCCTCCAAGAATTTGCAGTCGGCAGAGGAGTGGTACAAGAGCAAGTTCGCAAGCCTCAGCGAGCAGGCCACCAGGAGCAACGAGGCCATGAGGGCCAGCCGGGAGGAGATCAATGAGTTCAGGAGGCAGCTGCAGTCCAAGACCATCGAGATAGAGACCTTGAGGGGCGCCAACGAGTCTCTGGAGAGACAGATCACAGAGATGGAGGATACACACAACGCTGAAGCCTCGGCCATGCAGGCAAGCAATCAGCAACAAGTACAGTGATGTTTCAGCAGAGCATTACATCTGACGGTATCCAGCAAGGCCACAGTCACAATATTACACACACTCATTCTCTCATTCATTTTCTACAAAACTCATTTATTCATAGTAATTAGTCAATTTCAGACCTTTAAAAAAGCCTTTCTGTTGTATTCTGTTGTATTCCCAATATTCCTAATGGATACAGACTTGTAGTGGAAAGCAGAAAATTCTAAAATACCTGAATCGTGCTAAAAAAAAACAAAAAAAAAAAGGCAGAATCTTAACGTGCAGTGTAAACTTCCCAAGTGCTACTAATAACCTCTAGTTACACAAGAACTTTAGGTTAGTATCCTGGTAGCTACAGCCATCAGCACACCTATATGCCCAGTTTTTCAGCTATAATACAGTGGAGGTAAATGGAATTATATGTGGATGTGCATGTACTCTTCCAGACAGAGTGCAGAGATGCTGGTGGTAAAGCACAGAACAAACAACAACAGTTTTCACTGGGACCTTTCCCTGTGTTGGGTTGTAATTTTGTTGTACTGGAGAAGAAAAAGACATGGACTCCTCAGAAAAGGTACATGAAGCCCAAACTGTTTCTGTTACAGAGCACCACATGTGGTAAGCATGAACATGCATTTTGCTGGTTTAGCTTTGTCTTTCATATAAAAAAACCAATGGCCCAGGATTGTGTAGATACCCTCATGTCACCATAACAGCTCAGATCCAACCAATGGACACAGAATCTCTGGGGGTGTCCTGGGAGGTCTGGCACTGGGACGTTGGCAGGATCTGGGGAGTTTGGGGTCCAAGTCAACACTTTGAGCTCTTTGTCATATTCCTCAAGCTGTTCCTAATGTTGTGGATGATCAGGGGATATAATTTGGATGAATTAACCTTTAAATATATCACTCAACATTCTCAATGAGCACAAGGATATTGTGCACAAATACATCAAAATCTCATTGTATAAAAAAGTTGCTTTGACAGAATTACACTGAGAAAAAACACTCATATATATATATATATATATATATATATATATATATATATATATATATATATATATATATATATATATATATATATATATGTATATATATATATATATATATATATATATATATATATATATATATATATATATATATATGTGTATATATATATATATATATATGTGTGTATATATATATATATATATATATATATATATATATATATATATATATATATATATATATAAAAATAAATATATATAAAACACTGTGCAAAAATTATCACTGCATTTTAAATAAGCCTATAGATAAAAGCCAAACTAGACCACACAACACCATTCAGTTTTTTGAACACGGACTGAAACAGTAAAATACAGAAATATTGTACTACTCTGATGCAGTCTTTGGGAATAGAAAGATCACAATGATTCCGATCAAATCTGCCAAAATACTACACACACAGAGTAAGCAACAGAACTGCAAATGGTTCAAATAGGAACTATTAACTGTGCTGGTAAGAGAGCTGCTGCAGCACTGCTGGCACAGTGTTGCGTGGAGGTTGTTACTGTCTGCAAATTCGCAGAATAATAGGATTGGAAGTGAGTAGATTTCAAGGTCAAGTTCATCATCACTTATGTCACAGCTTGAGTAAGTCTGTTAGCTAACTGCACTCGGCATGGTGTCCCCAACTTTTACATGTCAAGGACTCAGTAGAGCCAAGGAATGTAAACTGAAAATCTTACAATTGAAATCAATCACTCATTTTATCTCTGATTGTAATTCTCCTGTCAGCCTCCTGTGCCCAGCCATCCATCCATCCATCCATGGATGGAGGGCTGGAGTCTTTTCCAGCTGACTGAGGGTGAAGGCAGGGGACACCCTGGACAGGTCACCAGTCTATCACAGGGCTATACATAGAGACAAACAGTCACACTCACATTCACACCTATGGAGAATTTAGAATCACCAATTAACCTCAGCATGTTTTTGGACTGTGGGGGGAAGTTGGAAAACCCGGAGAAAACCCACACATGCACAGGGAGAACATGCAAAATCCATCCAGAATGATCCCAGGCCAGGGCGTAAACCAGGGATCTTCTAGCTGCAAGGTGAAAGTGCTAACCACCAAGCCACTGTGCAGCCTAGTCATGTGCCCTTTTGTTGCAATTTACACAACCATGATTGATGGTCTGCCTGTTAGTTAAACACTGCTGTGGCCCTTTCATTGGATGACAGGATATCCTGCCTGCTGTAACATTTTAATGTCTTTGTGAGATTTGGGGAAAAATGTCAGTTCATTTTATTTTTTAGAAGTTGATGAGAAGATCGAGAGATGGTGACAGGGGAAACACCAGCCTGGCCCTGAGCATAGTTCAGCTTATAGCCCACCTTCAAAACCACCCAGTGGCATAAACCAATCAGCCATAACATTTAAACTACTTGCCTAATATTGTGTAGATTCCTTTTATGCAGAAACAACTCTGACCCTTCAACGCCTCCACAGACATCTGAAGCCATTCACAGATCCTTCAAGTCCTGGAGGCTGCGAGGTGACGTCTCAACCGATCGGATGTGTTTTACCAGCACATCCCACAGACGCTCAGTCAGATTGAGATTAGGGGAATTCAGAAGCCAAGTGTCAGTCATGTTCCTCAAACCATTCCTGTATAATGTTTTCAGTGTGTCGGGGAGCATTATCCTGCTGACAGAGGCCACTGCCATCAGGGAATACTGCTGTCATGAAAGGGTGTCAAAACTAACATCCACATTAAAGGCAGGTTCAGCAGAACATTGCTCAGGGCATCACATTGCCTCAGCCAGCTTGGCTTCCTCCCACATTGTATCCTGCAATCAGGTAAAGGATGCACCCAGATCATATTTTGATTTAAAACACATGATTCATCAGACCAGGCCAACCTCCAGTGCTCGGTGGTCCAGCGCTGACTTTCATGTGCCCCCCGTGGGACACTGCCTTGTCTGTGGCTGCACAGATCCATATGCAGAAAGCTGAGATGCACTATGTGTTGACACCTTTTAGTTTTCAGCACTTTGTGCTACAGTAGATCTCCTGTGGGATCAGACCACATGGGGCAGCCTCGACTCCCCTCCTGCATCATTAAGTCTTGGGCGTACATGACCCTGTTGCCAGTTCAACTTTTTACTTTCCACTGCAAATGGGCAACACCCTACAAAATCTGCTGTCTGGCCCTCACACTGCCCACTTTTACTGCTTCCAGCATATCACCTTCAAGAATGGACTGTCCACTTGCTGGCTAGTACATACCCCACACTGACAGGTGCCATTCTAATGACATAATGAATTCACTCTACTTGTAGGTGGTTGTAATGTTCTGGCTGATCAGCGTATAGCATGTTAATTAGTGAACTTTAGAGATGCTGGTAGCTATATGTTGTTGCATTTGAAAGAAACCATGCTAGGTATCTCCCTCAATCCCAGGCTTAAACTAATCTAAGCAAAGCAGTATCAGACTTCTCATTGAGACATCATCCAAAAATGTGAATAATGCTATTTTTCAAAATGTTAAACTATTCCTCATCAGCAACCAATAGAAACAGGCAAATTCACACAAAAAATGGAAGCTGTGAGGCCACAATTGGGAGAAACTAAGAATAGAGAAATGTTTAAAAAAAATTCTGACTGTCTCTTATGGTAAAAGTGAATGTCTAATTCAGGTCTAAAGTGAAGTGCAGACATGATCTTTAGTGCGTAGTCATCAGTCTAGCAAGCCTCTGGTGAGACTGACTGAAACAGGTCTTGGTAAATTGACCCTGCATGTCAATTAGATTAACCTCTGACCTGCTAAATCGGATTCAGGAAGGCCATCTGGCCTTCACTGGCTTTTTACAGAAGGTAAAACTAAGCTCCACAGGTAACTGAAACAAAAAGGAAATCCCCTGATAAACTTTAGAAGGAGGCTTTCCAAGTGTCACAGGAAACTATATCCCAAATCAATATCAGGCAGCTATCACTATCTATAGCTACAACACAGGAAAATTACACAGTAGCAGATTTAGACCGTTTGTGGATGAGCATGCAGTGAATTGTTAGACACAGCTGATAATCTCTAAGTCCTGTCTCATTTCCACTGTAACAGGACACTATTAGCCACCTGGACACGGAGCTGAGGGACCTGAAGGGTGAGATGGCCCAGCACCTGAGAGAGTATCAAGACCTGCTCAACGTCAAGATGGCCCTGGACATAGAGATAGCTGCTTACAGGTGCTGACTGGATTCAAGAAACACACACTTATCTGTTAAGTTAAACACTAAATCACTCATTTATTCCTTGTATGTATTTACTTATTTAAAGACCCCCTCCAGCCATGTTAAAAAATCCACTACTTTAAATAATCCTCTGTCTGATATAGTTTTGCCACAAAAAAAAATCCCATAACTAGGTTAAAAATTCTTACAATTTCACCTATTCCTTAAGAGTAAGTAAAAAAATGAACAGAATATCAAAAATTTAAATGGCTCCTTCGGCACATTTAAACACATTTAAATAAAGGGGGGGTGGGGGGGGTAATTTTGGGGTATTTTAACCTCATACCATTTAGAAGCTGAAAATATGTTTACCTTTAACCACTGTTTACATCGATATTTCTGAAAAACAAACTGGTAATAAAACATGGTTACTCTTGACAACTAGACTCGTTCTTCCGTGTGTGCAGCTTCACATTTGTTTCCTTTGATCCTATAAGGAAACTGCTGGAGGGGGAGGAGACTCACTTTAACTCAGGGATGTCGTTCAGTGCTGCCAGCTACAGCTACCACCCTCGAGCCTCAGCTGGCTCCTCCAGGAGCAGCCAGAGGGACAAAGAAGGAGCCACGAAGGAAAGCTTCAAGGAGATGAGCGAGGATAAAGATGAGGCAGACATCAACTCCAACAACTGAAGACAGGGAAATTTAAATACAGATATACTATACATGCATAGCAAGTTCATAGTCACATTATCTGTTTGTGAAGGGTGACACCAATCAATAGGTAATAACAAATAGGTTGTAGCTGACACCATGCATTTAGATCTCAGTATCTGAATGATCTCTAGACTTGAAAACCATCAAATAAAATACAAGGTTTGGGAGTATCATTACTCCAGCATTAGATGAGGAAACTAGACGTAATGTTCTGCACATCTCCACAAAGAATGGACACACTAATTCACAGTAAACATGTGACCAAGTAGTGAATGTTAATGGAATAAATGTGCATTTTGCTACTTTGTTACTACATAGGAAATTGGTGAAGGGAAGTTTGCTCAGATATCTTAGGAAACCAAATGTTAGAATAGTTCCAGTTCTCTGCTGTGTGGTCAGAGAACTTTAAGCTTCAAGCACTTTAGACACATGATGTAGGAGGACAGTCACTGCTGGTTGTGTCTTTGCACCATTGTGTTGTGTTTTATAGAGTTTTAGACACATAAAAAAGTGAAGATGGTTTCCACTTTGCTAACACAATCACAGTTCAAGGCTTACAAAAGTATTCAATAAGTCAAATATGACATGTAGTCCAGCTCTTAACACAGATCAGTTCACCTGGCTGCAGTTAGTGTCTGAACCTGTCAGAAAACTGCTATCCACTGTTGTTTCCGTTGTGCCGGTTAACGCACTGAATAAAAGAACACGGCTGGCAAATGATTGTCTGTGCTTTTATGTGCAAGTCAGCATATTCACAAATGACACGAGGATGTTCCTTCAAGGCTGAAATGTGAATCGTCACTAGTTCCAGGCTGTTGTCAGGGTCTGTCAGACTTGAGTGGACCCATGTATTAAAACTGACACATAAAGACCGGAGCAGAACCTATCAGTCGGATATTTCAACCTCCTCATCTCCTCTGTCACCCTTTGCTTTTTTTGGGGCTCCAGCTGAATTCTGGACTGCACTTCCTCTTTTCCACTGTCTTGTGGAAAGTCACTCTTCTGTGTGTGGATTCACATGTACTAATATGCACTAACATGTGAGCAGCTGAATTGGCTACTAAAACATAGAACAGAAAAGCTCAGATTACACACCCTGCAGTAGTTTGATTTCATTCTCCGTTGAGGATGCCATTACTCCATTATATATTTCTGCAACATATACATTTTTACCACTATATTATTGCTATATTTATGTTTAAAATAGCTTCTTATGTTATATTCAGTGGTAGCCTTTTCATACTCCAACTATTTTCCTGACTTCTGTGTCATTCTCGTAGGCTTTACAACACTTTTTAACAAATAGTGTTACGGTTTTTAATCACATGCTTTTTAACCTCCAGCTCATATAAATCATCTTTATATCTTTATCCAGTTACACTGACGGGTGGACTGGTAACATTTCAGAAGTGCACTCCACAAGCTGAGTGTATGATAATGTGCATCACTGTTATTACTTTGAAAATGCATTCATTTTCACCTTCAGAAATAATTCTTCACAGTTGAGTTTTTGGAAAACATGCCCTGTGGTATAGAATACATTTCTGGCTGTGGCCTACATTGAGTTACAGCAGGTATTAATTGATATTTTATATAACAATATTCAAAGTTGTTCAATTTGGAATTCATTTATTACAGTGAATAAAAAAAAATGGAACTTCTATTGACATCAATTTTTTTATTGCTGAGTTTCACGCTTCAGCTTTAACATATTTTTCCTCTTTTCCCAAACTTTCTCCATTCAGCCTCTTCATTCAAACATTTCTAAACCCACCCCAGGATGAATCAGCAGATATTTCTGTTATGTAGCAATTTATTAATTCAAAACCACAAAAGCTAGTAGAAAAAATATTTTTAACAAACCTTATCAAAGACCTCTTTATACAAACTCCCTTTAAACAATTGCTTTTGTGCTGTAGCAAGTTGTACTAAAGCATGTGTCATCAAATAACATGAGCAAACAATATACAATTGTTAACGGCTCATAAATTAAACGTGTCAATCAATAAGAAGCAAAAACGTAACTAATCAGAGTAGAAATCTAAGCTGTATATAAATACATTCACAAACCTTTGGTAGTGGAAGTCCTTTTACTTCAGTTCCTTAAACTCTATTTCAAACCACATCCTACCCGTGAAATAATAAATAGAAAGTAACTGAGATGCAGGTCCCTGGGTTCCAAAAAGGCAGTCAAACTAGACAGATGCAGCTCGTACTGATATCATGGACGTACTGGTCGAACCTTGAAGAGTTTCAGACCCAATAACAGTATTTCGATCCAGGTTCAGCTAAAGCAGAAGTCACATTCTTGTGACTAAAGTTAACCTCAAAAGTCACACTGGAAGTAAAAACAAGAACTTCTCAATTCCAGTCACCAGTTGAAATTTGTTTTTTACATGCTGGTACTTTAGTCAATCACATATAAATCACGTGTGTCCATCAAATTCATGTCAGACACAAGGGTTGTCCTGAATATAAGATAAAGATAATTCATTACAGATGAGGTCAGGCATCTTGGATTTCCTGTCATACTTCACACGTTTTGTAGGCCAACTACTAAATATACCTACATTTACGTGAGTAGTTTTATCTTTGTAAGCAGACATCAGTTCTAACAATTCATCCAAGACAGTTATGCAGTAGTTATAACTAGAAGTTATGCCAGTGTAGAAACCTAAGTCCATATTATGACAAGAGTGTGATGAAGATAGGTCCAAAAGGTTAGTTTATCATTTGAGGAATTAACTAAATCCATCTCTCGTGTTCAAGACTGGGAGGGCTGGACCAAACCGAAGTGTAGCACCAACAGACCATCCTGGAGCAAAGGCAAACAAGAACACACGATCACTCAGACACGTAGCTATTCCCTGCATTCCATAAAAGTTTAAATGCCATAGCTTTTATTCCTTTGTTGTAGGGGTTTGACTGGAATTTGTGGCAAGTCGGGACACTTGTCAAATAAAGTCAGAGTTCATAAATCAGACTGCAGACTGGAAATGCCAGTACTATTTCCTAAGTAGTGTCAGGGAAATTGTACACATTGTATTCTGTGGATGTGGATAGTCCACAGTAAAAATGACAGTGGCTCCAAGAAGAGATGTTGCAGCTCAATTTTTGAAAAGTCATTTTTAAATAGCAAAACTAAATTTTATTCACTTCCATTCTATTAGCGAAGCCTTTCAGATGTCAGGTCTGTGAAATCAGTCTCACTAAACACATCCAGATGCCACAAAGAGTCTCATTTTCTTGTACTCTTAAAATTCTACTTTCTGTGTCTTTTGATGATCTCAATGATGCAACATCTTAAACGTTTTTAGTTTTCATTAATTTTAAGTGCACCTCTGTGAAGCTCTGCTTGTTCCAACTGTGTGTTTTGGTGGTTCTCACCTGTAGTGCGTCTTCACCCACAGAGTTCTGTATGTCTTTGAGGGACTGGTAGTGATCTAGGAGGTGATCTCCACAAACCACATCCACCTGTAGGACACACAAAAACATTTCAGACCACTGCAACAGAGATTTAACTTGACAAAGCTGTTCACAAGTCCTGTGGTGCCTAGGAAGAATTCTGTTTTTTAATGATTTAAAAATCTAAATTCTGGAGGACAATATATGACAGAATGTGAAGTTTTTAGAACTACAGCAATTGATTTACATTAATTAAACTAAGCTAGTTGCTTTGCTACATGAAAATCCAAATGTGGGTACACCATCAACTGGCCAAAACATTCAAAATACTACAACTGTCTTGGCAACTTGTGGCATCGAGGTTTGTCCAGAGAGGCCAGAGCAGTGCAGTACTGAGGCCAGGAAATCAATATAAGCTGCTAATCATCATCCACGTGTTACTAAATACAAAATACACCTCCTCAACATCCTACTGAACTGATCACACTTTTCTGCTCAAGAAAAGACACATCTGACTCTAAGACTACTATTTGCAATCATGAACCTTCTCTTACAGCAGATTCACTGCCCTAAGACAGACATACGGTATCACTGCACTAATAATGTGATTAAAATCAGATTAAGGTTGTCCTGAAGGAGTGTCTGTTGTCCTTTTAGCGGTGGCTTCCTGCTGAGTTTTGACCCGACTAGCTGCCCTTTCTATGTTGAGCTCTGCTTGCATTCAGCAGTTGTTTCGTCCCTCCAGGGGACAGTCCTTTTAGCACTGCTTTGTTCTCCAGTTATGTTTTCATGTTCTGGTCTATACCCCTTTAGAACTACAGAGACATGTTACATGGATCTATTTCACACATGTTAGACCAGTTCATATTTTTGTTCACGGCAGCAGCGTAGTTGATACACTTGGATGATAAACAATCAAATAACCGCTAAATAAAAGCACCACCTGTCTGTCCACATGCATTGTCCCTCTCTCCTTTTGCTATCATTATGTGTTTCCATTTCTCCTTCAGTTTATTTAGGTCCCTCTTTTTTGGGGAAAGTCAGTGAAAACATATTTAAAGAACTCAGACCAGTTCACCAAAGACAAACAGCCTCTGACCTATGTCCAGCCCTGGTCAGCACGGTTGACTGACACATGTTGACCCCTTAAAGACACATCTACAGCATTTAATTAGTCTTAATAACTGTGACAATAAAAAAAACAGGCATGCAACATCATATGAGCATTGAGAACAATATCTTCCGGTGGAAAACCATCCCCAGTAGAGAGCATTTCTGCTCTCTGTACACAAAGGCAGACCTGTGATTTATTTATTATTTATTCATTTCTTTGATCAGGGACCATGCAATGACCATAGAACACATCTGATGTATTACATATAGAGTGTATAGCATTGAGCTAATTTTCAACTCCTGTCCCTGGTTGGGCTTTTCAGTAAAAGTAGTCAGAGGACCAACAACACCAATAAAAACAGCACAGACCACATTATAAACCTATAACCCCCACCCACCCACACACACACCCACACACACACACAATGACACACTCCACAGTCAATCAGACCTTGCAGATGTCATAGGTGGGTATATTCTTGTTTTTCTTCCAGCCAATATTTAACTTTTGCTGTAGAAGTTTTTAAATCTGCTATCCTATCATAGGACAGTGATTAGCACTCAAGATTCACCCCATCTGCTCGCTACTGCTAAACACTTGCTTGACTTTTGAATCTCCAGAGGCAGGACAATGCCCAACTCTGCTCCTTTAATTGGTCACTTTCAACGGTGGCCTGTCTCTGACCCTCTGATAGTAATGGAAAAAGGACTCTGATCTTGTCTTTATGTAAAACTAACAATATTGCAGTGTTGAAATACTCTGTGACATGTTAAAATGCTACATTCAAACATTCACTTTTACTTAAGAACAAGTATAGAAGCATCAACATCATAATGTTGATTACTTAAATTAGGCCACTAAAACGGAAAAAAAGGGAAAAGCACTCATTATGCACATCAGGATAATGTGCATTGCTACAAATTTCTGTATTTATTGTTTCCATCACTTAAATGTTACAGCTAGTAAAGGTACACTGATTTTGATGTTCATGTTTTTTACTGCTAGGTAGTTTGCAAATTTCTGGGGATCACAAAAAGTTTATATCTTAATCTAACAATGAGTCACTGCAGGACTTTCCAACATCATTATTCACTGGTTAATATTATTTTGCATTATACAAAATAACTTAGAATTAAAGTTATCAAATAAATGTTGCAGTGAAAAGTACATTCTTTAAGATTTGCCTCTGAATTGTAGTAAAGTAGAATTATGAAGTGAAAATAATAGATGCTAGCATATTAAGTTCTGCTTCTTCACTTTACCTTAAGGGAGGTACAGTACCTTTCATTATTTTAGCCAGCTGTGAGGACCTGCAGTGGTCCACCATACTGGAGAGACAATAACAACAACAAAAGCCTCAGTAATCCACATCATTTGGTTAATCAGCCAGTAGCTGCAATAACCAAACAACACAACTCATATAGAGTCAAAGGAGCAGGTATCAGCCACTGTCCCAACGCCAAAAGTCACCAGGCACACTCCTATTGAAGACATGGTCGGCATTACTGCTTTATCTAAAAGGTGTATTACTAGTGAACAACCGCATTTCTGATTCTTTATCAGTATTAAAATACTGACGTGTATTGACAGTGAATGGACTTACACCTTGTCCACTGCTGCTATGATTTCCTTGTTAGCCAGTAAATAAATCAAACTAAAATTCATCATATAGTTTCAGCCACATCCCCAGTATACCAAGTGTTATTTCTCATTTTTGCTGCCTTTACCAGAAGGGTTTCGCAGACAATTAAGTTGGTATCTTTTAAATAAACCTTCTGACGCTTTTCAAGGAATTGAATTTTTGAACGGGGATTCATTCTGTCACCTTTAAACATTTGTACAATTATTGTTACATCTAATAGTGTAGTTTTTTCTGGATGTGCCCCACATAGTACATCCTAACTGAATTACATAGCCAACATACCATCACACCACTAGAGTGCAGATTAACACATAAGACAAACACACAGTTGCTTTAATATACATCATGTATGACAGGAGAATGCTGCCCTTACAGTGTGGACATATGGATAAATTAGTGTAGCTAGGTCATATGTTTCCTGGCTACACACCGTTCTGAATACACTGGAGACCCATATTGTGTCTGCTGTCTTGTTAATACAAACAGACATCTGCTCACTTGCATACACGGTGACCCTCGTCACTGTACACACCTACACTATTCAGTAGTGCCAACTTCCTTTGCTTGTCCTGCTTCCAAGTCTGTCTAAAGCAAATACTGGAATCCAGACTGTAATCATGCAACTTTGTGAACGCATTAGCTGTAAACCTGGCAGACTCACCTGACACGCTGGGCTCAGCTCCATCTTCCTCCTGATGAACAGCTCCACGTGGCGAATGGTGGCCTCGCCTGACACACGAACATACCGCCTCTCTAGTGGCTAAACAAGAAAAACGTGGTCAGGGTGGAAGGGTTTGTAAAAGCTCTAAGGAATACTAAATAAAACTTGACACATGCTGCTTTAAACTGTAAAACTTAGAAAAACTAAAAAATTAATATTACATAAAAACAACACAGTATTTTGACATGGTGTAAAAATGATACTTTTTGGAATAATCATATGATTGGGTTGTGGACAAAATAAAACATTTGAGGACATCATTTTGGACTTTTGGAAACACTGATCACTTTCTGACATTTTTTTTAGCTATAACTGATTAATAAACAAAATAGAGACAGTAAAGTGGGGAGAAGAGTGGGGAGACCTGCAGCCAAGGGCCATTTGCTGGATTCGAACCCATGAGCGCTGCATCGGGGACTATAGCCCTTTTATGGGTCGCCGGGACGCCAACATAACATCAGTGCTACAGATCCTACACACAAAACCTTGGGCTACTGTTTCCAGTAAAGAGGCTTGAACCAAGTAAAGAAAGTACAATATTTAAACAGCTAAAGCCCACTACTTAAGTTGCAGAATATAGAGGACTAGTTAAACTTTTCACCCAACAGTTATATCTGAACTATAATGTGGCAGAAAAATGCAGAACTCAGAGGCAAAACTATTTTTGAAAGTAAACTGGGTGTAGTTCACAGTAAAGCTGTTATCAAGTTGTCATTAATGCACTATTAGAGTCAAATGAACTTACCTTATAGTCGCAGATGCCCTCTTCAGCCCTGAAAACAAAGCCAAGAGTCAAGAAAAGTGCCTCTTTCTTGTAGGAAGTAAGCAGTCGATGTAGGACAATAGGACCACCTGCTGGTGTACTCATGTAACTGCATGTTAAATTAATGTATGCCTAAAAACAAGGTTCCCATTTGTACTCAAAGCAGAAGGCAGTCACATTTATGTCTACCAGTCAAAAGCAAAACCACTATCTAAACTTGCTACCTCTAAGATTTTCAAATAGATTCCCAACAATGAGAGAGCAAAATAAAACAATGTTTAACTACTTATTAAAGGTGCAAGCAGCATTGAATGTTCGCCGTGTCGCCATATACACATTGTTTAATGAAAACTCACAATTTTCACCATTAATCATCATCAGTGTCTTCAGGCTGACATCACCATGACGTCACCAGGTTAATATGGTCAAATGGCTAACAATAGCACACGAAAGTATAAAACGTGTCCTTTTCCTGTTGCCACCAGGTAGCGGCACCTGCTGACATAAGCCTTAAGACACTGATGACGATTCATGAGGGAAACTGTGAGCTTTCACCGAACGCCCTGCTGTGACGGCACGGCCACACCTCGACAACTGAAGTGTTTATATCCCTGCTGCATATGATCCAATCTGGCCCAAATTTCATTTGCTGGACAAGAGCCAGGTCTGAAGACATCCACATTCCACCACTGAGTCATAGCAAAGTTGTTTTAGTTACCTATTGGAAACAGGAAGTTACAGGCATTGTATTTGCATGTATCCATGCTCAAAACTTTGTAACATAGTCCTTGAAATTGGTCAGCTAAATCACAACACCTTAACATTTCCCACACCCCGACATACACCACACCTCGACGTGCCCTACATCCTGACATGCGATGGAGTGCGTTCAACACTGCTTGCACCTTTAATTCATGTTGAGAGGCAAAAAGATTTGTGATCCATAGTCATTACAATTATGTTGTTGTGTGCAACTAAAATCAAATCCATTTGCAAACAAGATTTTCTTTTTATCTAATTTTTGTCTAAGTTGTGTAGGGCCTTTAAATTACATTTAAGCGTTTGAAGCAATTACGAGGCTGGGCACCTTTAACGGCCAATTTGTCAGTTATTAACACAAGACAAAGAAGTGTACAGTGCAAATCTTTACCCAACAAACTCCAGGAGCAGAGACACGTCCAGCTCAGGAGGAATGGTGAACACAGACTGGGGAATGTTATCCTTCTTCTGTCTCCTCAACACAACAGGACGTGGGGGGGACATCACCACTGCAACAGAGGAAGGAGAAGGCCAATTACTTGAGTGACCAACTCTCATGCCTTTGCTACTGTTGTGTTCCATCTTTAAATTTCCAGTTCATGAAACCAAATGACTAAATGATATCAATTTAATACAAAAACCATGCAGATAAAATGTCAAACACATTATACACTTACAAGTGGAAAACTACATTTTTTTGCTGTAGGATGGTCAGTCGTTCTCTTCCCATTGTGCCACACTGTGCATTACAGCGCACACACAGACAGTCACAAGTGTTTAGCTAACATTACCCATGTACTTAAGATTTTAAAGGTGAACTATTTTACCTGGTTTTGGCACCTCAAGCCCTCTCTCTTTGTAGAATTTACACATCTGTTGTCTTTCAGCTGTAGTTAGAAAAAAATAATGAAAAACAAAAAACAACACAATGTGCTTTGTTAAAGGCATCTACCTGTATAATGCATGTATGTATGTATGTATACTTACACTCTTCCAGGAAGGGAATCATTTTGTAAACAATATCCTGTAGTTGTCTGTCAGGCCTGAAGGAAGACAAAAGAAAAACTCTAAAAGCTCAGTACAGATTACTTTGGTAGAGATATGAGTCACAGCAGAATTTGCCCTTCAAAAGAATCTCTTTCCCCCTGTACGTTACCAAAACTCAAATATCTACTTAGCTGTCAGGCAACTATTCATTCAACATGTACACAAGGGGAACAATTTTGCCGATTTGACAAACATAAAGAGACCCACCTGATGTTGTAAAGAGGTTGTGTCTGGTGGACCACAATGGTGCATGTGGGGCATCTGTTGCTGTAGAAGAAGTGCTTCACAATGCAGCTTTTGCAAACTTGGAGACAAAGCACAGTGAAATGTAAATGGCTCATGGACAGTGTAGACAACACCAACATTTTTCAAACATCCATAGAATCTGACTGTCAAAGGACTGTGACTAACAGCAGGATAATTTTCTGCAGAAAAATAAACTGCAGGACAGAGTGTGTAATAAAGACACTACCCTTAGACACAAATACATTTCACAAAACATGCAGCTGTGCTGAAACTAGGAGTGAAAAATAAATTGATTTCAAACTGAAATAATGATTTTAAATAATGCAATTAGCAAATTGGAAAACACTGGAATTTAGGATATATATTTTTCAGAATGACTGATCCAGGGCTTAGCCATCATGTCAATAGCGTGAAAAATTAAGGTGTAATCCTTTATTTTGTGGCAAAATCCCCAAACTTTTAGACCGTTTCATGGTGACTGTATACATGCAGTGTTTACACCCCAGTGAATATTGAACTTAGAGCTCTCATCCCATTTGTTTAGATAGGAACCTGGCCTTGTTATTACTGATTTGGGACGATATATAGATGGCTGCAGAGTGGAGAGACTTCCACAGTCATGCTTTTGTTGGTATGTGGCAATTTCTGATCATATTTGAAATCAATTACACAATGAACAGAAATTTTACTTGAAGAAAAAAAAGTTTTCTCAACTTGTTAACCCCCAAGTTGTATTTCCTGTTACTTATTGACACATGTGTATATGATAAAACAGCTATTTCAGTGATAGGTTAGTATCAGCCAATCCACGAGACAGTGACATAAGGATTGTACTGGATGACACCCCAAACCACCCTTTGGATCTCCATAAAACCTTGTGAAGGCTGCGGGGGCTGCAGGACACCCGCTGGAACTCACATGTGTGCAGGCACTCGGTGATGGTGGTGGCATCTATGAGGAAACCGCAGCACAGGGCGCAGCGGATGTATGGATAAAACTGATTGATGGGGAGCTTGGGCTGTGGAAAAGAATGGTTTCAGCAAAAGGTTAAAGTTTTAAAGCATCAATACTTCCGCATTTTAAACATAAGAACCCACGTCTCTCTTAAATAAAACTAACTGCTATGCATGAGCATCAACGTGTTTCAGTTATTACAAAGGTCAGTTGAGTGAGAAAGACAACCAAGCATCAAACACTAGATATAACCGTCAGTTGTCAGAACAGCACTAAGACAGATTTAGTGTAAATAACGTAATAAAGAGCTCTGAAGTGAGCAAATGTGCTTGAACGCACCTCGTCCTCGGAGTCGCTATCTGATATGTTCGCTGACCCTTCATGACTCCTGCGACCAAACGGAGGCGATGACATTCCCACCAGCAGTGCTACACACGTCCTTTGTTTCTTTCAGTTACGAGAACAAAATAGCTAATCAAATAGTTTCCTTTAGCCAAAGTTGAACTTTGGTCCGAAAGTCAAAGCTAATTTGAGGTTTCAGTAAACTTATTGTAAGTTAGCTACGCGCGGCTAGTCGGCTAACGTTAGCGTGCTTGTTATATGCACTACTATAACTATAAATACGTGTGAGTATAGATTGCAGCTGCAGCTTAGCCGCTGATGTTACCGATTCTGGCTGAACAACAAGCCTTCGTCTGCACTTATACCGAGAAATCCGACTGAAACAGGGAGTAAAACGAACTTCTAACTTTATCTACTGTGTTGCTTCTTCACAGTCACGTGAGCAGCTTAGTTTCCCTCCTCATGTCCGCGCGGCGCCACAACATTACAACTTCCGACCCTAATCCTTCACAATAAATGTAACCCGACCAATGCAATGAATAAATTACACGTATAAATCATAGACTGGCCTGTACTTTTTCGTTTAATTTGTACCTAATTTGTACCTGTGTACAAAAAACACAATGTTCCTTTAAACCTCTAAGCTTTGAAGAAACAAAACACACATGAAACCACACATAAAATAGCTTGTCGCTAATAGATTCGATTTAACAGAAAAGCTATGCAAATCAGAGAATGGCAGAACTTAACTACAGTTAGTCCAGCAGCATAAAATACAATAAAATGAAGTTACTCTGTAGTTTCCTAGTGATTCTAAACAAAACTAAAAAATTGCATGTTTATTCAAAACTGAATTTATTTTGAAGGCGTAATGAGGTGTCTACCGGCGAGACCAAAACACAAGAAGCGCTCACGAGAATGAGTGGAGTTAGAGAAAGGTTTTAAAAAGTAATTTCTCATAAAGAACAGACATGTAACTGTGTGCATTAATTAGTTTCTCTGTCTTTTTACTCATGTTATATTCTTCTAATGTTGGTATCATGATGTTGAAGTATTACTCTGACTTGTTGCCATGGTGATCAACTCCAGAGGAGGTCAGATGTTACATCACGTGGTCACTGCAAATATGTACAGAATCAAGAGAGGTACATGGAGCTCCAGCTAAGAAGAAACCGAGGAAATATAAAGAAATTATGTATAAAGGTTTTCCCTGACTGAGGTCTGATAATCTCTATTAACACTAATAAGACATCGACTATTTTTACCCTTTATACATTCAACACAGACATAGCAATGCGAACAACACTATCTGTAGATGTACCAATTTAATTTTCATTTCAGTGCCAAGGACAGACTCCTCTTGTTTTTGTGACCCAGGGAAAATGAAAATGTCGCTTGTAAAACTGGTGAATTTGGCAATTTACTGCAAACATTCAGTAAATTGCAGTGAGCCACAACTGCAGATGGTGCAGTAAGTAGCAAGACATTATATTATTTTCCACTGTGTGTTGTAGGGTTGAACAGTTAATCAGCTTTGAAGCAATACATTTTAAAAATTCTAAGAGATTGAAACTTTCAGAGGTTGTTTATGCAAATCATCAGCGTACACTATGTGGTTCAGGTACACAGGCTGTGGTTCAGCTGACATAAGCCCAGTCTCATTATTTAATAGCCATACTCAGGTTGACCTTAAAAAATATAATTATATTGTTCTCCACCACTGGTTACCCACAGAGATGTCAGCTGCTGTGCCTCTTGTTGAAAAAGATCTTTAGTTTTACTAATGCAGTTTGAGGCACATGACAAAAAGCCCAAGGTGTTCACCACTGTCTAAACTCTCCAGAGCAAAACAAAACAAAACAAACAAAAAAAAAAACAGAGCATGCAAATGGTCTTTTTCTGACTTTCATCCTACTTTGGTTGTTCTGGTTAGAAAACTGATATTCAGCCAACCGTACGCAAAAATGTTTTTGAGCTGTTTAACTTGTTATAAATTATCAATCACTGACTGAATCCGCACGCTGCTCAGATAGGGCTTTAAAGGACAACGGTCAGATAGTGACCAGCACACAGACACGCCTCTGACCTGTGGCCATAAAGCTCCCCTTAAGATGCTGCTTTATTCAAATGACACAATGCCACACATGACGTGAGAAAGATGAAGATGCAGGATGATGCATGTCAGTTAGAGCTGAAAACAGACACTTGAATATTCACAACTTTGCTATTTGTCATTTAACTAATCAGCCTTCCACAAGCATCATTAACAACGTCATTACTAATGTGCGACTTGTTACTGACTTGTGATTTCTCGTGACTTCGCTTTTCATCTGTTATGATTTTCAACGGAGTGCATACTTGAAAAATAGTCAAATATAAGACTGGTGGGTACACTAACAAATGCAAGAATTTTATATGCAGTGATAGAACGTGCTGCTTCTTTAGCTCTTTAAACTAAGCTCTGAGTCTGTGTCAGGGTGATAATGAGGTTATATTTGACATGTTCAACATATAATTACTTCTATTTTCAACATACAGTAAGCTTGTTTTGTCTGAATGGTGGTTGCTGATTTAGCTTAGCTGAAATAAATGGCGCTGACTTGTCATCAGGTCAGATTTGGAGCTGCTAATATGAACATGTTCTTCATTTCTCTTGGGATTTTACTCACTAATAACAAAAAGGCAAAAATAGCAGTTGATTAGTTTGCATTATGCTTTGTTTATTAGAACAGAGAGTTAGCGCATTGGCAGTCTTAATTAAAGATTTAATAGCCATGGATGTCATTTTTATGGCAGGAAAAACATTAAAGCATGATATGTATAATGTTGTACTCTACTTCCAAGTTGGAGAACATTTGCTTTGTTTTCTGTTAACGCTGCCAGTTGAGTGAAGGAGAGCCAGATTATGCAGGATGGGGCAGGTCATCGTACATCTGGAGGATAAAAATCAGCTTGTCTGCTGACTCAGAGAAAACAGCAGATAGCTACTTAGAGCTGTACATCTGGGAAGAAGGAGGATTGGTTTGGTGACTCAGGAACCCCAGAGACATGATGGTTTGTACATGCATGAACAACAACCACGGTCAAGACAAGGATGAAAAAGCAGTCAAGCAGCACAGTGTACACAGTATTCTGATTGATATATATTTGCTCAGTTTGAAGTTGAAGCCAAGAGTCTTTGCTGAGAGAGCTTGTGAAGCTGTTTGCAGTGATGCTTCACTCATCTTCATCCATGATAATCCAACCAAACTTTCCTCCACTTAGTTTAATCAGGCAGTTTATGTGCAGAGCTCTAAATGTTCACAGATATCTTGGACTTCTTGTAGTTAAATATTTACTTTTAAGAGTTTTCTTTGTGAGGAAGTGTGGGCTACTTTCTGTCTGCAACAGGATGTCTGTGTTCAGATTGTTTTTACTATGTTTGTAGTATTGTGTTTTTGGGAATGTTTCTTCCTTTTTGAGTGTTTACTTAGGCAGTGTCAATAATGGAGGATCAGTATCCTTGAAAAACTTTTCATGACACACTTGTTGTGTCCTTGTGCAAATATTATAACATGTCTGAACTGAGGGTCATGTGACCACTATGTGTAACAACTTTGTGAAGTCTGTGTGTGTAAGTGGTGCATATTTTTAAAACCATGTGTGTCATCATGCGTGCAACATCGATCAAAGGCCACATTTTACAATGATTAACTATACTGTTAACCAAACTACACCCTTCACTGGGAAGCATTATGCAGTACATTTCAGGATATAATCTAATTACTCCAAGGAACGGTAGAGTTATGTGACTGTCGGCGTACGTTTGTCTGTGAATCTGTCTGTCTGTCTGTCTGTCTGTGTGAAACATTACTCAATAACGGACTAACGGATTTGGATGAAATTTTCAATGAATGTCAGAAATGACACAAAGACCAACTGATTACATTTTGGCAGTGATGCGGCTTTTAGCCTGGATCCACGGCTTTGCTAAGTATTTCCCATTGCGAGATACAGCTGACGGCTTCTCTGTAACCATGACGTGAACAGTCAGTTACCCGCTGACGATCACATGATTGCGATCCTACTACAAAATGACTATGATTTATCAGTTGGAAATCATACAAGGAGCAAATGATCAAACTGTGGGGTGTTTCTCAGTCCCATCAATTCCTGCCGCCCGCTACATATTTAGGTCACGCAATGTAGCACACCCCAGCCAGACAATGGTGAAGCTCCTGGTATTTCCCAAAGGCTTTATGTTCAGCTGTCAGCCTTATTTTGAACATAAATTCACCTTTCTGTCCTTCACTCCTTTCTTCAGGAAACACCGTAAGAGCTTGTCTCCATCCCAGCTAGGCACTTCTAAGTTTAGACACATCCTTTGCTAGAAAGCAACAGCGTGGAACTGTCTTCTTTCATCTTTATGTGAATTTTTGGAGTTTTCGGCAGCTTCTTCGTCATCTCAAGATACCACTTCTTAGATAAACATTTCCTGTGCCGCTGGAATATTTACAAAATAAAAGTCCATAACATTAAAAATACCCTTTCAAAATAAAAGCATGGAGGGAACGGTTATTTTAACACTAGCAAGACAAAGGCTTGCCAAAAGTGAGTAATTTAGAGTAATTTACACACAATTTGGTATCCATACATAACATGCACATGCATAACACATGCCTGTGCTCAGCACAAGGTCATTTTTTATTAAAGATTTCATCCATCGGAAATGATAGTCAGCCGAGCAGCCTTGGCAGAGTACTGCCCTCTCTGAGTGCTTTTCTAGTTCGTTTATGGAGTCGTCTGAGGAGGGATAAAGTAATTCAAGCAATGCTGAAACTTGTGCAAAGTGGTTGGGCAAATTATGTTATAGTCACACATGAACGCAATGGTAATGCACAAAGAGTCCAGCACGTTATTTTCCTATAATAAATACCAGAAGAATTGACAATAGGAAATTTTGGACTATTGTCCTATTTTCCGTTGATCAGCCCTGTTAGCAGCAGAATGAGGCTGGATGGATAGATATTTATCATGTTTATGCTTTGGTTCAACCTATCAGCAGGTACCCTTTGCTAAGTAGCACTGACCCACAAGATGAAAGTCAGAGGTGTCACCGGGGTCATTAGGAAACATCCAATTGGAACGAACTATAAAAGATGGAAGTAGCAACTGTGACGGTTTGTAGACTACCATTGTGAAGCCTCGAGTTTGGGCTTCGGCTGTCGCCATCTGTGTCTTTTGAAACTAGACATACAAACAAAAGCTGCATCCGACTGAAAATTTTAGGACACCACATGGTGACACAGTGGCGACCTGTCGATCACAAGATAACCTTGCCTTAAAATGAGCCATGCTTTGTTTTCTGTTTTTTCCTACATGGGACCATAATTTACAAAATGAACATCATGCTTTTCGGAAGGAGACTTGAAATGAGTCATTGAGACCATTAATCCATTAGAAAAATGTTTGCTGAGGTAACATATCAAGGGAGAAGAAGGGTCATTTTCTCATAGACTTCTGCATAATTCAACCCCTTTTTGTAACCAGAGCAGGCACCCCCTCTGGTCATCAAAAGAATGCAGGTTTAAGCAACTTTAATTCTGGCTTCACTTTTCAGACCCAGAGCCTCTTTCTATCTCAAACAGTGTTGGAAAAAAAGTTTTTGGACACCCCATGCATTTGTGAAATGTTGCATTAAGAATCACTCTTAGGTCTTCAAGTGCAATTTCTTTTAGTACAGCCACAGCCAAAATACTAAACAAATCCTAAAAAGCAATTAAAACCTTAAAATTGATGGGTTCTATAAAAATACAAAAGAAATTTTGAGTATTGGGTCGTTTTGGTACCAGTGATCCACTAATGAAGGTTGTGCTTTTTATTAAAAGACACAATATTTGTTGCCATGTTTCGTGTCTATATAAAGCCAGCATAAAGCTTTGAAAGTTCTTCAGAGAAAACAAGGAACCGAACGCAGGAAACATGCCTGAAGATACAGATTCTCAGCCAGGAAGGGTACAACTGCCACCAGATAGCCAGGAAGTGCAGATGCAGTCCTTCAGCAGTTGGATACACGCTGCAGAAATACAGATGAACCAACAGCTTGGAAGACAAACCAAGATCTGGGCATCTAAGGGTTTCACCACATCCTGATCCGCATGTGCAGGGAACACCACTGAATGACATAACAAGAGCACAAGAACTGCACAGCCAGAAACTGGAAGAAGATTCTGTGGTCAGATGATTCCAGTTTCCAGCTTTATCTTCCTGCTGCTAATGTGAGGCTAATCAGAAGGCCAGGTGAAGCATTACCTCCAGCATGGACAGTACCTACTGTCAAGCATGGTGGAGACAGTATTGTGGTTTGGGGATTCATGAGTGCTGCTGGTGTTGGTCATCTCACTGTCAGTGATGGCACATTGAACTCTGCCAAGTATTGTGACATTCTCCAAACCCACATGCTCCCTTTGCAGGTGAACTGTTCCGCCCAGGTCAAAACTGGATGTTTCAGCAGGATAATGCCACACTTCCAGGGCCAGTAGAACTTGTCTGCAGGAGCACAGGATCCAGGTCTTAGCGTGACCAGCTCAATCCCAGACATGAGCCCCACTGAAAATCATTGGTGGATTATCAAAAGATCTGTTTCAAAGCGTAAACCAAAGAATTTAGAAGAATTAAAATAAGTAATTCAAGAAAAATGGGACAAGATTAGCCCTCAACAGTGTGAAAGGCTTGTGGGGAACATGG
Source organism: Amphiprion ocellaris (assembly GCF_022539595.1). Classification (NCBI taxonomy): domain Eukaryota; kingdom Metazoa; phylum Chordata; class Actinopteri; family Pomacentridae; genus Amphiprion; species Amphiprion ocellaris. Next base: position 25,534,537 of record NC_072781.1, on the reverse strand, counting down.
CAGCCAGGATTAGAGCTCTACTGCATGCTAATGACAGGACAACTAAATATTAATTTGATGATGTGATGGTTTATTTATTTTTTGTTCAGTTTTGAGCACATTCTCTGTTATTTGTTGATTTTGATACCGACAATGTTGAGAACTGACATACAGAAACTGTCAAGAATTTAGTTTTGTTAGTTTTTCTTGTAAACAATAAACCAAAAAAATCATTTGTATTTGTTTGTGTCTAATGCAGCCACGCCTTTTGAAACAGAAAAAAGACTTTTCCACAAATATTTCATGATATTTGAGTTTGTGTAAAATTTTAAGGGTGTCAGAAAAGTTTTTCCACCATTGTATATAGTTTGTGATGTCTGCACAAAATTTTAGGTTAACTCATCTAGCACATGTGGAGATCTTCACATGCTTTGACCTTCTGTAAGAAAAAAAGGCCAGGTAATTGGAGTCATCAACTGGGGGACCATTATTCTATTTCCAACATTTTATGGCAATCCAATAATTGCTGAGCTATTTCCACGTGGCTCAAAGTGGTGGACTGACAAACCAACCAACTGACAGACCGATGTTGCAATCCCTAGAGCCCTGCTACTTGAAGAATAACAACAAACTATGTTTTAATTTAGGGAAACCTTTTGTTTCAGGCACATTTATATAGCAAAAGAGGCATGCTAAAGGTGACAGTATTGTAACAATACTGTACATATGCACACAGTTAATAAGATCGAAACCACCGGATACAAAATTAGGACACCAACAGCACAATAGTGTGACCTCATCATATATTATATTGAAAAAATACAAAAACAGCCTTAAATGCCCACATGGGAAAACTAGAAAAAAAGACCATATTGATCTTATCAAAACACTGTTTCTATTTTTTTTATAAAGACAGAAATGTTAACTGAACTTACAATTTACAGAGCTCACAGTATATGACATACAGAGAGAGATGTTTGTGGTGTACCTCACTCAAACAAGAAACCAGCTCAAACAGGCTCTTCCTGTCGCTGCAGTGTCTATTTATATCACTACAGTGCAGAGCAGTTCTTTGGGCACTGAGCTAAGATTTCATTGAAGAATGATAGAGTCGCTTCTAACCCCCCAGCATTTCAACAAACGAAAGCCAAAGTGTTTTAGCATCACTGACACACTATACATTTTATTGAAAGCCAGTTATAATACAAAACATTTCCTTACAAATAACTTTAAAAATCATGTATATATATATATGTTGTTTTTTAGTGGTTGAGTCACTTAGGACTCTTAGTTATAGCTGAATAAGCTTGTGACAGCATATAGTTGTCTTTTCTGTCAGATCCTGTATGATTCAACTGTCTTGCCATTTAGGGCATCGCTGCCTTCACTCAGCTTGTCAACACACTGTACAACTGACTGTGAGACAATAGATGCAGCCATATCCCACCACATCCCTCTTGTTAGTCCACAATTGTCCTATTTTGTTAAATTAAATAAGCCTCTCTGGTTGTTTTGATTGCAAAAATCCTGCACATCCTTCATTACAGTCTCTGCACTTGCCACCAGATTTGGGGCAACAGTGAGCAATGGGATGTTCTGATATCTTCATAGCTGGTGTGTTTTGGTGGATGAATTTTCGTCTTTCCAGACTCCAGGCTCTTAAGTTGTGGCCACACTCCAAAACATGTTATATTCACATGGAGCTGCATGTCATTTGGGGGCAAACTGAAAACTGAGCAGACTGGAGATTATCATACAAACATTTTTGAGAGGCTGAGCTGCTCTGGAAGCAGAAATAATCTCATTAGTTCGGTGACAACAATAGCATTGAACATCGACATCCTCGGTGTGCTGAAGGCCTGGCACAACTGATACACTGAAGGAACCATGCTTGAAGTCAGCTGGGATAGACTCCAGCCAGCCCGTGGCCCTAATGAAGATTAAGGATTAAAGTGTATAGATAATGGATAGATGCATAGACCAGACTCCTTTCTAAATGAATGGGCAGAGCCAAACTACAATTTCAGTGCATACATAGAATGATCAGTCAAATCTGATAAAAGAATCAAAAAAACACCTAACATTTGATGACCCCCCTGAATAAAGTTTAAAAGGCCTTTTCCCCCACAGGTTTTCTTTACTTGATTACACATTGTGATTTGAAATCAGAATAATTGTTCTGCCCAACCTAAAACCAACTGAAAAAGCCGTGCTGGTTTTCTGCTGGGACCAGCATGTTAGAGACTGAGACAGATCCTTTTGCAGCCTGGAGTTTAGGTTTTTGGGTCCCTGCCAAGCAAACAGGGATTTAACACATTTAATCATTTGGTGTCATAATAGACAGGTGAAGCAGAACATTGTATTTTTCAGCAGAAGCAAAGACCATCTGCATCATGATGCAGATGCATTGTTCAGTTACATGACTGTGTTGTGTGATTTAACTGTGATTGTTGTTGCTCCTTTATTATATAAGCCCAAACAGTGAAATAACATGACAGAAACCATCAGGTGGGCAAACACATCTCTCTCCAGGCCTTTATCCTCCCATTGAAACTAATCTGAATATCATCGCCAGTACACACATATGAAGGGGAATTGGATAGCTGACAACTTGTCTTGATAACACTGACTTCATTTGTTTTTAGTGGCCTTTAGAGGACATGCAGCTTTAAGGCACTTGCGCATTACCTTAAGCATTTTAGGCTGTGTTGAAAATTCCAATATCTAGTCTCAATAGTTAGCCTCAGTCTTGTTTTATGAATGCCATGTCAAGTATTAGTGAACTGATATGATCATTAGAATTACCACCTAAGTCTCGGTGGTATGGTCTCTCTCCCACAGTTTGCCAGGTAGATTCTCTGTCTGTCTGGTCTCATATTTGTATTATTTCTACTTCCAGAGCAGCTCTGGTTCAAAATGTTTGCATTACTGAACTACAGTCAGTTGGACAGTTGATGTTCATGTGGAACAGGATCCTGTGTAATGACAGGTCATTTGGCTGGAGAGCGTGACGTGCTGCTGGACGTACGTTGCTCTCTCAGACCTCCAGGAGACTCTGAGGCCGCTCAGGTTCTTGTGGGGGGTCCGGCTGGAGGCGACAAATGGGCTTGTTGCACATGGGACACACACTGCGGATCTCTAACCACTTTAGCAGACACCTGCAGAAAAGCACAAAGAAGGGAGAAAACTGTAGGAGTCGAATCAAGAAAGGCTTAAGTTTTAAAACAGGACTGAAAAGACAGAAACACCGGATATTTACACTGCTCACGCACACTTGTGATACAGAACGTAAATGTCAGAAACCAGTCTAAAAGCACTGCTGTCAGTGTCACACCTATGCTGCAGGGCAACAACAGATCTCATGCAGTTGGAAAAGTGTGTTCATGTTCAAACACGCAAGGACATACGTTCTCAGGAATCTGGTCACCGTTTTCAGCAGGGAACCCTGCCCAAGTTTCAGCATTTGTTTTTTTTGCTGGAATTTCACTGCGTCTGTCTGCTTCAGCTCTTAATTGAAGGCAGACATCCATTATAAAATGAAGTCATTTCTTTCAAACTGTTTGGTCAAGATTTTTGCACATTTCCAAAACTTTGCGAAATCAAGGCCAGCTGAATAATTTGTGGTTTTAAAACTAATGCGTGTGGAGCCACTGATAAAGGCTTGGCAGACACAGTGACTGCGTGTGATTGCATATGGTTTCAGCTGAAGACTGTCTGCATCTTACGCCTCAAACATAATGTATGAGTCAATAAAATTCACTCCATGATTACCAGTTTGTGAAACAGCTAAACAAATGAATCATGTCTGGAGTTTTTAATTTGACTGTGACTTTGAAATACTGCTCTGCATGCTTACAAATATTGAATCAGCTGCCCAGCCTCATGAAAGTTTCATAGTTACCAAGAAAGGCTGAGGAACTTACTTCTTGTGAAAAGCATGGGAACATGGGCACACCCCAAGCTCGTCCCTGCTGCGAAACTCTTCTAAACACACCGCACATGTTTGCTGAAAAGGGAAAATGACAGGTCATGAAATGTGTTTAGTGCTGACATGGCTACCACTTTTTTATTTTTTGACTTTGCACAGTATATCCTGTCATAATTCTTCAATTGAGCGAGTATACAGAATTTCTAAACTCTTAATTGTCATGCATTCATTTGGTGACTGAAAAAACATAATTCTTGAAAATGAATTAGTCAGTAATGCACAGTTGTTTTGTTTTTGTTGCATGACTGCACTCCCCTGACACCTTATTCACATAATTATAATATTGTGTTATATAGGAAATGAATGTTAATATTAAGGTCAAATATTGTCAGAAGATTTGATACTATTTCCACATATTTTGAAATTGTTTTCTATGCAAGTAATCTCTTCCTGTCTTAAATTGTCCACATTCATTTAGATCGTTTTCATTGCTTTTTTTTCTATAATTCACTGTACAACAGTGCTCATCCCTTCACATTCACCCAGTATTCAACTTACTCCAAGAAGACTAAGTTTCTTCCCTGCTCCTTTCAAAACAACCTGTTGGCAAGAAAGGATTCGTTAAAAATGCAGAAAGTTTCCAAGACATAATTTAATTGATGTACAAGTTCACACTGGACAGAGTATTAAAGTATTACCTCATTGTAGCCATACTGTTCTCTTGCACCTTGTCGCCGCAGTCTGTCAAACACAAACAACAAAGTTATCATGCTGTCTTTCACAGTCATAATAAAATGTGTCTGGTGGCCTCATATCTCCTTCCTCAGGACGTGTCTTGTCATGCTGTATGAATACGCTGGGATTCTACATACTTCAAGCAGTCCTGGAATTCACACAATGCCAAATTCAAGTAACAGCATGTGCATCTCCGCTCACATTGAGGTAAACTGTAACACCGTCAGCAGAATGCCTTTGCAGAAGATATGCGAGTGAAATTCCGTGTGAAATCTGAAATGTGTCCAAACTATCTGAACCACTCTCCAGCATTTCATATCCATATTTTCAGACCTTTAGTATCCTTGTTATGGCTTATAAACACTCAAAATAAAACTTCCGATTCAGGACACTAACACAACCTTTTCTCACGCTCTTCAGTTCAAGGTGTTGTTACACACTGTAGTTAAACAATGAATCGATTTCACATTGAAATCACAATTAAAAAAATGCAATAAGCACACCGCAAAAGCTGTAGTGAAGGATATACATGATGCAGTGCCTCTGACCAAAGCTTTAATATTTATGTTTTATTATTATTATCCCTAATTCCATTTAGGCTGATTGCAGAATGTGCAGTACTTAGATGCTGCTGCTGAGCCATCAATGACCTGTTTCAGTGTCAGAGACTATTTATACAAAGCTCCTAGGATTTTCTTATGTTTTTTTAAAAAATATATTATTACTACTTATGCATTTATTTAACTTAACACTGTGATAGCTTTGGTAATAACTGCTTATCTTCTATGCCATTTGAAAATCCATGTCTTTCAGTTGTTGTCTGTGCAGTAGAATATTGTGCAGTTAATAGTTTGATGTATCTCATGTAGTAGTGCTGGATCACATGTTTGAAATCTATAACACATTGCATACTGAACTGAAGCTTGACTATAAACTATATGGCAAATCACAATCAAATTTTTCCGAGAACACACTATTAGGTATTTTCCCAGCCTTACACACTGTACTCCTACACTCCATTAGCGTTTTTCAAATATTTGGCTGACAGATAGTTAAATTAACACAACACAACCACCTCCACAAGGGTTAAACTGGTTTTTCCAGAACTCCTAGAAGTTGACAGCAGTACACAGACCTAATCAGAGGCCTGTCTGCAATTGCCTTAAGCAGCATTCACTCTGTGATTTGTCAGACAACACACAGCGCAGCATGTACGGTGTTTTCAAGTAGTACATTGAGGGGCCTCTATATCTACAGATGACCTGAGTAAAATGAGTGCAGTTCATGAACTAAAACCCACTTTGTACAGAGTTTAAAGAGGGAAAACACTATCTGTTATCACACATAGTCAGCCAGTGTGACGTGTACATGTGAAACCAGGTTAAAATACAACTGGCAGGTTTCCAAAAGGTTTGTTGTTTCACGTGGCTGATTTGAACTGTCCCAAATTAATGATACTAAATGATGCCAAGCAGTGAGCTGACTTAGAATGCTGATATTTTCTTTTATCATGTAATTCATAATAGATAGAAAATATATACTATACTATACAAGTTTACAAGGTGATAATGAGTAACTCTAAGAGGTTTTAAAATAGGAATTTTACTTCAGGGCTTCCTGAGGTCAATTTCACTGCACCTCTGACAGACTGTGGAGTTAAACTAGAATGACGAGTCTTGTCATGGATTAACTGAAAGATTTTTAGGAACACACTGCTGCAACACACAGGTGCAAGTCAGTCTTGTCTGTTGGTCTTGTACCTGAACAGGTAGCAGCAGAAGATGAGGCTGAGCATGAGGATGAAGAGGCCGATGCCCAGGATGATAATGTAGACATTGAGCGGCAGGTGGAAGAGCTCTTCAGACGTCATCTTGCAGTAGGGGTCAGAGTTCTGCAATCCAAGGTCACACAGACACCCTGAGAGGATGGGACATATGAAAAAGATGATCAAATAGAGCCTGCATTCACACAGCTAAACCAGCGTGGTTTGGCCGCCATGAAGACAGAAGCACTTGTGTATTAGCGTTGCACTCTTACATCACAGAGTCCCAGCAAACACAGATGACTTCTATGATAAAGTAATGCATCATGTCCTAGCATTTTTATTTTTGCCAGCATGAAAAGACTCTGAAGCAGAATTTACAGTAAGGCATTCTGAACATCCAGTGAATATGTATTTATACCAGTACAATTAAAAATGCATTCTTGTACCGATTAGAACTCAAGTCCAGCTCCCGGCAGATAAAGACATTTCAACTTTTCAACAATTTCAATTTGAAATACAAATAATTATCATTATGCACAGCATGCATCATATCAGCATACAGTATATTATTTTCATGAAAGGTTGGTTTGGGCCAGTATGTGAGTCTGGTCCAGCTGTATTCTGAGCCAACGTTGTCTTTACACAAAGAACAAGGCACTCATACTGTTAGTAATAATGCAAATACACAGTCATGCTTCCAAATGTATGTTGAAAATGACATTCAACAGGCAGAGCACAATACACAAAGCCACAGTGATAACTGAATTGTAAGGACTGGAGCCTACATCATGTGGCACAAATCACCGAGAAAGAATGTATGGCTCTTCTGCACACATTATCTATTACGCAGACAGAGGACGTTAGCATAAATAGCTTGTGAATTTTATGCTGATGTGGACGAGCTTATATGTTTTTATGTATTTCTGAATGTTCTAATTATTCAATAGTTTCTTCTGTTTTCCATCTCAAAGTATCCTGTTGGCTCACTCTGTTGTGGAGACTCAATCACATAATTCACTGAAAATTCTGGAGATTGTTTTTTTTTTTGGTTAAAGCAGAAGTTAAAGCTACAATACTCAAAATGTCTTTATTAACAATGAATCAGATGATCAGGTGCAATGTGTCAGTTGTCACCCTCATTGACAAATACATTTTATTATCATCCAACTCTGTAGCCAACCTAAGATGTTCTGAGCACCTTTAAGTTCATTGTTTTGGATTTATGGCCCACCGCTGTACTGTTTAGGTTGAGTCTCACCGCTCTCATCAACCTTGTTTATAGCTATTTCGAGCTACAGGTTCTAATAAACCAGCTTTAAACTGCCTGTTGAGCACCAAACAGCTTACAAAGCTGTAACGACTAACTGGGTAAACATGTGGAACATGGACGGATTAAAGAGCCAGGCATTTTTCTCAGGAGCTAGAAGAGACTAAAAAAGCTAGAGCAGTCATTACATGCAAATGCTAATGTTTTATGTATCTGCTGGATGTACTATATATTCCAGTTATTAGCAAACATATCATAAATAAAACTATAAATGACTGTGATGTGTTTACAGCTAGTTGAACGTCCCCAGAATGTTTAAAAGCACCAATCAATGTGGCCTTAGTATTGGACATGCAGCTCTGATAGTTAAGTTTCAAATGCAAGGGAATGACATGTAAATACTGTCCAAGTAGGACAGCAAGAAGAGTTTGCATGTACTTGTGTGTATCAGGACATTTGCCCACTCAGGTTGTCAGTATGTTATGGTCTTCATGACAAACATCTAGAACCCCATCATACATCAACCTGTCTGCCGACCCCCTAGTTAGCCTGTTTCCACCCCCATGGCGAGGATGTGGGGTTAGATTTTAGAAGGCATACTCATGCGTAGGTATCTGTGTAACTTGTAAGGCCTGGCACACTCGCTCCACACTGCATCTGTGAAGCCTCTTGTTTCAAATTGCAACCTAATACTGCTTATACTGTAGGATTCTTGAGCCGCACAGAGTTTTTGAACTTGGGTGAAAGTTACGATAGAAATGCAGGTTTGAGTGATTTTTGTCTCTACTGCTTCAAGCCTCACAATACTGACTGATTTAACCAGGACAAAATCTTTCCATATATTTACAAAATAGTCATAGGTCCCACAGAAAATGCACCTCACTACACTGCAAAGCACATTTGTGTGAACTTTTACAACCGTCTCTGCGTCACACAGGAATGTGTTCCACTTGCTTTTGGCCTAACCCTCTGGAGCTTGGGCTTGGGGAAAAAGAAGTCTTTTCAGCCTGCAGGGCTTGAACACAGCACTTTTAATTTCCACACGACATACGTCAGTCTTAAACCGCAGTTATTAACTCTTTCTGGAGGTAAAGTGCAACAACTCCGACTGTGGTGGAGGGATCCTGGGTTCAGGAGACATTCCCTAATGGACAAGGGTCAGTAAAGGAGGGTACAGTCTCAGGGGTTTAGAGGAGGCTTGGCAGGACATTTGGGTGAAGGAGAAGGCAGCTGTAATCTTAGCACGATGTTAGTAAATCATTGATAGTGGAGCACTAAAAGGTAGGACACTGTGCAAATGCATTCAGCGTGGACAGGACTGTACCTGAACATTGTTCAGCAGGAGAAGTGGCTTTGGTTTTATGTGTTTCGGCTGTTAAAAGGATAGAAGCTGATTGCATAAAGGCTTCCCTCAGATGACTCGGTTATTGGAATGGAATATATATTGGAAAAGGTTTGCTATGATACATTTGTCATGTCAGTGGTAGAGCACATAAAAATGCATTGTGGTTGTGGCTCTTATTGCTCTTGTTATAACTTCCACTAAAATTTCCCATAAGGATTGGGTTGGGCCAGATATTCATCAATGCAGTGGTAAGTTTGTGGGCAAAGTCCTTCCTAAGCTCTCAGTAACTACTTGCTAGTTTCAAACTAGAGATTTACAAAATGTAAAAAATAAAAATGTCTTAGCTAGTAAATACTATAGTCCTTTAGAAGTCAGTTGTTAGAACATGTTCATAGTGCTGATCAAAAGTAGGGAATCACTCTAACGCAACTAAATGTATGAGTTTTAGACAAACAACACACATTGTTAAATTAGACAGATAATGTGACTGAACAGGCATACACAGAGATGTGTTTCAGTAACACTAGTTGTGCAGATTATAATGACTGGAGCATATCCAGTTAAGCTTAAACAACTTCAGCCATTTAGCTAACTCTCATCAAACATTATGTTTTGGAGTTTTGAAAAATGGAGGACACTATGTTATTATTATGAAATGTAAAAGTACAATATTCCTTGTTTACATACATGCTGAACAGAATTTCTATTAAGATTCCCTTTAAACTTTCAGGTCAAACCAGTTCATCAAGCAAATGTTAGATTTATTAGTAGATTCCATCGGCTCACTGACAGTTACATCTGGCTGTTACTGGGTTTTTCTAAGGACAAGCTTAATCTCTGTGTAAGAGCTATGTTTTGTGATTCATATCTGAAAGACTGTGTTAGGACACAGAAGCAGCTGGTCCAGCTGGCTCCAGGACACTTACCGTTACACCATTGGATAGGATGCATCAATTGTGCAGATGATGGCAGTGCCAGGTAACCTTTGCGATCGTGACCTCCAATAACACAAACTGTGATTTCTTTCTGGGACTTAAAATGAGGAATTGTTGCATCTGTGTCAGCTACCTTTCAGGTTCAGCTTGGCTCTGATAGTTGATGGTGCAGATGTACAGCGAGGTAAATCCTTGTGGTCTGGATCAGGACATCAGATTGAAGTCAGTTCCTCGAGAAGTTAAAATGTCAAATAATCAGCTCGATGTATCAGTCTGCAGTGATGATCAACCCCCAAAAATGCAACACAAACATCCACCTTAACTAAGATTGCCAAGCAACTGCAAATATATCAGAGGTAGAGATCTAAGTTTTCCTTTGTGTCCTCCCAGTGCATGACAAAGAAAGCAGCGTGGAGTCGTGTAGGTAAGAAGACACCAATGTCACTGACAAGATGAGGAAATACAGTCCAAATCGTATCCAGCTCTCTGGTTATGAACCTCAGGCCGAGTGCAGTCACTGCCTTTTTGTTTTGTCTCCCCTTCAAAACATTGTCACAAGGCTCTCTCTCCCTCCCTTCCTCCTCCTCTTCTTCTTTTCTCTTCTCCTTTCCTTTCTTCTCTCTCCTCTGTCCTGTCCTTTTAGATCAAAACGTCGCTTTCCTCCTCTCTGGCTGTGAAAACCTGCCGTGGCCAATTATGGAGAGACAAAGGGAAGGACATGGATGGGTTCCCCAGCAGCACGGCCAGCCAGCCAGCCAGCCAGCCAGCCAGGCAGGCAGGCAGGCAGGCAGCCAGGCAGCCTTTCAGTGTTCCTGTGGAAAGCAACTCCTCATCTCTTCCCCTGGCTTCCTGCTCTGAACACAGGGAGGTATGTAACACAGCAGCAACACAATGCAGCTGATGTTAATTCAGATCCAGATCCTCTGCTTTCTTCTCCTGTATTTTCTCCTCACATTCGCTCTCCTTCCTCGTCTCTCTTCTCCACTTCTGGTCTGCAGCTCTCAGTTTGTAAACAGATCCCTGCTCATGTGATTCGCTGTCTGCATCACAGCTCTGCTTTCACCGCCCCCTCCTTCCTTCTTCCTCCCTCCTCCCTCCCTCCCTCTCGCCCTCCATCCTGGCTCGCCTGCCTGCCTGCCTGCCCTCCTTTTACCCCTCGCCCCCTCTGGGTTTTTCCTTCCACCACACAAACGCCTACCCCTCCTCATCCCCTCCTTCCTTTGCAGCTGCAAGCTATTATTGCAGTAGCTGCAGAGCAGATGGCAGACAGGCAGATGTGGCAGCAGGCGTGTGGGGGAGGCTGCGATGTCATAGTTAAACGGCAGCTTGATTGATGACAAACTATTTGTCAAACCAATCAAAAGCCAGTCTTTTAACGAGAAACTCTCCTTGTTCGTAGACAGATCATAGCCTGTAATTAGTGGGATTTTGAACAATTTCCACCTACAGGTTGAACTGAGCAAAGTGAGCTCCAGACCCTCAAACTTAGTTAAGCCGTATCAGTTTAATCACAGTGGGATAAAGAATAACAGGCTTTAGGTCACTATGGGAATGATAGGTGTCAATGACAGATAAGACAGACAGAAGGAGAGAGGTGTAAGCTGAAAGTTAAACAAGATAAGTAAACATGAAAGGAGCCTGAAACAGACAGACAGGGGGTTCAGGGTTCAGCACAGCTATTATTGATATATAGATAGTGCTAGAATGTGCAAGAACTTCTTAGAAACAACACAAAATCTGATACGTTGAGCTTGTTTTCTGTAATTTGTTCAGTTCTACAATGAGCTACGAATCACAGTTTTACTTCAAATGTTCTCAATTGACCAAAAGAACTGAGCCAAAGGAATAAACACTGTAGGGTTCAAATAAATAACTATATGCTCACACACTTGATGTGAATGTGCCAAAAAAAAGGCAGATCCTCAGCTTTGCAAAATGAGGAATAAATTCACTCATTGGATTGATTTCTGCTTCCAGAGTTGTTTTCTTGAATGCGTAGAGCTAGAACTACAACCTGCTCACTGATTTCAGGTATTAGACAGTAAATACTTTCAGTCTGGTTAAGACAACATGCAGTTGGGATTATTTTTTATTTCTGCATAAATTGGTCATAAAATGTGTTCTGATCTTCATCTAAGTCACAAAAATAGACAAACACAATCTGCTTAAACTAATACCACACAAAAAATGAGATGCTTTCATGTTTATATTTAAGACAACATGTAAACATTCACAGTGCAGGGTTGGAAAAGTATGTGAACCTTTGGATTTAATGACTGGTTGACCCTACTTTGGCAGCAATAACCTCAACCAAATGTTTCCTGTAGTTGCAGATCAGACCTGCACAATGGTCAGGAGGAATTTTGGACCATTCCTCTTTACAAAACTACAAAACTGTTTCCGTTCAAGAACATTCTTGGGATGTCTGGTGTGAATCGCTCTCTTGAGGTCATGTCACAGCATCACAATCGAGTCGAGGTCACTCCAGAAGGCGTATTTTCTTCTGCTGAAGCCTTTCTGTTGTTGATTTACTTCTATGCTTTGAGTCGTTGTTCTGTTGCGTCACCCATTCTCTGTTGAGGTTCAGTTGGCGGACAGATGGTCTTATGTTTTCCTGCAAAATGTCTTGATAAACTTGGGAATCTTTCCAAACAACTAAATTTTGGTTTCATCTGTAAATAGAATATTTTTGCCAGTAATGCTGTGGAACATCCAGGTGTTCTTTCACAAACTTCAAACGTGCAGCAATGTTTTTTTTTGGACATGGTGTCCTCCCATGAACTTCTTGTTAAATGTTTTACTTTTTGTAGATTTGTCAACAGGATTCTTCTTCACCTCATTGAGCATTCTGCTCTGTGCTCTTGCAGTCATCTTTACAGCACGATCACACCTAGGGAGAGTAGCAACAGTGCTGAACTTTCTCCATTTGTAGACAGTCTGTCTTGCAAGGCATGGTTCACATCAGGCAATACTTCTTGAGAACAGCTCAACTGGTGTGTGTTTTTTATAGGTCAGGGCAGCTTTAACCAACACCTCCAATCTCACCATGTTGATTGGACTCCAGGTTGGCCAACTCCTGGCTCCAATTAGCTCTTGAAGAAGTCATTAGCCTAGGGGTTCACATACTTTTTCCACCCTGCACTGTGAATGTTTACATGTTATAACTATGGCAAATTTTGATTTATATTGATTTTTATTTGACCAGTAGGCTTGAAATGACATAAACAGGTGACAAAAGACAGTAAAATAATTCATTTGTTTGTTTATATATTTATTCCTTTATACACTTTTAATAAATATATCATGTTACTAAGTCATTATTCACTTCATTTTCTTGTTAGAAGGTCTTCCTGCACACTGTCTGATATTTATCTCCAGAATCTTATCATCTTCATTCATTGCCCACTACTACTATGCTTTACCATGAGGATGGTGCTCTTGGAACAACTCCATTTTTGCCTCACCTCACCACATAACCTATGACAACAAGTTTTCCTCTCAGTCCAAATGAGCTTTTTGACTGTCTTGAAGAAGTGGAGCTGTCCATGAAGATCAGCCTTGTTCAGTGTCTGCTGGGGTCTATGATTGAGATGTTGGTACCAGAACTGCTCAGATTTATTGGGATGATCTGGTGGTGAATCTTGGACTTTTCTTGGTCTCTGACACCACCATTCTTGTCAGTGGGGGGGTCACGTTTGGATTCTTACCATATCTTCTCACAAGCTCACTAAGAGTTTTTGCTTTAGCCATGACTTGCAGCTGGCATGTAAATAACAAACAAGAACTGCTAAAAAAAAAAGTGTGAATGAACGGAAAGATGAAATTTAAGAATTAAGTCATATTAACCCAACTAATTGTCCATATGGCTGCAAAACAGTATATGTGCAGGTGCCTTGGCTGGGACATAGTGAGTGTAAAGCTTACTTCAGAGTAACAAAAGGTCCATCTAGAGGCTGATGTGCAGAAGTGCAGCTTATGGCTGAGTGCAGCCCCTGAAGGAAGCATTTGTTCATAATAAACCAGAAAACACCGAAACTCATGCCTCTACAAATACGAAATTAAACATGCACGACTAAAAAACAATATTGTGCATTATAAAAAAATGCAGGTTTTCATTAGCTATGTGTAAAAACTGCTTGTGCAACACACAGCAGGACTTAGTATTTCAGAAACAAGTTTAAATACTTCTGTGATTTAAATGTTTTGGAACATGATCTGTGAAAGTTTAAATCCCTAAGGTTTTCATGAGCTCAAACAAAAGTTTAACTATCAGCATTTTTCTGCAATTTGCATTTAATCTATTTACACTGTGTGATTAAAGTTCTATACAGTAGTTCTAATGTTAGTGGTGCAGTTCGCACCTGTCTTACACTGTAAACAGATACATTAGTTGTATTTCAGACAAAGTAGCTGTTCAGGACACTCTGCTACCTCCTGTTTAATATAAATCACAGTAAGCCGCTGTTTAAGGAGTTACTCAGTTTTTTATGAGTTGATTTAAAGATATATGTCTTTAGCAGGAACCGATGAGCTTTGAGCTACTACAGAGTAGGAGGTGATCACAGATGTATCAACACTGTTGATGTGAGGCTTTGTTGACTGCAAGGAAAATACAAGAATTGCTTTTAGAAAAGCATGATTCTCATATAGCAGAATCTCCAACCTTTATAAGATTTAGGCACAAAGCAAAATCAACAGAAAAACCTTGCTGAATGTTTTTTTTTTTTTAGCATTCTGGAGTGAAAGAACACTGTATTGGGCCAATGTGACATGATATTTTTTTTCTGGAAATAAGGTTAGGAAAAGTAAGAGCCATCTTATATTTGGTAGTTAGACAATAATGGATTACTAGCTTTAATGGTGCTAAGCCAGCAGGTGTTTTAGTGCATTTATAGTAAGTCTTTCAGCGTCACTCACTATTACAAGTGTCATGTTGGACACAGTAGGTAAATAAAGTGGCACAGACATGGTGAGAATTAAGCTGCGTAATGCTTTTCAACACATAGCATAAATGTTAAGTTGGATTTTTAAACCATTTAATGACATAAAAAATATCCAGCTATTTGCTCTGAGATGTTTAATATTGTTCTTCCTTGTCCTGTTTGAGCTGCAGAATCAACAGACGGACTGCTTGGGCAGCATCTCCACCTCTCATTGTACATCCTTCAAAAAATAGATGTGGGTGAGAGTTGTTTGCAAGAATGCATTCTTTGCTCGGTGGTTAGCACTGTCGCCTCACAGCTAGAAGATCCCCGGTTAGTGTCTTGGGATCTTTCTGTGTGGAGTTTGCATGTTCTCCCTATACTCCCACTTTCCAAAAACATGCTGGGGTTAACTGGTGACTCTGAATTTTCTGTAGATGTGAATGTGATTGTTTGTCTCTATTTGTAGTCCTGTGATAGACTGGTGAGGTCAGCTGGGATAGACTCCAGCCCCTCCATGACCCTAATGTGGATTAAACGGTGTCAAGCCTGGACCACACCGGATTCCCTTCGTTCTGCACCCCATCCTTGCAGCTCCGTCAGGCCTGAAGCTTCTAACGTGCTGTGCCCTCACAGTAAAGCCTCTCTCTGGCATGAGGCGAAAGGATGCAGACAGCAAGTTGTGGAGGTTCATATGTCTTTGTGTGGCCACTCTTGACCTATAGTGAAGTCAGTGACAAGGACCACAATTCAGGGAGTTAATAAAACTGGGAAGAAGGGGGGGGGGTTAAGTATTGGTTCTATAGTCTCTTCTCCTTGCTGCCAGAAGAGAGTTCTATTCAACAGAAAGTTAGAATGGAAAAACAAGGTGAAACCTCAGAACAAAGCAAACTGATCTTTAGTGTTGTACCGTCCAGGAACGTTGACCTGACAAATCAAAACGCCTTCAGAGCTGCCATAGATAAGACACAATGCTTCTAGCAGCACTGTAATCACTGGCTGCAGCGTTATCATCATATTAGGAGTGTGTCTGTATCATAAGGTCCACTCATAATCCCAAATCTTAGGTTGAAGTGACCTGTTCAGTCAGACTCATCAGACTGTCTGCAAATCACTATCCTCAACGGAGACAGAGTCCAGCACAGATGTTTTGTGTGAATTGAAACTGTTTCCTCTGACCTAAAAAATAAAAAATATCCCTAAATCACTTCATGCCTACTAAACAAATTAATTAGGATAAGAGTCCAAAATTAATTAAATCAGTGAATCAGAGTTTGAGGGGAATTAAGATTCTGAGAACACCATGTTAAGGCCTCATTTTGTGCATTAATTTGAAAGAGGCTTAATTGGTTTGACTTAATGTCTGTAAATTATCTGTAAAAATATATATATAACTGTCTTGTAAATTGCATTCCTATACTAAGGGTGCTACTAGTGGTTTAGTGAGATTCACTGTTTTCCATTAAGTTGGGCAATTTAGAAAGTAGGGGTAAAAATGATTGCAAGCTGTGTTTTAACATCTTGCTGTAGAAAAGCGTAGCTGGTTAAAGCTGAAAAAGACTATAACAGATAATTCAAGAATGTGTTTGGACTCCAAGATTACATATCTGACACAGAGCTGGGCTAACAGAAAGGGAAATGAGAACAGAAAAAATATAAGTAAAACCTACAATATTACACTATAAAAATGCTGTTGCTAGAAAAAGTCCTATCAATGTTTTACCTCAGGAAATATATGTAAGTGTTTGCTACAAAATGCACTCTGTGTCAAAGGTTGGCTGTCAAAGGTTGGAAGCCAACATAATTTCCCAGGCTGGCCTCTTGTAACATGCTGTTCTGTCTCACCAACAATCCAGAACCCAAATATGAAATGTGTTCTAATAGAAATGCATCAACATATGGATCCATGAAGAACCTGTTTTTGCCAAAGTTCTTTGGAGAGACATTTATGTTTTCTAAAATAGCCATTGATGGCTCTTTGAGTTACCTGTGATGGAGAGCTTTCAGAAAATAGGTTCCTAGAGGAGCAAGACATTGTTCCACTGTGACCTTTTTTGGGTTCCAGTTAGCATCTTTGTCCTTCTGAGTACACCAAAAACATTCCAAAGAAGACAATCTACACTCAGGTAACAGCATATCAAAGACAAATAATGAGCAATATTTGAGTTAAATACAATGATATTAGTTTCAATTTCAGATTTCATTTTTTGTGTTAAAAAAATCTTCTAAATTCATTTGATAAATGAAGTTATAGCTGATTTGATCTTGATATCTTGTGGTTTGCAGTGGGATCTCTTCCAATAAAACGTGCCTGTTATTTCCCCAGTAGAGGGGGCTCCAGGATCACATACTAAATGCAGCAGGTTAAAACGCTTAGTTGCAGAAGATGGCGCTGTTATTTGTTTATATTAGTCAGTAAGACTTCAGTATGGAGAGGAGCAGCAAGCTAATCAAGAGCCAAGTGTCCTCAGCTGATGTTCGAGATTATTTTTTGCACCACTTGCTATGAATCACAACCAAATGAAGCCCTTGCATTACTTTAAACAATCCTGGGAACATATATTTAACCAACATAGTGACTTTTGCTGTCACATTGGCATTATTGTGTAATAATACCTCTGAAATCGTGCACCAGTGTTCATTTCTCCTTTTCCAGTTGCAGACTTACATGCCAGGGCTGACGGTTCGGGCAGTGGGACAACAGCAATGTGAGCCAGCACCAACAAATTATGAGTTTTTTTTTAGTTGATTGCCACATGGAGGTCAGCCCCCTAGTGTGGTGCAATGATAATATATGTAAATGGACTGCCATGCTCCAACCAGACAGAACAAGATTTAACCAGCCTGTGCCTGACGGAGGTTGCTTACCTCCAAACTTCACACATGTTTGACAATAAATTCCAGCACTGCACTAAGAGACAGTCTGGTTTGTATGGACAGTGAGGGCCTGAAGGCAATTTTTTGTGAACAAATTGATTCCCTGAATGAAATGACGTGGACCTTCATAGTACTATGTCTATTTTTAATTATACCACAGTGACGCAAACTTTGTAAAGTGTGGCCTACTTTGAGTAACAGCCACTAATGAACCCTCCTCTAAAAATATAGCTTATGTTTTTGCGTGTATTGTTTTTGGCCTCAACAAAATGCAGGATTGTTGATTTGCACTCTTGTTTGTGCACTTAAGACTAAATGAGTGTGTATTCTTTACGCAGTGGCTTAGATAAAAATATCATGAGACGTGACAGCCTGCGCTGCGTACTTATTTGTTTGCATAGCTAATATCACAGTCAAAATCACAAGTGTGAGTAACTGTGAGCATGCAGTACATGTAAATAATAAACCACAACAGTTAAAGCACCGAAGTGTCACACAACTGGGAGCGATTACACATGTAGATTCATATATTTTATTGCACATATGGTGTGACTGAAGTTGAACTTCGGACACAGCTTTCTTAAAATTCCTGTATTCCTGAAAAGTGGACCAACTTGTTTGTGCCTAGAAATGACTGTTTTCTTTCCTCTAGAGTGTAGAGGATTCTAGGAATGTGACGGCATGGAGGGAAAAGCAAATGGCGTTCATGAATCCACACATAGATAATAGGCTTTGAAATCTTGTTTGTTAATAACAAAGGCTCGGATATAGGCCAACTGTCTGGGGTGTGAGGCTGATCCAAGGACACTGGCACACCAACAGTGCACAGACTTAACAGGTGAAACAACACAACCTACAGCTGACATGGAAAATATTATAATATAATAAAAGCATTTAAATTTTAGTCTCTGATTTTATGGTGCTCTGCAGCTAAGTATGATCCTCACAATTAATCATGCACTGCACTATGAAATGCATTGTGGGTATATAAACATATGCAATGTGCAATTTTAAAACAGCCAAACTATAGGAAATACTAGGTTTTGTTTACAAATTTCACATTTTAACCAAAAGATGATACATTTGCTTGACAATCCAAATCTAGTATGTACTTCAAAAATAGATATGGGATGACTTTGCAAAGGCAGCATTTTCAGCTACAGACTGCTTGTAATATCAAAAAATGACCCGTGCATATCTCAACGGGTCGCAGAGACATAAAGAAATGAGTGGTAGACAGTGTTGCTGGGTAAATATTCAGACGCCCTTCGAAAAATCCTCTCTGAATGACTTTACGCGGTTGTGTACTGTCTCCACCACTACACACCAAATCCAGTATTTTTCCATCAAGTAGCGCGCTGCACCACGTGACCAGAGACGAGAAAAAAACCGCTGTCATGTTTGCATCCTCAGTTGACAGCGCTGCACTGAGTCTATGGCGCTCAATTAGCTAAATGCACACTGCGGTGCTACATTTCTTGGCTCTGCAGCTACTGTCATTATATATGTATAAAGTCCACCGTTCACTTTGGCACTGTTGTCCGTTCGGGAAACAAATTCTCCTCCAGGTCGTTTTTCTAACCCCGTGCGTTCATGATCATGTAACCACTCCCACTCGTGGCTGGTGGAAAATTACCAGCTTACAAGCAACAGGCAAATGAATGGTACTTGCGGTTTATCACATCGTTCAACCCAACAGTGTACCTGCGCGTGACAACCTCTGTCCTCTCGGGGAATATAACGTTTGAAAGTAGCAGAGCCGCCACGGAGGGTGGAAGTGGATCAAATCACTAAATGGCATTAGTTTTGCGCCTCGCACTACACGCGCGTGCTGTAATGCTACCTGGCACTAACATGAATGAAGGTAATAAATAACTTAACCCTGAGGAGAGGCTTTAAACAGTGGTCGGGAAGTTATTCGCTATTCTGATAAGCGGAGTCATGTAGAAATCCATTCTGCATGGGAGTCTGCCCTCTTTTTCTCTCCGGGCGGAGTAGTCGCGTGGGCGCTTGAGCGAATTGAAATAAAATGGCAGGTCGTTCTTCCAATGGGACCCCAAATAGGAAGTCTCCGCCAAAGACCCAGCCAATCACTGCGCGGTGTGGGCGTAACCCCAGTCCAAACTTTACGCGGCGCCATCGGCTGAAAACTAAACCGAGATGGAATCTCCCAGTCTGAACCGGTTTCAACCGGTTGCGAGTTAGTTGCTTGAGAGAGGAGAGGAGGCGCAGGCACACAACCTCTATACCGCCCCGCTGGAAAATTATTAGAGTAACGAATTAATTAGTGAATCAAGCTTTACTTTGTTTCGTAAAATGTATCGGAGTGAGAGATTACAGGGTTTGCCGTGATAGTAGTTTTGGAATCCACAACAGTGGTTCTTACCAGCCAGACATCACTCACTGCTGGAGCTGGACATAGTCAACGCTGCAGAAATAGGAAATCTTTTCTGATCAACAGTGGTACTGAAGTACTCACTATATCGTAAAGCTGCTTTGGCACACGCCACTCTTTTCAGTCAGAGCCTTGGACTTTAGGTAGGTAACTGGGGTGAAGTGCAAACCTGCCATGCTGTGATTAACATTTCTTGGCTTTACCTGTACAGAGAATAAAAATGCATTGTGTGTGGTTAAGTTGTGTTATCATGTATTTTACGTAGCTTGTCATAGTGTTCATGGAAAGACACGCTAATTCAGAATGTAATAGCATCACTGGGATGACCAAATAGGCTTCGACTGTCCGCTAGCTAGCATTTACCACTTTGTAAGGATTAGCTAACGCTGGCTGTCAGACAGTTTGCTGTAACTTTACCTAACTAAATGTATAAGTGATCAAGACTTCATCTTGAGCTGTTATGTACGACTTTGCAGGTGAATAAGTAACCAAACGCCGTATGATTAAATCTGTGCCTCTCCCACCATAGCAGCATCACTCGTGTGCGTGATGTGAGCGGATGTCAAGTTCATGTTGCTAGGTACTTTGCTGTGGCCACTGTGTTAAGTTTACCTCTGAGCACTGTAAAGCTTCTAAAATGTTGTTCGTGGGACACACCGTTTTCAGTCATTCTGGAGTGCAGCCACAACACGAAGTGTTACTTCCCCAAACAGTGGGGATGATACGGAGTAGCATGAATGTATGAGCGTCCACTGTGCCTGGTATCTTGGTGGGAGTGGTTGCAGTGAGCAGTGAAGGACCACATGTGAGCTGTTTGTACCACACGCTGCTAACAACTAGCTGAAAATGTAGCGCCATGGCTAGCTAATGTTAGCATAGTGTGTGCTTGTGGCGCGTGCACGCTGTTTGCATTAGTCACGTTACAGGTAATGCTAGTAGCTGTCAACACAGTTGTAAGCTGCATTCATTATTGACTGTTCTCAGCCTGGGTGCCTGTCGGTGGCGTTGATCGGTGTTTGGAGAAGTGTGCTCCGTCACTTACAGATGTAAACAACGTGACGTTGCCTGGTATATCCGGCACGTGGCTCGTTTAACCGTCTTAATACGGACGTAGAAAGAAGAGCGTGACTATTAGATCAGAGCAGGCAATGTGGGCAGACTGCGTGTTTCTGTGTTGGAGTCAATTGCTTAGCTATTTGTTTAAACTGACTTGGAAATATCATTGACTCTGCTTTTATGAATGGTTTATTCAACCGTGTACTGATCGATACCGACCTGTTTTGGAAAGATAGTTTAGTGCCACACTGCTAAAAGCTTTCACACCCCCAATAATATTTATTTTAACTGAGGTTTGGATACATTTTCACAGTGTTATCAGCCACTAAGTGAACTAATAAGTTAATTTGTCTTTGTTGCTTATGTCCCTTCTTGCAAGTGTAGACTCAGTGAACTGTGTCCAACATTTTCAATTTGCAGTGTTCTGAACTCAGCCCAGCAGGAGAACTGACAGAGCTTTCCTTCCCTTTGTATGCTTTTTGAACAGTGACAGGCATGTGACACCATGAGCTTAACTTCTTAAAATGACAGCTCACTGGTGGGTCTGGGGGATGTTTGTTACATGGTCAGCTGTTTGGAATTGTTTCTAAACACACGGTTCACATGACTTTGCTCGTTGAATGTGTTCTTTGCACTCATGACCCCTCCCTCTGCTGTCCTTGTTGCAGAGCTCTATGCCAGCAATTATGACAATGTTAGCAGACCATGCAGCACAGCAGCTGCTGGACTTCAACCAGAAACTGGATATCAACCTGCTGGATAATGTGGTGAACTGTCTATATCATGGGGTGGGACCACAGGTATGTTATGTCTTTGTATGTCACAAGTTCTCTTTAACCCACACAAGACCTAAACAAGATGTATGTTAGTTTCTTCTTTCAGGGTTTATCTGTTAACATTCACATAGTTGCTATAAGACACACAAGTCTTGATTTATTTTTATGTCTTCTCAAATATGTTTGCAAGACTTTTTATGGAATCACAGTGTTAAGTCTAAAGTGTTATCAATATTTGTGTTACAGCAAAGAATGGCACAGGAAGTGCTGACACACTTAAAAGAACACCCAGATGCCTGGACAAGAGTGGACACCATCCTCGAGTTCTCCCAGAACATGAACACCAAAGTAAGCAAGCTAAAATTCAGAAAACACTGTTGGAGAGACACTTACTTGTGCTTTGAGGAAGAAGTCTTTTTGACAATTATAGAACAAAATAAAAACATTTTATCCTACATCACAGTGGTTTGCTTATACCATGCTTAAATGTTTGTAAAAGAAGCTGTATGGTGGATCTTTGTTTATAAAGTAGCGTTATGCATTGGCAGTGCATGTGGATGCACATGGTTGAATTCTGTGCACTGACAGGATCTGTCTCATGCCCTAACTGTGGAGCTGTACAGGACCTCTGTCCTTCTGATACAGTGAATTTGGTTGGATCTGAACACAAGCAATAGACCCTACCCGTCATGTCATTGGTTGTAATATAATCTAAATACCAAAATAATCCATTTAAGGGTCTGACCTGTTGTTCAGATGAGAATGAGCTCCTGCTGTTTTCTTTCTTAATCATACCAACATTATTAGTGAAATTGATCTTGGTTGTCTCCAAATGGCAACACTAAACTCTGAAGTTT
Source organism: Amphiprion ocellaris (assembly GCF_022539595.1). Taxonomy (NCBI): domain Eukaryota; kingdom Metazoa; phylum Chordata; class Actinopteri; family Pomacentridae; genus Amphiprion; species Amphiprion ocellaris. The sequence continues at coordinate 25,511,700 of NC_072781.1, read as the reverse complement.
AAGCATGCTTCCGTGTAGCTCAAATGCTTTACTGCACTTCAGTTAGATGAGACTAATAATGCATGGCAAGTCTATTATATTTTTGTGTTAGTAAAACAGCCTGAAGCTAAAAAAAATTAAGTTAAGGAATCAAATGGGTTGCCCCAGTCCTTGTATTGTTTTGGTACATGTCCATATTGCATGGTGAGTTAGATGTGCAGGCTGTTACAGCAACACACTGTTATTTATGATTTGGTTTGTAAGTTTTACAAGAAGTAGTGGTTAAAAAAATAAGGGGCAAACTCATTGATCTGCTCAGATAAAAAGCTGTAGGTGTATATAGCTGATAGGTGTTTAGTTGGTGTGAACTAATACTTTCAGGATGTCATAAAGGTCAGAAGCCTAATCCCTTACAGTTTCCTGTCTTATAAAAACACTCCTGCTGTGGTCACCAACTATTCTGCACACACCTTGGTACCTCTGGTGCCTTTGCAATATCTGATGATAGTGTACATTGCGTCCCTGCTGTGCACGAACACAGCTGGTAAAGCAAGCTGACTGTGAATGGTAAACTCACTGACTTTGAGTATTCAGATTAATTCACAATAGCATGAACAAAACTATTATATTTAAAGTAATCAAGCCTAATCCTGTACCTGTTGTGGAAAATTAACACATGCAAGAATACAATATAATTGATGTGTGATACATCCACAACTTCCTCAAAGTAATGTTGACATTTGCCTTTTTCTTTTTTTGCTTGCCTGTAAGATTGCTTTTAACACTGACATTCATTACTAATGTCTGAGTTGATGTATCAACAGTTCTTTTTCTAGTTTTAAATTTGTAATTTGCCAAATAAATAGGGGCATTAGAGGAAAAGAGGAAACAAAAGGTAAACACCTCTTGAATTCTGCATTCATCTTGATTGATTAGTTTTGAAAGTGCATAATTTAAAAGCACTTTGAACATCTGGCTTTTTCTTAGTTACTACAGTAACTATACTGTTTGAAAATGTAATGAATTCAAGCTGTGACTATTTGATATTAATCACAATGTTCCATTATGTTTATGGCTTGTAATAGGAAGAAAAGGGGTGTGTCATCCTGTGCATCATGACACAGCTAGGCTTTGACGGCAGGCCTCCACAAGGTCTACCCTTTTTAAATTTCACTTTGACTGAATTCTGTTCATCCGTTTCTATTGCATCTGTTTCATTGGACAGAGGGAGGGTGCAGGCTGCAGTTAGTAGGATCCATTATAGAGAGACAATTTTAATGACTTAATTTCACCTGTAGGGATCATGGCGCTGTTCCCGCCCCACCCTTCTCTCCTTTACAGTGCATCTTTTTCCTCTTCTCCCCTCTGTTCCCCTTAATTCTTTGGTCAAGACCTCTTTTAAATATGTGCTTCTGCCAGCTAAAACATTGAAAGCATTTGGCAGTGTCCTGCTGATAATTTCCTCTTCTTACCTCCCGTGGTGGTTTGTGCCGTGTGGCAGTTAAAGGTGAAATAAAACCCGCCAGAAATGTGTTTCAGCTCTCCAGGTGACACCTGTGGGTGCTGTACAGTCAGTGTGCCTGTAAGGAGATTTCACCTTTAATCTTCCAGCATCCATTGTCTGTAGCACATTTTTAATCCTGCTTTAATAACATCTTATACTACATGTCATTCATTATTTTTTATTTATTTATTTTTAATGTTTTGGAATCATTGTTCTCTTGAATTGATGATCCCTACAGTTGAAACAGTCAGTTGAAGTAATGCTAGACAAAAGGCTAACTTGTAAATAAAATGTTTTTATTTTGTTTTTCTTTCTTCATGCTTCACAATTATGCAATCATAAATTAATACAGAACTTAACCTGTGGCTGGTCTTGCTGTTCCTTATGACACACCAGATAAAGGGTTCCAATTTGGTTTTACCTTAGAAATGAGCCATAACATTTTTTTTTACTTGTAAGAAAACTGACTCCTATTGGTTAGGGTTGGGTATCGACAACATTTTATTATTCCTTTATTTTATCCTTATTAAGTGCTGGTTTCTTGGCATAGTATTTGATTCATAAAAAAACACATTTCAAATTCAAAACTACCTTTTATGTTTAGCAGGACCAAAGCTACTAACAAAAACTTGTTACAAACAACAAGCTATTTTGTATTTTTCTTTAAGAAGACAAAACAAGATTAATACTAGTGGCCAACAGATATGGTTTTGTTTGTGTCCATACCGATTTTTAGTCATCAGGGAGATCAGTAATCAATGTTTGGTACCAGTATACGTTTGCTATAAAAATGAAAAACTTGGTGTCTAAATTTAGAGTAGCAGAAACTTCAACACAAAGCTTAGTTTTGTGATGTTTATTTAATAGACAACTTTCAACATTTATCCTTTAGTGTTAAATTATTACTCGTGATGTGCAATCAGTCAGATAGTGCTGTGGTTGGGACAGTGCTCAGAACCACACACTAGTGACTACAAATGGAAAGAGGCATCTACATCAGAACCAAAGTACCTCATTTTCAAATGAATTTATTTTTTTGGAAATAAGGAGGAAAAAAAGGAAAAGGAAAAAAACACCTACTGGAAAAATGCAGAATATTAAATAAAATAGCCAGGCTAGTAATCAGTTGACTCTTTTTAGTTATTAAATAAAAAAAATCCACCTATTTTATGAGAAGATGGTGGCATTAGTTGATTCCTAGGGCATTATGGCTACAACTCAAATTGCTGCATCCTTAGTAGACATTCATACCTAAAAGGTCTACATTTAAAAAATGCATGCTTGTGTTGAAGGTGACTTGTTGCTTAAGATATGAGACATGAAATGGGGTCCAGAATTTCCAGTTTGAGTAATAGGTCTGTAAGTTTGAGAGTTTATCAGATTGAAAAGTCTGTTTGCACGTATTTAATTGTACATGGCAGCACCTTGACCTGAGGATGTCACATTACAGCAAAAGTTGAGGAAGGCTCAGATCAGCTTTACCCTGGATGTTGCTATTTTTAGTCATTAGTTGGCAACTACAAAATATTTGCTAACTATTTTGCCTATTGATATAACCAGTTTGACTAAGTATTTAAGGAAAGAAGTAAATTGTTGGATTCTAGCTTCTGCAATGTGAAGACTTTCTGAATTCTTTCCTTTTCAGTGAAAATATTCTAAAAATCTTTGGGTTGTGGACAGAACTTAAACTAGAAGTTTGAGCTCTAGTCTCTCTTACTATAAGTACTATACTTATATGACACGTAGTCAGCCTGTGAGGTAAACAGAAACACCTCAGGTTCAAAATCTAATTTTAGGAGTATTCAAGCAATATCTGACCAAGAGTCACAACAGGTCTGCAGTGCTTCTGTACTGAGAAGAGTTCAAATACTGAAACTAGTTCTCGATGCCCAACCCTACATAGTTCTTGTAGCCTCGGCAAAAGAACATTTAACATAAACCTTGTTATGTCTTCTAGACCATTTGACTCACATTCTGAGCAATCGGTGCCAAAGCTGGCTAGTGGGTTGGCGTATTTTTCTGCTGTCTGGTGTGATGCTGGGAGAAACAGCAGGACTTCTGCAGCGTTCCAGCTTAATGCTGCTTGTAGAGATTTTAAAAAACAAACTACAAGTGAATGTTCTGCATACTACAAAATCTGCATGAAAGATGGTTCAGTCCATTCCAATTTAGAAATGCAAGTTACTACAGGCTGGTCCACTTCATACTGTTTTTGGTTTGTATTAAAGTTACAGAATGCTGGTTGTTGAATTCAGTCATATTGGCTTCATCCTAACGCTTCTCCCTCCTTGCATGTTACAGTACTATGCTCTTCAGATTCTGGAAACGGTTATCAAAACAAGATGGAAGATTCTTCCCAGGAATCAGTGCGAAGGTAAAACCTTATTTTGCGGTAAAATTCACAGTTGTGTCAGTGTTAGTGCGTTTTTAAATGTTGTGACGTGCGGTTGCCATGTTGAGAAGTATTCCCCCACTAAGCATGCTGGGTTGTTTTCTGCTCGACTGGCTGGTACTGGCTGTTGCAGAAAGGTTGGACTCTGCACTTTAGCAGTTGTTTAAGAGAGGAAACATCCAAAACACCCCAGCACTGATTTGAAAGCTTTGTGAGGGGCATCTTTTGAAGAAATAAAGGACCCATAAAGTTATTACTATGCTTTCTTGCCTTACTTTAAAGTCTTAAAGCCCTCATGTGAGCACTTTTTCTGTAGCCTTATTTTTCAAATAATTCAAATGGAATAGGTTTTGTTGGTAGAAAAATTAGACATTCTGAGTGTTGCTTCGAGTGCATTCCTCTCATTGTCCCCATGGGGAAACAAGAAATGGCTGATTGGAAGACGATAATCCCTGCCACAATATCTTTTTTTTTTTTTTTTAAACTCTCGGTAAAAGCTGCCAAGTCAGAAAACTTCTGATTTTAAACACTGAGGCTTTGGAAGAAATTCAGATGTTCCTTAATAATCATAAATATTGTGCGTCTTTGTTGACAAGGTAAATTCTGATTTGCTTAAATAGATAAGGTGATGGGTATCAAACAATACTAAGTCTTGCATTAATCAGGACAGTAATTTTTTTGTCACATATGCAACAAAGATTTAAGACTTCAATGTTCAAACTTTAATTGTTGAATAATTGCCCATTCTGCTCATCAGCATTTGTTTGTTCTCACCTACAACTTGAAGTTGTTTCGATGGAAATCATCCTAAATATTTCAAAACAGTGGAAAATTGTCCTAAAAATTTTGTCTTAAAAAAAAGAGATTACAATGACATAAATTAATAATCATGTGAAAATCAGTTGATTCTACCTCCCTCCATTCTTCAATAATTTTGCTCAAAATTCATTTTTTCATTGACCTAAGACTTACCTGCTTCTGACCGTAGATGCCTGAATTTTGTTCAAGTGGCAAACCCAGTGCAGGGCGACCGGCAAGTATGTCTTTTCCCCCTTGTGTCAGAGTACTGCCTTGTTTTCGGCTCCTCTCACTACATCCCAACACATAATTTTCAGAATTGAGCACAGCTACAGTCCAGAAACAAATGCGAGGGAGCTGAAAACACAGATTTTAAAGATGCTCTGCTCACATTGACAATCTTGACTGTGAAAACTCCTGGGAAAGTGTAACTTCCACTGAACTGACCAAAACTTTTTTGCGCTTTAGAAGTTCAGTGGCAGTTGCAACCCACATCCATGTTTTGCAACAGAATGTAAACGGAGGACCACTACATGTTTTTGTTTTTTTACCGTACAAATGTGGGATAAGATTGGCAGATTGGATTGTTATGAGCCAGCAGACTGTTAGGGCTACTGAGTAATGTGCTCCAGGCAACTCGTCATGTCTGGATATGTTGATGTACACATTTATTTGGTGCATGCTAACAGTCTTCTTCTGATATCTTTGTGTATTTGCCAGGTATAAAAAAGTATGTTGTTGGACTCATTATCAAGACTTCATCAGATGCATCAAATGTAGAGGTTAGTAAACTTTTAAATCAAGCATGAATTACATTTTTGGGGTTATTGTTAAGGTGTGTCAGTGTATGACTTGTAGAGAACACAATGGAAGTTGACATAATAGATAAGCTGCTTGTGACCGTGACTGATTAGATGGTTGTTTAGTTTTTAAAATATGTTGTAAACTTAGAACAGTATTAACATTTTAAAAAATGTATGTTTGACCACACAACCATGCATCGTTGTCGTGTGAAGATAACATTTAACTGCACCAGTGTGGTATGAAGTTTTATTTAGCACAATTAGGGCAGTGCTCACTCTGCCAGCCATATTCACAAGCCACTGTGAATCTAATAGTTGTGAGTCTTCTGTTTTTTTTGTCTTACATCTTAGCAGCAGGTAAACAGTCATTTCTCCTAGTATGTATCAGGGCAGCCATGAGTAAAGCTTGTAATCATAGTGTGTGAAGCAGATCAAAGATGATGACTGCAGCAGCTTTTTGACTGTTTTCAGTCATTTTTACCACTCAAACAATTAGAGGCTTGAAATATTAAGACTGTATCTAACAAACACGGATGCCAGCTTCTTCTATTGTTTGTCCAACGAACGCAGAATAACACTTTTGTGTACTAAACTGAAATCCTTAATTGATAAAATCACCAGGAAGGAACAGACTATGTTGGTTATGTGTATGTCATGTTGCAACACCTCACTGAAATTTTAACTGAGGCTCTGTTTTCTTGTTAGTGCCTAATATTAGCAGCAACATTACTGTTGATGAAAACAAGTAGAAAGGCTAAAAAACAGAATTGTCATAACAGTGGCAGGGGAAACAAAACTGAAAGAAAATGAAAGTTTCATTTTGATCACGTGATGGTCATTAAACAAAAAGACAGAGTGCTGCTGCCACCTGTGTGAAGCCGATCTCTAACTAACTGATCACCTACCACTTGCCTGTTAGTATTTAACTTCCTGCTGAGAAAGCAACTTCCCAGACATATTTCTGGTGTTTGCATCATTCTCAAGTATGTAACTCTGCAAGACGTGACATATTAAACTTAACCGGACAGACTTTTGCAAAGTTTTGTAGGTTATTGAGCCAATTTCACTAGTTTCATCTTGATCTTCAATCATGCGGACTTTCTTAGTAGTCTTACAAACCAAAAGAGCACTCGGAAAGAATAATTTAATTCAGCTTGAAAACACCAGAACTTGCTGTGAGAGAAAGTACTATTTATGTCTGACTTCACCACTTACTTTACTGGAGGCTATAATTTTAGGATAATTTTGATTCATGGTGTGCAAGTATGCTTGAACAGTCATAGTATGTCTTTGACGAACACCTGCAACTTTACTTCTTTTTTTTTTTTAACTACAATTGGTAATGTGGGGACACACTATTCTTACAAACATGAAACATCAAAGGTCTCTTTCTTAAATATATCTCTAACCCAGCATTCTGTTATTTTTGTTGTATTGAATTTCTATATGCAGTGTTCAAAATTCAATTTTTGGATGATATGATGAAAAGACAGAAGGCTTCTGAAACTGAGATGGTGGAACCGGGAGTAATGTATTCCTTCTTTATTTTGTTTTTTTTTTTTAGAAAGAAAAAGTGTACATTGGGAAGCTGAACATGATCCTTGTTCAGGTACGTTCACTACTAATGATAAGTCAAAGAACCCAAACCATTTTAGAACCATATGCCAGCTGCTTTTATTGCTCAAGTTTTCTTTAGGGTTACAGCAGAGAGGATGAGGTTGTTTTTCCTTCTGTCTCAGGCGTGCACAGCTTTGTTAACCTTGTCTTTTTGCTCTGTTATAGCTCATTTACTACATAATGTGAAAAATGTGGCATTTACACTGTACTTCAGCTTGTTTGTGCTCAAGTGTGATGTGATAGATGCATTTTGTCATTGCTAACTTTGACATCTGAGATATTTGATTGTTGTCTGTATGTTTTAACCACAGACTTGGTCTTATTTACCTTAAACCTACTCTAGCTACCTTATTATTTTGTTGAAAATGAAATTGCTTGTTGTTAAGGATGACAAGCCAGTCTGCAAGAGTTTTTCCTTTTAAATTGATCAGTATTGTCCAGATGAAGCCTCACCATCACTGTGGTTACGCCAGCTGTGAGGAACATTTCATTGTGCTCCGTTTAAAACTGGAATGTTTGCCTAACCCCTCAGTGTTGCATGTGAGTTGAATTGTGGAGAGGTACAAAGAAGGTGGCAGCAAACAGTTTCAATGAATATATCCAGCCTGACAGCAAGAGAGTGTACCGCAGCAGGAAACTCGGTTCTAGCCAGCCACTGTCATCTTTGCCTAGAACATTTGAAAGCCACTGACGAGTGCTAAGAGGCTTACTGATACAGCATACACTATACAAGTACATAATACACAAAACAATATCTGCAGTTTTACTGGAGACTGTGTTCCAAAGTGTATTCAGCAAAATACAACATTATGGTCTCTTGCTACCAGAAGCATGGTGCTTGGTTAGTGTCTCACACCCTTACTTGTGGGCTTAGGAAGGAGCATAAAGGTAGGTGTGGATTATGGATTAACAGTGTTTCTGCCACTACTGCGAGGGCGTATATACAGAGCAATGCAGTGATCAATGGTAAATGGTATATTTTCAGCACATTCAGAAAATTTTCAGTATTTTTGACATCTTTATATGAAGTAGTTTATATATATGTATATTTGTTTGGGCTTCTTACTGCTGCCTTAGTGCTCCTCTCATCTTTTGTAGTGATGCTTTTTAACCTGAAGATGTCACTCTTAATTAGTCTATCTGATTCAAAAACTGTCGGTGTCAGTTACAACAACAGGATTACTTGTTAAAATTGCATTTTGATTCTCCTTGAATGTCTCAGCTAAGGCAAACAGTGTTTATAAAGTATCACTGTGGTGTAATCACTGTAAAGAGAATCATCTGGAGGAAAGACGCTGCAGAGGGCACAATGTACATGTCCGTAAAGAAAAACTGCAATACTTATTATTTGAAAACAAGCAAAGAGGTTATTTGTTTTCTGTGTAAGTGCAAAACACATTATGTAACAAATAATGTCAGAGATAACTGTATCATCACTCCAGTAATGAACTCTTTAAACGCCTCATCTGCAGAAGAATCAGAAATGACTTGAGATTAAAACCTCAGTAACTTATTGGTGCTCCTGAATATAAAACCATTTGACACTACATCTTTGTGTGTTTGATGTATATGTGCATGAGGTAGTGAGAGAGGTAGGCTCACTGGCTATGTGAGTGACTTTGCATTAATGTCAGCGAGAATGAGTCACTGCTTGCGTCAGCTGAGCTATCATTGTTTTGGCCTTGAGGGACCGAAGAGCTCCACATTCTATGTTCGTCCTCAGGAGGCTGTGTTTAAAATGTTAGTGTACATGTATGTTGCATTTGTAAGGGTGCATGCATTTTTAAACATTTAACCATCAAATTCACACTTGCGTCTCTTCACAGAAAATTCTTCTACAGAGCAGAGCAGGGATACGTGTTTGACTTCAGATTGTTATTTTTAGCACTAGTCACAGTTTCATCCCCTCAATTTTTCATTTTCAGATCACATTTAGTTTCGTTGTGAATAATGTCGCTTTTGAATCATCTAATACCAACATGTATGTGCCACCTTTCCTGCAGATCCTGAAGCAAGAGTGGCCCAAGCACTGGCCCACTTTCATCAGTGACATTGTGGGGGCAAGTCGTACCAGCGAGAGCCTTTGTCAGAACAACATGGTCATTCTGAAGCTGCTCAGCGAGGAGGTCTTTGACTTCTCCAGTGGCCAGATGACTCAGGTCAAGGCCAAGCATCTAAAAGACAGGTCAGCATGCTGCATTTCCATCAACCTTTGGAAGCAGGATTAGTTTTGATAGCATTGCTGAGAGTACTATAGTATACCACAAAATTTCCATCATTAACCTGTCCTTACAAAGTCAACCAAAAGATTAATGTCAAAATATTAAATCAATTACAGAATTTTTAAAGCATTTATGGGACATTGCTCTGACAACATTTTGCCAAGTCTACATAAGTCCAGAACTTTCACAGTATCATAAAAACATGATGTCAGCGTGCTGGGATTTGAAAATACTGCATCAGGGAGTGAATCCAATAATGTATTGTTGTGATCTGTATCTGACACACTTGTAGACAAATTGACTTACAGTGTGCTGGATGTTGTTGACACTTTTATTGCCACAAAACTGCGTTTGGCAAGTCAATGAACAATGTTAGGCATAGTGTGCAGTTGATTTGTAAGTTCAGTGTTGTCTTAATTAAAGACAGCTCTGCATTCTGTTGTGCACATGCCTGCATATACACTACCAGTCAAAAGTTTTGACTGGTAGTGTACAGTATAAATGAGCTACTCAGCTGTTGGCTCTGGCTGCACAAAATAAGAAATAGTTCAGGGTAGGATGTAGAAGGTGAATATTTAAATCCCAAGGATGAATGTTGCCTGTCATGCATAATTGACAGTTGATGTTTCATTGCATTGCTCTATTGTGTGCAGGTTAACTCTTAATTTATTGTGCCCTTTCCTTATTCAGTTGATCACAGACATGTTCATTGGGATTGAAGCTTTGTCAATGTGGAGAAAGCTATATCATGTGTGCAAATATTTTCTATATAGCAAAAGGAACTTTTTCTTACTGTTTAAAGCTCTGTTTAGTGCAGAATCCAGTACACCTTAACAAGCTCGCATTCTTTAAACCACTGAATTTGACTAAAGGTTGTATGCAGTGTTACTTATGCTTCTAGTGTTGCATCAGCTTCACAGCTTACACAGTAACTTTCAAATCTGATTTATCTGTTAAGACTCTTTTTAGTTAATTCATTCATTCATTATCAACCTGTTAGATGCATATGTTCTTTAATATGTGCTTTGTTTCTTTCAGCATGTGCAATGAATTCTCCCAGATATTCCAGCTCTGTCAGTTTGTTATGGTATGCACATCCTCATCTTACTATTTCACATTGTTGTGCTATGTTTTATCATCTGTTACACACCAGGGTTTGTTCCTCAGTACTTTGTTGTGTTGTTGATTGCACCTTAGGAAAATTCCCAGAATGCTCCCCTGGTCCATGCCACCCTGGAGACCCTCCTACGTTTTCTCAACTGGATTCCTCTTGGATACATTTTTGAAACCAAACTGATTAGCACATTGGTGTATAAGGTATTGACACACAGAATCGTCATATAGCACTTGAGGTGCTTACCAAGTCATAATTAATTGACTGCAAAAGTTAACATTTGGATATCTGAATGGTCTTCAGTTCTTGAACGTGCCCATGTTCCGCAACGTGACGCTAAAGTGCCTGACAGAGATCGCCGGTGTGAGCGTCAGCCAGTATGAGGAGCAGTTTGTTACCCTTTTCACACTGACCATGTGTCAGCTCAAACAGGTGGGTTAAATATTGGGCTGAGGGAAAATATCTCTTACATTTACCTCTGTCTCAGACGCTCAGTAGAATATTAACATGAAACCTATGTGTTTAGATGCTGCCTTTGAACACCAACATTCGACTGGCCTACGCCAATGGGAAAGACGATGAGCAGAACTTCATCCAGAACCTCAGTCTGTTCCTGTGTACTTTCCTTAAGGAGCATGGGCAGCTCATTGAGAAGCGGCTCAACCTCAGAGAGACATTAATGGAGGTAATGCTGTCATAGAAGCACAGTTTTTGTTCCATCTTAATGGTATAACAGCTTGTGTACACAGGACAAAATGTAGGAAAGTTACACTGTACAATAAATAATACACCAACATAGTATAAAAATGATCTTGTTTACAACTACATTACTAGTGTAATTAATTCCTGTTGTGTTACTTCAGGCCCTCCACTACATGCTTCTGGTGTCAGAGGTGGAAGAAACTGAGATCTTCAAAATCTGTCTGGAGTATTGGAACCACTTGGCGGCTGAGCTCTACAGAGAGAGTCCTTTCTCTACATCAACGTCCCCGTTGCTCTCTGGAAACCAGCACTTTGACGTGCCACCACGCAGACAGCTCTATCTACCCGTACTCTCCAAGGTACCGCCAACTATATTTCACCTAAATGCTTCACTGGTGTAATATGATACAATACAACAGATTGTTTCAGATGTCAATGACAATGAATTTGCGCAGTTGTAGTTGGATTTATGAATGCAACATTTTCCTTTGAGAAGCATTCCTTTACTTGCATGGTGAAGATGACACAGAGGGTGCAAAAGTGTTTCAGTTTATGGAACCTGCAGTGCCTTCGCTTCCTGTCATACTAGAATCAGTTGGCACCGGTCAACAACAGGTGGCTGTTTAACTGCAGCCAAAATAGTTGCAAGTTACAATGTTACTGAAAATCAGCGGCCCGTAAACGAATAGAAAAATTATATTTTTCCTTTGTGATATTTTACATTTCATAACATAGTGTGCGGTGCTTGAATATAACATGACAAACATTTTGTTGTTTATTATCCATTATTATTTATGCCTACACAAGCTCAACTGTGTGTGTAAATGTCATATAAGTGAGGAAGTGTTGGGATGTGTGTGCATGCTGACAGGTTATTTTATCTCTTGTGACAGGTGCGTCTGCTTATGGTAAGTCGGATGGCCAAGCCGGAGGAGGTCCTGGTGGTGGAGAATGACCAGGGGGAGGTGGTCAGAGAGTTCATGAAGGACACCGATTCTATCAATCTCTACAAGAACATGAGGGAAACCCTTGGTATGATTTAATAATGAAATTCACATCCACTTCCTGAGCTTCTTTTTTTAATTGCCACCTGTCTTTAAAAAGCAATGCTTAATTGATTATAACCATGACATTTTTCATTTAGCTGTTTAATTCTGCATTCATCCACTGAATTCTTCATTCATATGCATCTGAAGATATATGTTGGTCACATTCATCCTATCAAGAATTATGGGTAACTTTTCTTAGCATCACGGTAATGTTGAAATATTATAGTGAAATTAAGCAGTGTGGTGGCTCAGTGGTTGGCACTGCTGGCTTGCTGGGGCCTTCCTACATGTCAGCGGGGATTTCCTACAGGTGCTCTGCTTTTCTGCCACAGTAAAAACAAATGCAGGTTAGATCGATTGGTCACAATCGATTGGCAGAGTAACAATAAAATAAATATTGTAGCATCGGATTTGTGTACGATTGTGTTCATTTGCATTTACTTTATTTTGTTTATTCTTTTGGTGTTTATTTATGTTGTGCCTTGGATCTTATTTTGTTGACTATTTGGTCAGATATTTTGTTGTTTTGTGTTTGCTTATTGCCCTGCTCCTGTCCCAGATGTTGGTTCCGCATTCTTATTGTTTTTGCTGTAGCTGATTTAATTGTGGTAGAGCAGGAGAGCCGGTAAGAGCGCGGCCCGTGTTTGTTGTGCTGAGCAGTGAATAAAACCTGCAGAAAACTGTCCTGTCATGCTGGGGATGTTTAGCATGGAAGATAGCAAAAGACATAAGCATAAAAACGCAAAATAATTTTAACCGGCCTGACCTACAGCCCTGGAGACGGGTGAGACGACCAGCATTTAAGGGTTACAATATGGTCGCTACTTCACGAATTTTGGTCGATCGCGGGACAGTCTGGAACGTAACCCCCATGATACTCACCACACTGGCCGTCAATAAATCACCATCTGTGTTAACACACGCGTGTATTTGTCAGATTTAGTTTGATATCTGTTTACCACATATTGTACATTGACTAATTACACGAATGTATTTTGCTGTCCTGCAGTGTACCTGACTCATTTGGACTACGCAGACACTGAACGCATAATGACAGAGAAGCTTCACAACCAGGTAAACGGGACTGAATGGTCCTGGAAGAACCTCAACACATTGTGCTGGGCCATTGGATCCATCAGTGGGGCTATGCACGAGGAGGACGAGAAGAGGTTCCTGGTCACTGTCATAAAGGTATAGTTTCCAATATATGTGCAGTTTCAGAGCTGAAGTAGAGATCAGTGCTCCTGACTGAAACCAAAATGGTTCCATATGATGGTTGCAAATTTCAAGTAACATGAATAATGATCATTAAACTGTTTTGTTGTCGCTTTAACCAGCACAGGCAACTACTGTGTTAGTCTTAGTGGTATAAAATATAAGTTATTTCTTCCGTAGCTCTGTCAGTGTGTTCCTGCCCGATGTGTATAATGAGCTGTTGTGCGTTCCTCAACCAAAATTGAGGAAAGAGGAGGCAGAGAAGGAGAAGTCCAAGTCAGACACACCTGATGATCAGAGTGTAGGTGCAGGCAGGAAGATAGTGAACCAATGAGCGAGCCAGTTGTAATGGCTAGCTCACCAGCAGGGCTGCAAAATTAAATAATCATTAATCACAATCATGATTTTAGCTTGTAACCACTATATGGAAATGATCGACTGCGGTCTTTACATTTAAAAATGTGCTCTGCTCATCAAAGGCGCAGTGTACTTACATGCTGTGTTCTACGCTCATAGAAAACAACACATGGGGATGAAATCACTTGATTTAATCTTGAACAAATCTGAGATTACAGCACTTTGTATCACTTTTTTCAAACATTTTTCCTCACACAACTGTCAGAGCTCACTGCTGCCACCTTATCAGCGTCTCCCATAGCCTGCACTGTGATGCGTTTAGGTAGCATCGGTAAATTCTACTGTCTGTCAATAAGCAAATGTTTCATAGAAACGCTGCATGTGAGGCTGAATAATCTTGTGTTTGTTGTTGTTTCAGGATTTGTTGGGTCTGTGTGAGCAGAAGAGAGGAAAGGACAACAAGGCCATCATAGCCTCCAACATCATGTACATTGTTGGCCAGTATCCACGCTTCCTCAGAGCCCACTGGAAGTTCCTCAAAACGGTTGTCAACAAGCTCTTTGAGTTCATGCACGGTGAGTTGTTTTTCCTTTTTTTAAACTCTGTGCCAGCTGAGGCCAGCCCCCTGCTCCCTCCACAACTCACCAAGGAGCAGTTATAGCTGGATGATGGAGGAGTTTGAAAGTACTTGTATTTTTATGTGTCATCAGAGACCCACGACGGAGTTCAGGACATGGCGTGTGACACCTTCATTAAGATCGCCCAGAAGTGCCGACGCCACTTCATTCAAGTGCAGGTGGGAGAGGTGATGCCCTTCATCGACGAGATCCTAAACAACATCAACACCATCATCTGTGACCTTCAGCCTCAGCAGGTCAGCACATAGATGCTCATGAGCATTCTCACTAGAGATTTATCACACTGTGCATAGTACAGAGAGGCACAGCTTTTCGTACGCAATGTCTCTTGTTTGATAGTGCTCTCAGTTTACATGCTGACAAATTTCTTTCTGTTTGTGCAGGTGCACACGTTTTATGAGGCAGTAGGATATATGATTGGGGCCCAGACAGACCAGGCTGTTCAGGAACACTTGATAGAGAAATATATGCTGCTTCCCAATCAAGTGTGGGACAGCATCATCCAGCAGGCCACCAAGGTGAGAGAACAACATACTTGCTTTTACTTATTGCAGACAAACCAGAACAAAGTGTTCATTGCTCTTCTGCTCCATCCAGAACGTGGACATTTTGAAAGACCCAGAGACTGTGAAACAGCTGGGCAGCATCCTGAAGACCAACGTCAGAGCCTGTAAGGCTGTGGGACACCCATTTGTCATCCAGCTGGGACGGATTTACCTTGACATGCTCAACGTCTACAAGTGCCTCAGCGAGAACATCTCTGCTGCAATTCAGACAAATGGTGAGGGCTGTGTGTGTGTTTTTCATCATGCAGCAGACTGCAAACATGTCTGTGGATTGTTCTTATTGCTGTTCACACTGAGATATCACGTGAATCAGTGAGTTCACTGAAGAGTCACTCGGCAGTCCTCAGAGACATGTTAATATTGAAGGGATGTTGGGAGATTGTTAAGGTACCATTTGAATGTGACATTCTGCCAAAGACCAAAGCTGTGAGGTTGTAGCAGCTCTGTAACAGCAGACAAGCTGAGCTGCCTAACATCTCCACAAGCCATTATTTGTCTCAAAAACTTGAGTAAATGAGGACTGATGTTTGCTCTTCTATCTTGAATTTTGTACATGTTGAGATGTTGAGTGAGTTCTAAAACCTATGTAGAGATCTGCATCCTGCATAGACTCCTGCATAGACTCTGTCGCTTCATTGTTGTTTTGGCAAGCAGTCCTTTGTGTAAATCCAGCATTACTGCAGTGTATTGCCAGGTTTGAAAAATCCCTAAATGCTTACAATGTCACATGT